>NC_137506.1:30100776-30700776 GCF_041902795.1 Electrophorus electricus | reverse complement strand
CATTGACTTGTTACAATTTTTCCCCATTATAAGTATCCCGCTGTATCAAAATACTGCACAAGCTGAGGTCCTTGAAAAGATGTGAATGGTCTCATTAAACCTAACCATACATCACAAATTCAAAGACTGCCAAAATAGACAGGCAGCGCCTCAGGTGAGGCGAAAATGGAAAAATGTAAACGCTCAAGTTACAAAAATAAACGAATCATGGGTTAAACATACAGTAGAAATAGCAGGTTGGCCTAGCTTTTTTTTTTTTTTTTTTACAAAAATATAGTGATTTCTTTGTGGATAGTTCTCTGGGTGTTTGCATGAAAGTGCGGGGAAGAGAGTGGAGTTGGGAATCTGCAGTGCAGGGCTGGCTGTTGGAGTAGGTGAGGTTCCCCACACTGACCCTGTGTTTTCCCACCTGGTGGCGCCCAGGAGTCGGCAGGCTTTAGTGAATGTTCAGGTTGTAGAAATGATTGAATGTAGCCCCTAAGGCCCAACTCGTTTCAACATTGTTCACTTTTTTAGTAAGCTGTGGGAGATACAAAGGCACATTGAACATAATTACTATTAAATCATCTAAACTGCCTTTTTCTTAGTGACATTGAAAGCTGTAAATAGTCATCTTGCGTAAGCATCTCGGGTAAAGAAAAGAAAGTTGCCATCATCATCATCAATGCGGTGGCAGTACCCACCTGCAGAACAGTGCTGTCCTTGAAGCCGAATCCCTCTTTCAGAAGGACTGTGATGTACGTCATATCCATGCACAAGAAGGGACTGATGGGCCGGTATTTGGTCATCTTGTTGCAAACTTAATAGAAGAGAAAGAATTGTACATTTTTAGATGAATATTAGCAATAGAAAAAATGTATTACTTCTATTTAGAGTACTATAGAGCTTTCAGTTTTAAATCTGATGGAAACTAAACAGTCTGGGAAGAGCCCACATACATTAGTTTAAGCCATGTTTGCCACAAGCCTGTCTGCCACTTTATTGTGAAACAGAGGTTCACACAATGGTACTTTTTCCGCTTTCGTTGACTGCTAAGAGGTATTAGAGGAATTGTTTCATGCCTTCAGTTGCGCATGTTATGACGATGAGTCAAGCCACAAGAGGTAAGCTGTGCCAGGCTGCCAAGTGTTCTTGCATGGGGCATGTCAGTAAGTCAGCCCCTCCTGTTAGGTATCAGGCAACAAATGCATCCCAGCCAAAAGAGGTGGGAGGTCTGCTGCCAAGGATGCCTCAGGTTCCATCATCGAGCCTGTGCGACAGTGTTCTCACTACACAAATAAAAGCCTTACATAAGATGCCAGCTCATTCCTCCTCATGATAAATCTGTCGCATCTGTGACATTGTTTGACACAACCAGGCTAATGAGCCAAGGGCCATCAATCTCAGGAGTAAGCCTCTTTTTTTCCTTTCTTTCTGCGCTGCAGTGGTTAGCCTGTTAGAATGCGCAGCGCAACGTGCACCTAGACGTTACGGTAACTGGCCCGTTGCATAACAGCCATAGCCAGAAGGGCACTGTAAAATGCCAAGGTAGCAGGCTGGGGAGCTGCAGAGGCAGCAGAACACACAGAGTCGGGTATTTGTGTGGGAGAGGTGCAGCGTGTGTTTATGTGGTGGCAGAGCTGTCATTTTGTGAAGCCTGTGCGATTGTCGGGAGCCTCGAATGCAAATAAGCACAGAGAGTTTATGTTTGCACAGTGTGTGCGGTAAGGCTTTGACCTGAACGGGCTCGAGGCTGAGGAAAAACATTCAAAGTCTGGTGTCTCACCCTCCTTAGCTCTCTTCTTGAAATCTCTGACCTCCACGACACCACCTCTTGAGCCATCTATAGAGAGAAACAGGTGTTTGTTTGTTTGTTTGTTTGTTTGTTTATAATAATTGTCACACAATTCTCATATAGCTGAATATGCTGAAACTCTGTTCTAATGAAAATGCTGTATTACCGATAAGGCCTGACTCCACAGCTCTGTCGTAGTAGTAGGAGAAGGCATAGAACACGCTGTTTCCCTTCACTTCAAAAGGCTGGTGGACGATCCCTTTCACCACTCGCAGCACCTCGTAGTAGCAAAGCTTATAGCCTGCAAAACCTGTGGACGCGAGATGTAATTAGCAGTGAAGCGTTTACAGAAAGCTGTCAGCACAGACATGCCATGCGTGCTGAGAACGCACCCGCCTCTATACATTTGCCCAAGAGAAAATAAGGAAATGGCCAAAGGGCAGGCATGCAAGTTTCTACAGCGCCACCACACTGCATCGTGTAGATGAAGGGTTCCCCCTTGTGAAGCCCCACGTGAACTTTTGCACATGCTGAACTGAGCCACAGCAGAACGGCGGGACTGCGCAACATGAAACCATGTGCTGACAACTGTTGCGCTTAACGGAGCACCGCTCTGTTGGATCTTCTACACCACAAAACTGGGAGCGGTCAAAGCCAAGCTGCTGGCTATGTGAAACAGGGGAAAATACCAAGTGTGTGAGTAAACCAGTATCTCTTGGCTACATGACTGCGGTAAGAGACTTATATGATTTGAGGACTCAACTAACAATTTTCTCTTCACTTAAATACAATGTTCGCAGTATTATTATTGTTCAAATGCCTGCTGAGAGGTGGACAATTACGTGCAGCGGGCAAGACCCTGAAATGCTGTTTGGCTCCACAATTACGCCCTCGCCAAAGCACTGTCAAATTAATGTCTTAAAGCAGATTCACTGAACTATGTGCGACGAGTTACTCACGTTATGTAACTTTGGGGGCAAATCCAAATGATCCCTTTAGTCTCTAAAAATCCCTGAGAACCTAAGCTTTGACATTTATTTATTTGTTTGTTGTGGAAATTGCATTCCTTGTTAAGCACTTACCATCAGGGATTCCACTGACTTTGTAAGTGATCCCACCGAAAGTCCAATCATCTCTATACTTCTTTGGTAAACAAGAACTTGTGAACACCTTCCAGTCAAGACCTGGAGGAAACATGGGATGGTAAGTTATTCCATCCACTAGGGATTCTTGAAAAGACTGTTAAATGCAGATATATTAACTATCTGTAAAACACCGGGGAACCATTACCATCTGCACCAAGCGCGCCGAGAGTCGCCAGTCGGGCTGCTATGAGTCCATTCCCAAGGTAACTGCATAAGGCAAAAGGTTTAAAGAATCACATTTTCAGAAAACAAAGACAAATCCAGGCATTTGTAATTGCATATGTACGATGTGAAAGAAATTTGCTCCACAAGGCTACCTGTGGGTGTAAAGCGAATAAGTGCCGTTGAACATGTCGATATGAGCAATGTAGTTTGGAGGAGCGGTGTTCACTGTCTTCTGCAAGAGAGAAAAAATATTTGCATTTAAGGACAAACAATGTAATATATAAACATACACATCCTACTTATCTGTATTATAATAATTGTGGTGACCCTAGACCTACCTTTGATTTGGGAAGGAACGTGATCTGGGTTGAACCGCCACCAAGATCCAAGATACCCACAGTCTTTCTAGTGTGAACATACAAGTGACCTGAAAAGCAAAATTACAGTAACATTATATAAAGTTTGAAATTCAAATTAAATTAAGTTCAACATCAAGTTTACTAATCCACGATACGCATAGCTCGGATTTGTTATGAACTGTTGCACTTTCCATTTCTTTCAGTTAAACACTGAAATAAATCATGTTCAAAGGAAACGATAAATGATAACCGAACAAGCTATAATAGCAGGTGAATTCCTGTCTCCCAGAGAGGAGAGTGAGCCTTTTGTTTAGGAGTTTTGTAAATAAATAACATCTGTTCTGCAGCAGCTTTCCTAAAGTGAGAAATCTGAGGTATGTGGTAAGGGCTGAGTCACCACCCTAAAAACATCCTGAGACTCTGCACCAACCACTGATCACCCGCCACCACTGATGCACCTTAGATACACATGAGCAATACTTAACCTGTCAAGAAATTCACAGTAACCCATGCCAACACCCCTGCAAAGAAAGGAAAGGAGAATTTGTAAGAATGAAAAGTGTTGCAATTTGAATTTAAGGATTAGATTGTATCCTGGGCAAAATATCAGCAAAACATTTTATACCACAGTGGTCAGTGGGTCATTGGCAAAGTCTCAGCCTTTAGTAAACTTAACATTAACGTAATAGAATTAACTAAAACGGTGAATCTGCACTATATTCATCCGTAACCATTGAGAATCAAACCAATTCACAGCCAGATAGCAGTTCTTTACTAATCCTGTGGTGCTGACTATTGATTTCAAGATGACAGTTGAAATAACCGTTGTCTACGCTTGTCAAGGTATGATTACTTGATCCTGGCAGCCTACACCCTAGTTTGGCAAATAGGGCCACCACTGAGTCACTGCCATAACTTTGCCACCTGCTGTTAGTGGTTTTATGCTCAGTGGTTTTCAGTCCAGGGAGCTCAGACTGATGTGATGTATATGCCCAGCATGTTGCTTCATTAAGCTCAGATGTTTCATTAAAAAGTGTACTGATTTCAAAGCCATCAGGGACCAGCCCAGGCAATCAGACACGTCTGAGATGTGATATTACTCACACCTCATAAAAGCAGGTAATCTGAAAAGCTTGCAGTGAAAAAGTGTGTCGCCCCAAATAAAAGAAAATGTGTAGGATTGCTTATTAATTTGGATTCATGTCTGGGAGGATGACGAGACAAAGTTAGCTCGTTAAGATCAGTTCATGAAAAAAAAAAAAATGGAATTAAATTTTTAGCCCTACTGAGGATCCACTACATTTTGTTGAGGCATATTACCTGAATGGCAAAGAAATAGTTTATAAGTGAATCTTTTATAAGTAGTCAAACTTACCTTCATTTTTGCCATTCATAATGGTGACACTGTTGTTTGGCACAAAGAAAGGTGATTCATCAAAAACTTCTTTGACCTGTGGATATAAGAAAGGCATGAAGTGAATTTGCAAAAAGAAGGTTCAGCCACAGCCCGTAGCAACATCTCAAGCGCTTTACAATGTACTCGATTATGCTCTGTAATATAGAAAATGTAAAGGGAAAACACAGAGCTTAGGCTAAACCAGCCTCTTTTATCTGGAGCCTGCAGGAAGCACTCTGATTCAATCTTGGGCAAAGTCGCCTGTAACTGGGGGAGTTTGAAACCACTTCTGTGGTTGTCGTGGTGGCAAAAACGACAAGAAAAAAAAGACAATAATTCAAAAACCAGTTGGGTACACCTCAGCGCAGATGCTTTTCATGCAGCGGTAACGTTTCCCTTCTTTCCTACTCTCTCTGTCTTGCTCTGTCTTTCTCTCCACCTCGCGCTGAGTTTGGTTAACGTCCCCCTGTCCTTTGGTGGCTCAATCGGCTTGCTCCGCCAAACTGTCTATGGCAAGGAGCACCTACGAAAATGAGTGAGGAAGTGAGAGAGTGAGTTGCCCTCACCTCGTCCAGCAGGGCTCTGGCTTTCTCCTCTGGCAGCAGCCGAAGGCCAGCAGTGGCCTTCAGCACCACAGGGGTCTGCCACCACTCTTCCTTGGGGATCATCTTTTTTGCCACTCTCAACAGCTCCCTGACCGTCTCCGCACCCTGAAGAACACCATGATAACAAATGAACGTGGAGGTGGAACATAAGCATTTCCTTAATCCCAAAACTAAAAAGGCAGTGTTTAAAAATGTTTGATCACTTTTTAAAATGTTCATATCTACTGACAACAAAATTAGAAAGGAGAATTTCTGACCAAATGTCCAAAGATGGACAATGTAGAATAAAACCAGGATGAGCAGGTCTGCCACAGGACAAATCAGATTGTGCTTTTACATAGTTAGGTCTAACTAGAACAGTACATATATGACATTTTCAAAATAACTGTGGTCAGAGAGCAAAATGGCGGACAGGTTCCAGGTTCCATGCTATGGATATGGCATTGCTGACCATTTTAATGTAAGGGGAACATTCTGAGGAAATGCTGAAAGAATTATGTTTCCTCAGTCTGCACTTTGGCTCAGGACTACTGAAAACCCCAAAGCTGTTAGAGTAATATTCTTCTTAATGAAGTGATGATAATGTGATGGGCTCACCGTTTCAGGCATATCTGCATAGGCAGACAATCCAGGTTTCACTGCATGGTACATCTCATTGTCGAGTACAGGCAGCCCAACTGTCAAAGGCACACAGACATGACTGACAAGTGAAACAGCTGGAGACCTCTGTCAACAGAAAGACTGCAATCAGCATGAGGCTCTGTACAGCTCAACTGCCCTCTTCTACTCTTATAAGGTTATTGTGTATGTGTCTTAGACATTTGGCTATTGTACACTAACCACAAATGATGACCACATGGATTTTTCCAGACAGGCAAATTAGCAGTTTCTTTGCACTTGAAGTTTACATCATCAGGGGTGATGCCATGTCTCCACATGATGGACATTTCAAAAGTGATTTCTACATTATCAGTCCAAACCAAATAATCCTTGGCAGACTTTCTGTGGTTGTTTTTCAATTAATGAAACTGCTTCTGAATGAAACTGAGTCTCAAAGCTGCAACAGTACAGCCTCCCCTCTCTCTCTCTCTCTCTCTCTCTCTAACTTTCTCTCTCTAACTTTCTCTTCTCAAATGTTTCTGTTTGTCTTATCACCACAGAGCAAATAAGCCCACAGTAAACCCAGACACTGCAATGTGACAGCACTAAGTCTGAGAGAGAGAGAGAGAGAGAGAGAGAGAGAGAGAGAGGAGTCAGCTGAGTCTACTAGGCGGGACTCCACAGGATCATTCTGAGTTCATGCTGTAATGCTGTGTGCTGGGAGGGAAGACTGGAGCAACGGATCAGCTGCAAATGGGAATATTCAAAGCATGGCTGAAAGACAAAGAAACTTACCTACATATTTGCCGAGATCAAGCTACACACATTACTAGCAGGGTCTGAAATGGAGCACACAGGAACCGAGAGAAAGAACTCACCTGGGTCCTTCTGAATGAACTTGTAGATGTGGATGCGGGTGCCGGTACTGCCGGCATCGAACATGATCCCGTAATAGGTGCGACCATAGGTGACTGGGTGAGATGGCTGTACCTCCGCCTCTTCAGGTACTTCCGGGGGCAGCTGATTGTCCATGCTGGCATGGTGGTTGTATGCACGGTGGTGGCGGCTGAGCACGTGGGGATTGTAGTTCGCAGCCTCTGCTGGGAAGCGCCCAGCCAAAAGCCACATGGACACCACCAACGGGAGCAACATCTGCTGTGGCATGGTTTCTCTCAGATTTGCCAGCACTATCAGCTGTTGGAGAAGCGTTTCTTGGAAAGTGCCTTTTTTTTAAAGATGGAAGTGCACTTTGCTTGTGGAAGGGAGGGTGGAGGAGTGTGAAGATGCTGATAAGGATGAGCAGAAGAGGTGAGAAGCAAGAGACAGGAGGGCAAGAGCAGCAGCAAGAGAGAGGGGGTGAAGACGCAGAGGCAGTCAAGACTGGATGGTCATCAGTTAACAGTATATAAAGACATAAGGGCTTGGCAGGGGGCCACGCCAAGCAAAGTCATCCACCAATCCTGAAGCTTTCCATCTCAAGTCCTCTAGGAACCATCCCTCACCATCCTTCCCCCTCCCTAACCAGAAGAAATGGCTCTGGGATACCTGCTAAACAGTACAACGTCTTTCTCCTCGAGAGGCCCTAAAAATGGTAACAGAACTCACCAGCCCACTGAAAGTGGCTTAAATGCAGCTAGAAAGACTTCTAAGATATTGCTAAAAAAGGAAAATGGAGTATATTTTGAGGCTTCAAAACAGGTTAGAATAGTGAGACTAGGACTTTTTCTTTTAAAATATACTTTATGGGTGTACTTAATTAAAACCTACAGTCTTACTTGTTTCTTGTAGTCAAACTTGTTACCTAACCACTATTTCTTTCTTGACAACTATTTCAACCTCCACTTGCACACTTCAAATTACTTTACGTTAGTTTCCTCTAAGTAACATGTCATAAACCCACTACTTAAGAATTGCGAGTTACTTCTAACCCAATATTTCATTACATGCAGTGACAGCTAATTGAAATACAGCTAATTTGAGTTTATTATTCACTTCATAACTTCTAGAAGTGGCCCTTTTCTTTTCTCTTTTGTTTAAAAAAGCAAGAGCAAAGAAACACAAACATTATCTAATTTATTTTACTTATTTATTTGTGGTGAGAGTATGAAGATGTACTATAATCATTAAAACCGGAGAAAAGAAAGTGCTTAATCAAAAAGCATGGACACAGACATGACTTTGAGGTATTGTGACTCATGGAGGTGACTCCTGTGGTTTTTCCATTTGCCACCTGATATACTGTGCACATATGTTGGCATTACAGCCTCTGTTACAGACTTGAAGGTACCTGAAGAATGTTTAGGAATTAAATTTTAGAATGATACCATTCTGTACCATTCATGAAAAGCAAATCAGCAAAAATGTCCAGTAAACCCTCAAATTGATAAAGTTACTTTTGCATGAGGACAAGTAAATGCATGTGGCTCCGGATGGCATGAAAAGACAACGTGTCCAACTCCCACTCATCTCTGCAACAACCACGAGGATTTTCAGCTAGAGAAGAAAAGTGTCTGCAGGCTTGCATAAACAGAAAGCATGAGAGCTATAAGCTGTTACGCTCTTCTTTTTAGGTGGGTGTTAACCTGGAAAAACAGATTTAACCACCCTTTCAGTTCTCATCAGCTATTTTTTCATGTGCTTCGGGGGTGTGCTGATGCAAACCATGGCCATGTGACAGTTGCGATGTGGTGCTGTAGGCAGGAGCAGTCACAGTTCGGAGAGTGGGGTTTTCTCCACCCGGTCAACCTGAAACTCCCCTGCCCGAGTGACAGCCACGCACGCTGCTAAATGCATTGTTTTGGGCAACTCTAAAGCTCCGGAGGAGCCAGTTTACTGTGATCTCCCCCTTTCTCGCAACAAATGAAGGCGGTTCACCGCACGGCCCAGCTGCCATCCCTGCTGCTTGTCTGTGATTGCTGACTGAGGAGAGGGAAGATCTGGAATGTTCTGAGGAGGATGTCAGACTCCTGGCTTTAGTGTTCCGAGGTGGAAGGAGGGCCATGGACGGGGCAGGAGAGGGAGGGATGGAGGGAAGGAGGGAGCAAATAGCAAGGGTGGAGTCTGGCACTGCGTGCTCTCCCACCATGCCATCCCAGTCCTGGGCCGTTCGGCAGAGCAGAGCAACTGTTCCAATGTTGTAATTTGGAACTAAAAATATGACACTTTCTTTCCTCTTTGGCTACTTTTTTACTCTGTGGTGCCCCATTATGGTCTTTTCTCTCTTGCCAAGCATGCATGTGCTGGACCTCTTATTGACTTCTGACAATTTAAGAGAACACTCCTGTGCCATGGTAAATGCACTGGGGCTTGCCTATGACCTAATTTAACAGGTGGCACCTTACACTCGAGTGGCATGAAACCCAATTTACTCTCTTAGAATTATTTCATCCTGTCTACTCGCTGTCTTCAGGACTGGCGTAACAAAGCCTGAATCCCTTGCATAATGCCTGCTCACCAGTAATATGAGAACAAACTATAACTGCATTTTGCTGTAGTCACTTGCCCTGTTTTTCTTTCACAGGCTTGAGATTAAGCATACTTATAATTATGTGTACACATAAGTGCAGGCAATTACTGACAAAGCATTCTGTATGTCCATGAAATCACACAATACATCATAAATTGTGTTTACAGCATGAAGCAAGGTAATTACAGTAGCCTACATTATCTAACTGATGTGAAGAAAAATGAACCAGGATGATGGAGTCAGAGTCTGACAAGTTTAAAACCCATTTAGGCATTATGAATGAACAAATGTTATGCCACAATGAAACAATGACAATTTGAAAGAATTTGTTGCCCAACCATGATGATAAGCATCCTGTAATTCACATTACAGTGAAAACAAGCACTTGGAAAACAATGGATTACTCCTTCTTTAAAGACACGAAAACTGAAACAATATAAAAAAACAAAAATGCAACTGGGGGTAAAAATGCAATGTGTAAAATCTGTAAAACCACTTAAGTTAGTAAAACAGGCTCTTAATTTCTTATTATCCACTATAAAATGCAGGATATGTATATTGCTAAATTATATCACTATAGTTTAAAGAAAAAATCTTGATGGTTGCATAATTGTTTTTATTATGTCTGTCTTTGAAAAGCATGCCATGCTGAAATACTGTGACAAAGGACTATTCTCTATCATATATTCTTACACTTTACTGATTCAAAACTGATTCAAATTACACAACATTCCCAGTTAAGGTGTCCTCCTTGAGTTTGTAAACTGAGCTTTCCTGAGGTAGAAATCCATTATAAATATACTACATAGTCTGCCACAGGAATGCCATGTTTGGTGGGTGTCCTTCCCAACAACTCCCACTGAAGAGACCAAGACCTTGTAATTACAATTTTGGTGATAATGACAGCTTGAAAATGTTCACGGTTATTTAAAATAGGAAGAAGGGGAAGGGGGATGGGATGTATTCGTTTGTCATAGTAATTAGCTTTAAATTTAGGTCCTAACAGCAGAAACACTGCAGGAGCTACAGCCCCAGTACATTTACAGTAGTTCCACCCTAATGTTCCGTTTTGTTTTTTAACTTGTGGAATGTTTGAGGGATATCTTCCAGTTTAATCAGAAACGAGCACTTGTACAAAAATGAGTAGTTTGGAGGCTGGCAAACATCCTGAGTGCAGGCAGGCTATGGCAGGGTGGTACTGGACAGACTTAAAGTGATGTTCTGCGCTAAGTTTACACTGTTTTTCAAAGGGCTTGGCTTTCTGAGTATGCTAAGCCAACTGCAATTTTGTTTAACTTTTGCGGCTAGTCCGCAGTTTATGTAATCTTTGCTTAGGATACAGCTCAATTTTGCATGATGTATGTCATTTGTCTCAGGACAATGACTGAATATGCTCCCTGATTGCTTGTGTAACCACCTTATCCATTATATTGTTTTATTTTTTGAAAACAAAACATAAAAACCTAAATAGGGGTTGCGCCAGAGAAAACAAATGCCGAACAGTCTATAAAGATAGTAATTGAAAAAGCTTGCATTCTTATTAGACAAAGTTTTCTGAGAGATTGAGAAAGGTCTATAGGATCTTCGAGCTTCTATAGCCTAATTGTAGAGGCGTCTCCATGGCAGCGGTTGTAAACAAGATATCACGAAACCTGTGAAGATCTAATACAATTAATAGTTTCCCCCATATTACAATTAAGAAGTATGCCGAAGAAAAAAGCAAAGACAGGAAAGGCAAAGGGGAAAGGGTGAGCTGTAATATAATTATAAACTTCCAACTTTTATATGCAACTTTTTATAAAGCGTTGTAGAGCTAGGTAGCTAATATTGCTAGCTAGCCAAGTTAGCTTAATTACACAGCAATCAAACTTTAGCGTGTTAGCTAACGCTAGCTAGCAACTTAGCTAGGCTGTGTCTGTGTTTCCCCTCACCAGTATTTCCACCTGTCCATATTTTCCCATTTATCTAGAAAAGCAAAGAAGGAAGGCAAACAGGAGTCCAGACCGGACAAGGAGTGTGATATAGAGAGGGCTAAAGCTAACGCGGCCCTGTGGGAGGCCAGGCTGGATATGACGGAGTGTTCACGGGTGGAATACCGAGAAGCTACGCGCCAGCTAGCCAGAGCAAACGAGGAGCTCACAAATCAGCAGTACAGATCTGAAAGGGACACAGTTGACATAATCGGATTTCTGAAGAAAAAGGACCTTGACAAGGAAGCAAAGGTTTGTTCCGAGTCTTGCGAGGTGACGTTCGCACGTTTACGAATAGTTATTTGAATTATGTTATTTTTCCAGTGTCACTCGCCCCGTGCCCCAATGTCATGGCAACCACACACCTTATCATCGTAATACGGTGAACGATGATTATATCACTCTGCTTCATCTCTACAGATTGCAGCATTGGAAGAAGAGCTAAAAGATCAGAAATCACAAGCCTTACAAGAAAAAGAGCTCGTAGTAAGTGCCCACAGGCCTATCCCCAGATGAAATAGCAGTTGTGTGTTTAGCCGTTAGATATAAACATAACAACCACGTTCCAAGAACAGGGAGTGACTTGACAGTTTGCTACAAGCAGGTAGGCTTTTGGCACAGAGCGTGTTTAGATGACCAAAGCGAAGAATATTCAGTGGACAGTTTCCTGCCCATCATAATATATAAAGTATTACTAGGTGGCTTACTTGCACCTGCAATAAACACAGAATCTCACAAATATTTATCTAAACGAAGTTTATTCTATTCCAATTATACACATATAATGCTTGCTTACTTAAAAAAACAAACAAACAAACGAACAAACAAAGCAAGCATAAAACGTAATGAGCCCCAACATTCACAGTCATATGACTAATTAAAATCGATGTACCCTTGGTACATCGGCGTCAGCCAGTGTGTGTGTGTGTGTGTGTGTGTGTGTGTGTGTGTGTGTGTGTGTATATATATATATATATATATATATATATATATATATATATATATATATATATATATATATATATATATAGGGTCATGTGTCTTAGGGTTTGTTGGTAGCAAATTACAGATGTGACCGCAACGTTATTATGTTGATGAAAGCATTTTATTTGCCTAGTTGTTGAACAAGAATGCATTGCAGTTTTTTAAAGTGCAATTCCAAACGGTAGCTATCCAGAACACTCACAACAGCAAGAGTCCTGCTGACATGTTTTACTTTAAAGTGAGAAAATGCACTGCTTTAGTCAACAGCTGTTTTCCATTTGTCATCTCTTACTTCATGTGGGTAAAAATGGGTCCCAATAAGTGTTGGGCAAAAAAAAAAAGGCTTGGTCTGGACAAAGTTACAACATCCCCTGTTTAGACACTCATGGCAATGGCACATTTGCCCATGTAACATTATTCTGGAAAATACATTATTGTGGTGGATTCAGATGTGATTTCAAGTCCAGCCCCATTTGTACTCCCTGCAATGTGATAAAACACTTCATCTTGAAAAAGGACTGTTAATGGAAACCCTCTAGCACTCACAGAGAGTTAAAAGAAAAACCATCATGGGTCTCTGTTCCCCCTGCTTGTTTAAATGGTTTGACATGTGACTGAGCCCAGGGAGAACATCAGTAAGCCAGAGTGTTATTTCAGCGAGGTTTTTCCAGTTGTTCATTTGTGCCCCTGCCATTTTGTGACAGAAAAACAGCGTATCTTGATCAAAGAAGAGAAGCAAAGAATGAAATACCGCTGGACCTGCAAAGTTCTACATGTATGATGCACATTAGCTAATTACAGTTCTGTGTGTTCAGTTTTGTCTTCTCATACATTGTGGTCTACAATGTTGTTTTCACCTGCATCAAATAGCAAGTGACCTATGTCAAGTCACAGAAAGTGTGTTTTGTGTTCCTAGTATGCTGATCACTAGCTTTGTGTGATAATGTACACTAAAAAGTACTATATATGACATTGGAGCCAACCTGAGCTCTGAATTTTATATGACCATTATGTCAATAGAAAACGTGTTAGAAGGTCACATTTGCTGTTTTATAACAACTGACCATTTTACAGTTTTAACACACTATCGTCGTTTCTCAAGCAAGTTCCAGTTGTTTTACTGGCAAAGCTGCTCTGCATTTTGGAGCAAACTAATCTAAGCCCTGTGTAACCAGTATGCAACCCATACATGGCAAGAGGCACATGGTCAAACAGCTGATTCATAACATTTGGCTCACAAGCTTGTAATGCATGGATATGCAGATCTCTAAATAGCTCCAGTTGCTGGTATTTTGTTCTGGTAGGAAGCCATGGATGCTTTGGTCTGCATGTAAAGACCATGGGCCATACACACTTTCTAATTCTTATCCCAGCGGTCATAGGCCTGCCATTCCAGAGTAGCGCTGTACATACAAGTCATTTCTCAGAAAACCAGTCCTCCCTTCTAAGCTCAACCACTGCCTGGAAAACTAAACTGCTTTTGTCAGCCCTGTTATCATGCTTGTTGGGCGGCTGACCGCTGATCCGTTGGTATTGATTGGCTTTTGCAGGTTGCAGAGTACATGCTGAAGATTAACGAACTGGAAGAGAAGTTTAAGAAGAGATCCAGTGAGTTCAGCATGATTCAGGGAGAACTAAGGACCATCAAGGAGTTCCACAAAAAGAAAGCCCAGATGGAGCAAGACCTGAGCACTGTGTAGTATTAAACAATCTAATATAAGTTTATGCAATTTAGTGTGAATATAGTTTTAAAATAAATATTCTTAAAGCCATATGGCTACTCTGAGACATAGACATATGATAATACCAATACCAATAATTGTTAAAATATTAATTTTACTATGGCCAGTGGTTGACAGTCAATCTCCAGAGAATTGTTTTGTCAAAGGGAAGAATATCCATTCATGCTGTGGGATAGGCTGCATCTTCTGAAAATGTCTCTAGGTGACATCACTTATCCATTGGCTCACCAGGACTTGGAGCAGCTGTAAAATCCTAGTGGTTTCACACATTGTCAGTAGCTCCAATGCGCATTTAATTGGGAAATCCTCGATTACATTTTACAGATGAAAGAGAATATGTATGTTGCTGACCGTGAGCACAAGGAGAATCTTGCAAGAATGGAACACAAATTCTTTACTGAGAAGGTATGTGTACAAGATCTGTGGGAAAAAATTACTTTGTGATAAATGGAAATACACATTTTTTAAAAAAATGAGTGAATCCCCAAAAGACTGCACAGTTACTCCTAATCCTTCCTCCCTCCAGGTTCGCTTAGAAAAGGAGGCTGAGCAGAGAATTGCCCGGCTAGCAGAGCGAGCCCACAAAGAGGCAATTGTGTGAGTCCATCTCTGTCCGTCTTTCCTTCCTTACCTCCTTCCAATTACAGGCTAATTTTACTCTTCAAACTGCACCGTTACACAGTGAAAGAAAATAAATAACCTTTGCAGAAAAACAAGGAGACCACAATACAGTTATTATCATTATCATGACCACAATACAGTTTTTCTCTTGGAGATAGTATACATCACCTAAGCCAATGATTATATCTTCAGCAAAGGAGATTGTTCTGCAAGAAGTGTGTATGAACAACTTCATGTCTAAACGTGCATGTATATGTACAAGTATATGTTTTTCACAGCCACAGCAATAGCCATATGTTAGCTTTGCTTGATTAGTTTACCAGAACAATGGCAGCAAACCTAATTATCTTGCTGGTTGATGTGGCACTGAGGTGGCGAGTGTTGTAGCCAGCATGTTTCCTTTTTATAGTATTTCCACAGGAACAGTCCTCCACTTGCTTCCCCAGGCCAAGCACCTGAGGTCAACCTAATTCAATTCAATGAGTCACAGCTAAGTCGACTGAGAATGAATGAATGCAGTTCTTCAGAACTGTAGAGCTGTGGATGTTTTAAAGCAGTTTTAGCCATACCATCACTTGGCCAGTCCTTTGACACTTTTTTGATGTCATAGTCAGTTTACGCTGATCATATGCAGATGACACTGCCTTTATTGAGACCACGTGTGAGTGTTCAGTTTCGTTGTGATTCTGACAAAAGGTGCAGGTATAGCTTTCAAGCTCCTAAACAATGTACACTTCAGCCAGAGCAGGATGGGGCCCCCCTTTGAGGATGGGCAGGATGGGGCCCCTGCTTTGTTACAACAACTGTTGTAAAAAGCGTCATATAAGTAAATTTGATATTTTTCTTCTCTCCTGCTCGATCTCCACAGGCAGCTGGATGGTGCGTCACGCTCTGTGTTCAAAGAAAACGTGCGTTTAAATGAGGCACTGGGCTACCACCTGAAAGAGGTGGAGGAACTGAAGAGGATCAATAAAACCCTAGTGGAGGAGAATGCCTCCCTAACTCTGAATGAGGTACTACCATTTTGTAGGTCAGCCTCCATCACTGCCTTACAGTACAAACCACCAGTCTTTTTCTACTTTCGTAATAAGGCATGCACTATTGAAACATCATAAATATTTAGTTCCATCAACTTATTTTTTCCTCCCCACAAATTCTAGAAATGCTCTAGGTAACATGCACTGAAAGACATATAGGCCCCTGAAGGGGTTCCCCAGAAAGGCCTCTCAAAGCCCCCTCTGTGTCCAATGCCAGACCGCTACCTTCTTATTTTAGATAATGGGGTTATTTGACAGCTTATGAGGACTGGAGACCTTCCCAGTGTCTTCTGAGAATAAATGCCCTCAAAATGTAATTAAAGAAACAACTATATTTAGTGGTGCACAAGTTACTGAAGTCACAAATTGAGCTCTGAAAAGCATGACTAGTAACAGCTCACGCTCATGCCAGGATATCCTGTCCGAGCCAAAAATGACACATCAGACAGAGAGAAGCTACCATCAGCAATAACGAGTGGCTGAATGAAGTTTATAGACATTTTCTTATTCTGGTAGTTCCTGATCTCTGATGGGTTATGCCCCCTGCTGCTGCCCATGTTTATTTGCACTGGGCTATGTGTTTGAGTTCTCCTGTAGAAGCACATTCTCCTCACCTCCACTCCAGGAGCCAGTCTCCTGTCTCCCTGTGGCCTGGCACACAGCATACTTTCCATGGCTGGGCCCAACACACTCCTAGTGTTCCCTCTGGCCTGCCGCTGACAAACACATTTGATGGACACCTTCATTGTGAGCCGAAGGGCATAAGCGTACTTGATTTCACAGATACACGCCAACCCCAGAGACTAGACACGTAAACATAACTTGTATAGACGAGTACACACGAGCTGCCGGCGGCTGTCCAGCCCGGTGGCTGTTGGGCCCTGGTCAGCTGACTCCCTCCCCCCCACAGGAGACGAGCAAGCTGAGGCTGAACGAGAACGCAACGCAGCTGGAGGCACGGCGACGCGAGATCTCCGAGCTCAGGGAGAAGGTGTCCACGCTGGAGCAGGCACTGGCTATCATGGAGGCTGAATTCGAGCGGGAGCGGGCAGGGGCACGAGAACGAGCCATGGTGAGCACGCAGGCCAGTGGCATGGAGCTGGAGAAGCTCCAGAGGGTGCTGGCGATGCGCGAGCGCGAGATGAGCCGCGTGAAGCGGCTGGCACGCGACATCATCGAGCAGCGCACTCAGCTCGAGCTCTTCTTCCATGAAGCTCTGGCTCAGGTGAAGCAGGAGATCATCAGCAGTCGGCTCCAGTACAGGTACGCACCAAATGCAGGCGTGCCACCAAACTGCAGCAGAAACGTTCACAAGCACGACTGGCTTCAAAAAACCTGATAATTAGTGCTGTCAAAAAGAGATGTTAAGAGATATTGTCCCATTTAAACTGGCAGTATGCTTTCTGGCACAATGTATACAGACAGAAGGCGATGGAGGCGTATCGCAGAAGGATGAATGATGCACGGTTGGGGAGGAATGAGTACCCTCGCATACGAACCTTTAACAAGGTGCCCCACAGCACCAACAGTGTTTACACTGACCTGGAAGAGGCTGAGAAATGGTGAGTTAGGCATTGCAAGAGATGTCAAAGTGAGAGGTTTGAGAGAGGTTTCTCCAAAAAATGCTTAAAGCATTTTCAATCTAAATCGCATATAATTTTACACACAATTTAAGACATGATGCTATGACATTAAATACTGCTATCAGATGCATCTGCTTTGTATAGCACTGAACACATCAAGCCAAACGAGGCAGTTACAGTTGCACCACTCACAAGTTGTAATGCTAAGGGAAACAGGGTCTTACACGTAATTATGATTAGCTCCTAAAACACTGCATCCTAGGAGCAACCTGCCGAGTTTGAAGGTGGACATCTCTGAACTGACCTGGGAGCAGAAGGAGAGGGTACTACGGCTGCTCTTTGCTAAAATGAATGGTTTGAAAACAAGGTAAAGTCTATTACTATTTAGTATTTTACATTGTTATAGCATATAAAGTCTTCCAAGTCCCACAGATCTATAAAGGAGATGTTGCTTACAGCTTTGACAAATAAGTGCTGATGTTAGCCATTGGAAATAAATGCAATCCCACATCCTCAAATATAGACTGCTACAAATATTAAATACTATAAATGCTTTCCTGTAGTCATGCTTGCAGTATACGGCATCTAGAGTAGCAGTAATTAACCACAAGTTTACTGGCAGTCATCATACAACTCTTCACAAATGTCAAAGATGTCTGCACCATAGTGGAAAAAATCACAGCGCATGGTGAATTTTCCTTTCATAAAAAGATTATATCTTTAAACACAGGCACATGGCACCAGGTTCATCCTTTGCCCCTTCCTATTTCAAATTATAACCCACTGATTTTGGAATAATTGATAAAATACCTGCAAAGATGAAAAGTCCCTATTAAGCCCAATATTTCACACAGAGATTCAGTTATTTAAGGATTATATAAGGGTTCGGCACTAGAGACTGAACAGTTTGTTAGCAGACACTTCTGCTTGGGACAGCTACCCAGCTGTGCTGTGTGGATAGCCAGGACCAGGGAGTAAAAATAAAAACGTGCCCAGTGCAAGAGCCATCTGGCTGCAGCACCCGAACCTCCTGCCTGCTTTCACGTGCGCACGGCCACTTGTTTAGCACATCCGAAGCACTTGCGGTTCTCTGGAGACAGCTGGAAAACATCTCTCCAGAGGAAAAATGTAGAACAAGAGGCAGAATTAAGAGTAGGAAGCAGGCGTGGCTGGACAGACGGACGGACGGACGGACGGATGGATCAATGAATGGAGTGGAAGGTATAGAGGAGTGTGTACTCACACTCTTTCACTAACATCATGTTAGCTAATTAGTTTGGGGCGGAGGAACTTGAAATACTCCTGTATGGCTATATGCCTGATAACTATTGCAACAGGTGCCAATCAGAGCATGTTTTTGGTAGATTTGCATTGCCTCTTTATTTCTCACACAGGAAAACAGCGCAGCCTCTGTTAGCATCATGCGAGAGGGAGCAGGGTGACGTTGAGACAGAGTGAGTCTGAAGCAGGCCAGAAGATCCAGCAGTTTCTTTGCAAAGCAGCTGAATGATTTAGTTGTTACATATTCAGATGAAGGAATATCATCACCATTAGATAATTTTTCAGGTGTCATTTAACAGCTTGGTATTTTTTCAGTTTTGCCTCACAACAGTAAATACCACACTTCCATGTTCCTTGTTTGTCTTCCACACAGGGCTACAGAGAAGGAATCGCACATGACCTTCGTAACTCAGGCAGCGGTGTGCAACATGTCCAACCCTAGTGGCCTGCCAGACTTACAGACCATCTAAAATGTGGTCACATGATCCAATGATCATGTGAAACCATAATCACATAAATATCACCAAGGTTCTTTAGTGAATTTCCCAGCAGAAGTTATTTTCTTTGCTATAGAAAGAACCAGCATCTCAACCACAAATTATGCTGTGCAGGGACACAAAGACAGGGACATCAGAAATCCAGAGACATTCAGGAGTGGTCCTTGGTCAATTAAACTGAAAAAAAGTGATGATATAAAGTACTGCAGTGTTTGTGTTATCTTACTGAAATTGTGCATTTCCCCTTTCGTTTCCAACATACATTAAAACAGGCAAGAATGACAAAATGAAATTGGTATTCAGTTTAATTTACTTCAAGCTGACTGGTGAGGCACAGTGATGAGCTCTCACTAATACCTTCCTGTCTCTCCCATCTGGCCATCACCATATTCTTAAAACGTACATATAATCAAGCAGAGAAAACAGACCATTCTTTTATTAGAAAATCAAAACTGGGAAGACATGCATTTGAGGAAGGTGAGCTTTTAGTTCCTGGGGCTGCAAGTGAGTGGTTTTTTGCATTGTGTGTAGCTGCAACTGTAGACGGACTGTAGACCATCTGCTGCCACATTTACGGTATTTAGGCCACGCCTTTAATCCATAGCAATTTACAATTTGAGTATAACTTGAGCAATTGAGGATTCAGGGCCTTGCCCAAGTAAGCCAAGTAGTTAAGTAGCCCAAGTGACATTACAAAGTACTTTCTTCCACCAAAAGTTAAATGCTTAACCTGTGTTAAAATGAATAGAAACCTGTGCTTAATCTGAAAATACCCATCTGTACATTAGCTTGAAAGCTTGGGGTGCACAAAATTGGACCTATATTACAACTCAACGTCCCATGGTCGGCATGGTAACAGCTGGAGATTTCAAGGTGGCGTCCTCTGCCTTCCACTGTGAAGTGACAGTTTTGATCTGTGTGTAGAACTGAATTCCCTGTGGAGGCAAAAGGACCAAGCACTCAACCCTACTGCAAACACTGAGTCAGTAACGTTAGTCATCCATGTCTTGCTAATACCATTCTGAAATAAGAATGAGCTCACATGATAAACAGCGGTTAGAAATCATGCGTTTACCAGTACAATAAACCATTCCTTCAATCATCTTATTCACAACAATCTGTTTGTTCAAAACAAACCTGTTTGTTCAAAACAAACTTGCAGGCCAAAAATCATTCGAACATTAAACATTAGAGGTCACATCAAATAGGCATGGCCTACCTTTATAGAATCCAGTGTTACAATGCCTTGTTCACTAATCCAAGTACATGATGTCTTAACACCTGTGTAGTTTGGAATTATGTTACGTTAGTGTGCCATGTCGGACTACTTACTTGCTTGCCATAGAAGTTGGTATCTCCCCTGAAAGAGGCCCTGGATCCCGTGAAGGAGAACATGGGAAGGGGGACAGGGATCGGTACATTCACTCCGATCTGGAAAAGGCAGCACATAAAGCACAGCAGTGAGAAGCAGACACCCTGCTCCCCCCAGCTGCCCCAAGGCTGCCCTTACCCCTATCTGCCCTGTGCCAGACACTCACACCACGACGTCAGCTAAGAGAACAGCGCAACTGTCAAACGCAAACACGCCCGTCTCAGCTGTACATTATACAGTGCCATGTCAATCACGGGGTGGTGGGGGAGGGCGGATGCTAACACCATAGGTTAGCACTTAGCTGCTTCTTCAGCATGCTAGCTCAGCCTCATGACGTTTGCGTCTAAAAACAAAAGCTTGGATCAGGCAATGGTCAACAGTAATAAAATGCCAACTGCACCCATATGTATGACAACTCTAATTTCAAATTGTTTTTCTCTTCTCACTCATTTGCTAGAGAATGTAACGTTAGTCACTCTACAGATAAACTCACTCAACGTTGACCGTTTTAACGATCGTGGCATCAAACTATACATTGCTGCTGAGCTCTGACTGTTGTGTATGGAAAGTGCTGAACAAGCAGCTCATTCAGTGACAACACAAAGCTGAAACCCACAACTATTTGTTTGTGTGCCTGCTGAGAAAAGCAATGCATGCAGAGGATAACTAAACAAAACGTGTTCCTTGGGGTGGGTGAAGACTGGAAACTGGCACAGGTACTTAATGTTGGAGAAGGCAGCTGTAGCAGTTTGGTGGGGAAAGAGAAAAGAGCAGGCCCTTATAGTGTGCATGGGGGTTTTGGTTGGTGGCTCGGCACGTGAACCCCTGCGCCCCTCCGCCATCTGAATCGCAAACACATGGCCCAGCTGCAGGCCGCACACAAAAACAAACGGGGCAGGGACAGTCCGTTTTTACACAACCCCCAGGATAAACAGGTTGCGAGGAATCCCTTTTGAGTGCCGTTTCAGACCCCGAGCTTCACCAGCAGAATATTTGAGTGGTGCCGTGTTTTGATTAAATAGCACATATTTGCTGTGGGCTATTTGGAGTGTGCTTGTTTCAAGGCGAGTCGAGGGCTTTTTTCCCCCTTGGGTTTTTAGTCAAGGTAAACAAGGCAGTCCTTGCCATGGAAAGCCAATTGTTTTTGCAGGCATGTTTGGACCAGAGCTTGTATTGCACTCTGTGTCAGATATGGTAGTAGCGGATAGGACAGTTCAACTCTATTTCCCTGCTGTGGGTTAGGGAAGAGGCACCAAAGGGATTTTACACATTATATTTACATCATGTTCCAATATTGACTCTTGTGGACTGCCTGGAACGTTTCACCTAGGGAGGCCCTGTCAGGAAGTATAAAACATGTACCGATATATTAATGTTAAAAAAAAAAAAAAAAAAAGTTTCTGGGGATGGCAAAAGTTATTTTTTGTAATGCAGTTTTAAAAATTGGTCATGCTTCTCTAAGAAAGATGATATAGCACTATGTTTATAATTTAGAAAATGTGAGCTAATTATGGAAATGTCATCGGGAATTGCAGAGTAAAACTCACTGCAAGGCAAAGGTTTCTCACCTGGCCAACATCCACCTCATTAGTGTATTTGCGGGCTACGGCTCCATTTGTGGTGAAGATAGCAGTTCCATTGCCATATGGGTTTTTATTGATGATTTTTATGGCTTCATCCAGGTCATCAGCTTCTAAAACCACTAGTACAGGTCCAAAGATCTCTTCTTTATAACACTTCATCTCACTCTGGGAGTCAGAGAGAGGGCCAAGGATTAGATGCTGAGAACTGGACATTGAGAAGTTTAACACAGCAGTTTCTGACCAACATACAAATGATCAACAATTAATTATTCTGGCAAATATAGCAGCAAAATTAGTATTATTTGCCCTTTTCAGAGTCAAAGGTAGTAATGGGTCTCACTGTGACATTGCTGATTATGGTGGGTCCCACAAAGTTGCCGTTCTCATAACCTTTGACTTTCACGTTCCTGCCATCTAGTAGCAGTGTGGCACCCTCATCCACACCACTCTGGATGAGCTGGTGAACCCGGCCCTTGGCCTGAGGAGAGATGAGGGGCCCGAGGTCTGCGCCTGGCTGGTCACCTGCCATTAGGGAGGACAAGAAAGTCTACATGTCTTCACATGGCCTTAAAGAAAAAAAATGTTAAAAAATAAACAAATAAAAAAATAATAATAATAATTTCAGGTTTTTCACAATCTATCAAAATGCAATGACTCGCACAGCTGTACAGGGTCTTCTGACTTATGTCACCAGGATAGATCATATTAACTAACAAATGTCATGTGTTTGTGACTCAGTCAAATTTCGATAAACTCAAGTGAGAAACTCAAATTCTCCCACTGCCCAAAATCTCCTGTTTTACTCAAATGTAAGTCAAGTTGGGGAAAATGTTATGACTTCCGTTTCCCTTTAAGTGGATTAAGCTGGATGAATTTGGGACATGAGAGAGGAGAAAAGAAAAGGAAAAAAATTTAAAAAAAAAAAATCACAATAATTGTTGCCTTCTTCGTCAGTCCTTAAGGCACAGTAGTGAAAAAGGGAACTGGATTTTGGAGGCTCCCTGTCTATGTCTCTGCACACATGACTCTGCTCTCTGAAGGCTGCCTCTCTGAGGACTGTTTGGGGGTTTTGGTGGAGCCGCTGCACCACAGCGCAGCGCTTCTGCATACATAAAATTTCATCTTTCAGTTGCTGTAAACATTTTGACAGCCTACGCCGCTTTCTGATCTGCCCGCACCACAAACAGGGTTTCAAATTTGTGGCATGAGGGAGTTTAACTGTGCCTCTCCCCTCGGGCTGGGCTGAATCTGGAGCTGGGACGCTCAGGAAGAGCTGTGGTCGTCAAGGCCTGGGTGGTCTACTGGGACACGTCGAGAAGGATAAAACCCATCGCATGGATATATGATATACAGAAGAGAGCGAAAGAGGCCCGAAAGCAGAGAATGAGGACAGTGATGTAAGCAGGAATGCCATCAGCAAATGGAGAGAGAGACGCGCGCACACACACACACACAGAAAAAACAATGGGAGTGTGAAGAGCAGAACCATAAGACATTCTTGCTCATCGCAAACACTGTAGATGGCACATACAGCAAGGCACGCTTAAATCCGACCCGAGTGCGCACCTGCATTGACGCGTAGCTTCTTGGTCCTCTCCACTAGGTCAGGCAGCCAGCCGCGTGCGTCCCCGACGAGGATGGCCGTGGACAGCGCCATGCAGCGCTGCCCGGCTGCCCCGAACGCCGCGCCCACCAGCTGGTTCAGAGTGTTCTCTTTGTTGGCGTCGGGCATCACCACGCCATGGTTCTTCGCCCCCTATCCAGCAGCATGGGACACAAATGCCATCAGTCCTGCAGTTACCCTCAGGGAAGAAGACAACACTCACATATCCGTTTGTGTGTGTTAGGACATATCCAAACTCGAAATCCATAGCATCTGTTGTAGAGTGTTTTTTATTTTTTATTTTTAATTTTTATTTTTTTGTCTTTCTACATCTTTCATGCTTACAGTGATGCTCATCAGATCTAAATTCAATGTTATATATTAAAACAGAAATTTACGCACTGGCAGAAAATACAGTTCAACGATTGTAGCTGTTCTCTGCATAAGAAATCTGACCTGTTCCCCTTCTGAGCATGTGCCTTTTGCAAAATTAATTTACAGACGTGCTTGCAATACCCTTGAACATCATTTAAAAATCTAGCTTTTAAACAAACTGAACCATGTTGTCATTCATCAACATATATACCCTTTATAAATATGCCAAGAAACATGATGACAATAACCAAGCTAATTCAATTTAAAACACAAAGTGCTGAAAATACCGCCAACATGCATTTTCCTACTAATTACAGGAAAATGTGATCATTTACTGCTTTCCATCATTTCTGAAACCGCTCATTACTTTTGACTGCTGGTTCCATTTCCAATCTGCAATATCTGTACTGAATGTACTCATTTTAACATTCGGTTCATGCACTCGCATGCCATGATGTGCAGTTAATGTCATTCCCAATTTCCTCACCAACTGCTGAATCAGACACAGTGCAGACACTTTAAGCCTTGGGTAGAGAGCAGGTGGCTGGGGGCACTTCTTCTATTTCCTAACTGATGCTGCCACCCGCTGGTAGGAACTGGAAGATTAGTGCGGATAGGCCTGCTGGGTGGGGCCAAAGTTTTCTTCATTTCTACAGTCCTACATGTGACAGATCTCAGAGTTCATGCATCTGCCTGTAATGTTTATGGCCAAGCTGTTGTCCAAGAGATTGTTTCTAGGACCGAGTTTGGTTTCTCCTAAGGGAGGCGAGTGTGTGCAGTGTGCAGCACTGACCATGTTAGACTGCACTCTTTTGCCATTCTTGGAGCCTCTCTCATAAATGTACTCTCCTGCCTGGTTGGAGCCCACAAAGCTGATGGCCTTTATCGCAGGGTGATCACAGATGAAGTTCACAGCTGCAAAAACAGATGAAACCCAACACTGCATATGAAGCGATCCTCATATGGACTCCACTCCGATGAGGTTTCGGGGAGTCAAACAGCACCCCCACTACACAACATGGACACAAGTGACACTTCCTCCCAAACATCTCTACTAATCACCATCAACGATAACTGTTTCATGCAGTTACTTGGAAAAAGGTCTCAATTTGTTAAATAAAGCAAAAGTATTTTTAGTTGCAGAACCTTAACACAAAATGAGTTAGCCAGCAATCCAGTGAATTTGTCCAGTACTGCCCCGTGACTGTCTGTACCGTCGTGCTGGCCATGGATGATGTTGAGCGTGCCGTCCGGGGCACCGGCGTCCTGCAGGAGCTTGGCCAGCATCATGGCGCAGCTAGGCACGCGCTCGGACGGCTTCAACAGGTAGGTGTTCCCGCACACCATGCCCATGGGAAACATCCACAGCGGGATCATGGCAGGGAAGTTGAAGGGAGTGATGCCCGCGCACACCCCGATGGGCAGCCGGTAGGTGTAGGTGTCCATGTCTTTGGTAATGGAGGGCAGCGTCTCACCCAGCATGAGGGAGGTGATGCTGCAGGTGTGTTCTACCACCTCTGTAACCAGGGAGAGATGCACTCAGGCTTAGTTGATTTATTGCTGCCTGCACTGCACAGGATTGAATCGTTACTACAGGCTGACACTTAAGTTAGACTAGAACATAGAGGTGGATGAGCTATGAGAGGAAGATGTTCTCCAGAGACTGACACACTCAGTGTTCATCCCTGCCATTTGGAAGATGATCTGAAAAGACTCACGCAGCCCCCGGAACACGTCGCCCTCAGCGTCTGCCAGCGTTTTGCCCTGTTCCCGAGTGATTTCCTTAGCCAGCTCTTTCTGCACCATTGCACACAAATAAATAAAACATTCCCAGGAAAAGGCAGCGACAGAACAGTCTCTGGATTTTGAACTGAGGTCCTTTTCAGAGCTCAGCTGTATCATTTTAACAAGTACCTAGTAATTCATCATCAAGGTATTTTCTCCGTTAACCAGAGAGGTACTAATCCTAAAATGTCAGGCAAAGTCTGCTCTGCACTGCACACAGGACTTACAATGTTGTCTTTAATTAGCTGCTGGTAGCGGAGAAAGACCTGCTGGCGGGTCAAAATGGAAGTGTCAGACCAGGCATGATAGGCCCGTGAGCAGGAGTCCACGGCAGCCAACATCTCCTCCTGCGTGGCCTTGGGCACGCGACCAATCACCTCGTTAGTGGCCTGGGCAGAGGTGAGGAACAGACACACATGATCATCCACTGCAGATCATCCTTTTTTAACTGTGTACTGGATTGTACTAAAATCAAACAATATTCTCCATAACCGTTAAAACAGTTGAAAGTGAAAGCTGGAACACGCAGATTACTAGTTTCCCAGACCTACATTACACCTAAGCCTTGCCCAAAAATACCCTTGCCGTGGCTGCTGGGAAAATAGTAATTCACACTTGGCGCTACAGTTTAGCCAATAACTAGGCTTAATCTATACGTCTGAAACTTGTCCGTAGAGTTCACAGGATTAAACTAACACCTGAATGTCCCGAATGCTCCACTAGTGTGCCTGGTCCAAAGCAGGAGAACATAACTTGCCAGTTACAACCTATAGGTGCAGCTTTATCATGTACTCCAAAGGGCACTGTTTCAGCCAATCACTGAAGATGGCCTGTCATTAAGACCTGCACTATCTAGAAAAAGGATTTTCAACACAAACTCCAATAGTTGCCTTATGGCCTCTTCATTTGAATTTCCACTATCCTATCAAACCTAAAGGTTTCACATATGACTAGCCCTTCTGTGTCTGACAGTGGCATCATCACCATTGTGGTACAGTGGTACACTAGTACTGCCTTCACTCCTGAACCACAACACCCAAGTACATGCACGTCAACCCTCAGAACTGCTGTAAATAAACTCAACATGACAAATGTTTACTTTTGGTGAACAAAAACAGAGTACAGAGGCAACAAATATTAGCAAAAGTGCAGTGAATTTCTTTTTTTTTTTTTTTAGAAAATAATGGACTGTGCAGAAAGCTAATGCCTTGTTAAGTGTTAACAGGAAGGTGGAAATTATATCTAGTGTTTGCTTAACTTACTTAATCTACTGTGCCTTTGTCTTAACAAAGCAAATAAAGAGAAAAATCCAAGTAACTAGTTAATAAAAGAGCTTTATTCATATTATTTATATCACCCTCCACTTATAGCAGCTAGATTTTGGTCTTTTTAGTCTTATTATCCTATTAAGTACACTGGCAACAATATACAGTATTTAAATATAATCCTCATTTAAGGTACAGATCCTCTCTTCAGAAATCAACATGTTACTGGCTGTACTCACAGGATTGTGGATGTCCAACCATTCTGAACTCTTGGATTCAACAAACTTCCCATCAATGAACAACTTTGTAGTCGGCTATGGAAGAAAGCATACAGCATACTGATTCTAAACACATTTTCTTTTACAGTGAAGTTTCTTATAATTCTATATTATCCAATGAAAGGCATGCAGCTAATGTATTTATACATTATGAGCTAATGTAGTTATTTATTCATTCATTCATTCTTTTCTCATAAGACTAAAATGGAGATTTGTATGAACTAGAAGTATTTGGTATTCCTGATTTTGATCTACCATACTCTAGAATGTCTACTACAACTAAACTGACATTTCAATGTTTACAGGTACAAATGCTGCAATGCCACATTAGCTCAAATGCAAAAAGGAAAGAGTCTGAGAAAACACGGGCCTGGTGTGAAGAAGCCAGAAGCAGACGGAGGACAAACGAAGTCAAACGTACATGAGCGGTTTTGCCATTCAGTGTAATTAGATAATACAGGGAAAGTAAATATTGACTTGACCGGTGTAATGGTTTGACCTTTAAGCAAACTGTATTCCATATTGTTCCTTCTTGAATCTTCAATCTATGGGCTAAATCTGGAGCAATGTTCATGACCATGTGTGTTCTCTAGATTTTTCTAAATGTTTGTCTCACTCTGGAATCCTGACAGTAGCAATAATATTAAGTCTCAAGCGAAGACATCTACCATCACGAATACAACAGATGATCTACTATAGCTACACCTTCATGCTTTTCTCTCAGATGATCACTTTAAGAAGGTTTGGTGTCAGAGTAACGATGCCATGTACATCAGCCTAGAATTAACATCTATGAAATGAGATTTTATTTACTGCACCATATCCAAGTATTCATTATCTCACTCACCACAGAGGACGAGTAACACATGCGTCCCACCTGAAGAGGTACCTGCAGGAGTATGTTACAAAATGACAAGTCACATGACTAATGCAGTCACCTTCATTTGTTTTATAAAGACAAACATTTAAAAACACTCAGGTATTTACCACGTTTATTTAGCAGAAATTTAAAACGCCATTAAAAAAAAAAAAGTTTTAACAACGTGCAAATCAGCCTCATAAGATCGACCAAAATGTTCCGAGTGTAGTTCTTGGAAGATCTCAAGAAGTCAGTGGTCCGCTAGCAAGGCAACAAACGGTAAACCTAAACGCTCAGAACCTGGAGGTGCGCGGCAGCGTGGGTGGCCATTCCTTTGCCCCAATCATTACGCTAGGTCACGAGGTTACATTGCTTGTGCACCGTTGAATGGGTTTAAAGTATGTTCACTATGCAATATTTTCATAGCTATCCTTATCCACTTTAGTGCAACGAAGGTATAAGTATGCCCACTATGCAATATTTTCAATGGTATAGGCCTAGACACATAGACATGAGAGTTGCACTCCGTAAACGTCCCAAGCCTGCACCCTACTGAAACAACAGTTTTTGCACGCTTTGTGTTCCTTACCCGCCTCGTCAGAAGAGAACGCATTAATGGTGTGGCCATGATGGACGTCGGAGATCGAGGCTGTAAATACCCCGATAAGATGAATCAAGTTCACCCTTTAAATTTTACCTATAAAAAACGCTATCTTTAGAAATGCATGGGTCATAAATGTTGGGCGGCCAGTGATTGGCTACGAAAAAAAAAACGCCCACAAGTCAAGGAAATCAATTGGTTAACTCCCTTTGAAAAACAAGCCAATGATAATGCCACTTATTGAAGCAAGCCTTAGGTAAGAAGGTAAGTGATGATTGGTTCTACGAGCGGGGCTTAGAACGTGATCAGGTTATTCATTGCTTATATAATATGAGTTAACAGTTACGTGCATTTTGCACAAAACGAACACAGTAGAGTAGATATTGTAATGTTAAGAGACAGAAATAAACTTGCACGTGATGTTTAGATGACGGTACACACACACACACACAGCGAGAGAGAGCCAGGACAGGACTCTGGCTCCTTAGACAAGCAAGCGGTAGATTTGTTTTGCAATGCGTACGTCGTTCGCGTGTTTAATGAAGGTAACACACGACGACACACACACACACACACACACACACTTGTCTAGTCTGGCAAAAGTCTAAATTGCTTAGTCACGAAGCCGAGAGGAGTTATTTTCTGCTCGACTCTTATTGGATGTTTGGACAGGAGATTCGCCCCCAACAGGGGAATACTTCTTATACAGGTCACATCATGGCTGCTCAAACTAAGGTTTAATCTCGGTTATGGTTTTCTTTCATCTCTACCTTAAGTAAGCACATTGTCTATGAAACGGTACTTGCATTAACCTGTGATTTGTCATTTTTTTAGCCTGTGCTTCATGGATATTTTAGAAGTTCTTGCTCATGGAGAGTACGCATAGGTAAGCCACGGTCCAGAATAACTCTTTATACTTAATCTCTGTTCATTTTAACATAAATGTGTTCTCTCTAGCGTTTGCCCTGAAGGGTATAGAATATGATCACGTTCCAGTAAACCTCATTAAGGATGGGGGGCAACAGGTAAACACAAAATTGAAATTAAAGGGGAAGTTCACCTAAAATCACACCTGATCACTGTGTCCATATGCAGTTTCAAGATTTTTTTTGTTTGTTTTTTGCACCATCAATCCGAATGAGTTCAGCAAAAGTGGGATGTCAAGTGGGACAGAATTTTATGCTACATATTGCTCTTTTATTTTCTGTAGCCAATGTTGCTATCCTGCATAATCACATCAAAGGCCCTTGGTTTTGCCTTACAGCATTGTTGAAGGCATTATCAAAATTCAAAGTGTGACTGATTGATTGATTCCAGAAAGTCAATCGACAAATCAAAGTATTTTCCATATACATAAGGATATATTAAAAGGAGAAATAAATGATATTGTTTTAATCAAGATTAATTAAACTATTAGTTAAAGTGGGTTTTAAGTACTGTACATTTTTGCCAAACATCACTTACACCACTGATGCATTGTGCATCTTTTATTGCCATGTTTTACAAGCTAACAAGACATAACAGGAATAAATGAGATGCAGCCATGAATCTTGTGCTAAGAAGATGGACTCTTAGATGACCCCCTCAGCCAGTGTCAGTAAAGTCCTAGCTAGAACAACTAGGTTGATTTGAGACAAAAAGGTTTAATGACTCAGCTTTTTTTATTTTCAATAATAATCAAGACAACAGAATAAATGTGTTTGATGCAGTTTGCAATCAGTAAAGGAACCATTCAGGGTATATAGCTGCTTGGTTGAAATGAATATTCTTTCTGGGTTTTAAAATATAATGGATCTCGTTATCGTTTTTTTCAGCAGATATACCTATACATTTCTGTAGACTCTTCTATGTGTTTCACTAGACACCAAATTAATCAATTCTTATGTTTTTTTTTTAAGATTTATTATTTTTTTATTATTAATAGATTTTAGGCCTAAATAATTGTTTTAAGTACCTTTATTAATTTATATGCAACTTGTAATCAACTATGCAACATAGAACAGACAACTAAATTATTTTTTAGATATGTGAATTTTTAAATTATATTTGTACCTGCATTTTGCATATAATATTTTAGGCCACCTAAAACCACAATCAAAGGGTTTTTTTGTACTTCCAGTAAGGTGTAGCCTAGCAAATAAATTTCATATAAAATTTAAAACAAACACTGTCCTCATGGTTGAAAAAGAGTCGGTCTGGTGGCGGGGAAACAGTGCCTAGATGTGTGCCAAGGTCTCTAATAAAGCAATAAGAGAGGCCAGGCATTACAGCAAATTTATCACCCATAATAAAATCACTGAAACAGTTACAAGGGCCCTTGTTGTAAAAGCGACACAAGCAATTTGATAAAACACACCAGTGCTCAAAAACAATTTACAGTATTCACAATAAGCAATTCTTTCATCAGGCAATGTAGTCAGCTAACAAGTTTTTGTTGCTAAGCAACAATGGAAAAGATTAGTCTCTTCAATAGACAGAACAGTATCTTAATGACTAGGATTATTGTTTATATTAATGTGGACATTTCCATTGACAGTACATGAATCAAAATAATGTTCAGTGATTAGCATATTCATCACTGGTCCTTTGGAAAGTAACTACTGTAATGGTTTTATTGGCACATTAATATAGAATCCAGTTATTTTAAGGCACATCTCAGCCAATCAGATTTTAGGACCAATACTGTTTTATATAATCAAACATAAAAACTACATTGAATTATAATTGAAAGATTTACATTTAGGATGCTTGCAACAGTTAGAGAAAAATCACAAAAGATATTATGGAATTTATCAGTGTGCCCTTGAGTATCTACCAAAAGTGTCCCACTTAGATTACATGACTGTTGGGCAAGATAATTTCTAATTAATTTTCCATGATTTATTGAAATAAAGAATGTTAAAATAATATGTAGATATTGTTAAAGTTTTAAAATGCACTGTTCACTCCCTGTATATACAGTCCATATAAGGAATCTAAGATGAAAAACCAGTCTGTTTTGAAATCGCTATTTCTCTGATGTGATGAGAATAAACATATTTGCATTTCTATTACCTTTTCAGCCTACAGCAGTTTAGCCCCACCCACTTACACTGAAGTTCTCATGCTACCCTGTATTGTGCCTTTTTGAATGAGGCACAATACAGGGCAGCCAGTCAGAACAGAAAACATATTTCTATGAATGTTAATCACTTAGCAACTTAGTTAACAAATGCTTCTTGCTCCGTAAGCTCTAAACACATCCAGAAAGTAGTCCAGACAGCAGGAGAATACAGTTGTTCACTAACATGCACCGTCAGAAAAAGGAAACACAAACTGGTGCGATTTTTATTTATTTATTTATTTATGAAAAAGGATCTTGACTAAGTATGACGAGTATTTCTCAATTGAGGAATGTGTGTGCAATGTGTGTAATATAGTATTTTGCTACTAACTATAGTCCGTATGTATAGTGTGGAGGGGGGCAGTTTTATTTAAATTATGGTTAAATTATTTAAGTGATGTAAAAACTGTCCGATGTGTCTAGAAATCAACCAGGGATCAAATGTGGAATAAGGTGAACTCCCCCTTTAAGGTGTCATTCATCTATGGCTCATTTTAGTCTTGCCCTTTTTTGTGTAGTCTGTGCCTCTAACTCCGTATTCTCTTCAGATCACAGATCAGTATAAAGAATTAAACCCAATGCAGCAAGTACCTACTGTTACCATTGATGACATCACCTTGTCTCAGTCAGTAAGTTCTTCTATAATTATTGAGCTGCTAGCAAAATTGAGCCACATCACAGCTTTCACCAACAATTTTAGAAAGGGCCAATATTGTAATTAGTTCAGTTGTTTTACAGTGTGTGTTAAATAGTGATAAAAATGTAGTTCTGACTATGCAACTAGCTGGCCATCATTCAGTACGTTGATGAAACTCGGCCAGGGCCACGCCTTCTACCTGCAGACCCAAAGCAGAGAGCCAAGGTGCGCATGATTTGTGACATCATCGCTTCTGGCATTCAGCCTTTACAGGTATGTTAAATCCGCATTAAGATACGTAAAAAGGGTTTGGCCAGGCCAAGCCCAATCGGAGGTTTTACCAGTAAATAGCCCGCAGCCCAGGCTAAAGTGTTAGAGAGACTTACACTCACATCAATCTGCAAAAGCTTTCTTGGTTTTTATGGTTTATGTCCAGTACTGCCTATGCATGAGAGACATAGCCACATGGTTTAAACTGGTGTCGAGAGCTTGTAATCAGGGTGCCTGTCTTTAGCAGGAGTAGGGAATCATGAATGGATGCAAGACCAAAAGAAAATGTACTGAAGTCTGCAAAAATGTTATGGTAAACGAAACTCCTTTAATTAGCAAAATGTAACCAAACACATGGGAACATTTCATTACAGTGGTTGCAAAATTAAAAAGGCAACATTTATGGAATGAAATGTTTGCCAAAACTACTATTTGTAATTATAATGGACCATATCTGATAATAGCACTGCATTTGTAGTGAGTGGTTTGTGGCTGTGCGAAGTATTCATGTATGGCAATAATAAGTCATTCTTCTGTACACTGTGGTAGTACTACAGTGTATAGAGTTTCAGCTTCTAAACATCATAATCCTGACCTCAGCTAAGTGTAAATAGTAACAGGGCTAGAAAATGGTAGGGCATAAGCAATGTACAGGGAACTCGGGAGAGTCCAAGTAAATATGTCATTATGAATGTGTGATGATCACACCAGTGTGTGTGTGTGTGTGTGTGTGTGTGTGTAAACATTGTGGATACATTCAAAAAAAGATTCAAAGATGCAGGTGCAGCACATGTATCACTTGCCTTTATCACTCACCTAATTAAAGCTTTATATCAGTAGGCAATAGCTGAACAGTTTGCAAATGAATGTGACATTCATTATTGTCTTTAAAAAGTCTAATCATGTGAGATTTGCAAGAATATCTTAATTGAAAAACAAAACAAAAAAGATGAGCATGCAGCTTGTGATATGGATACATTTGAATAATTTCCATGGGTGTGCATTCATGAAACCCATCGTGCAAACTTTTCAGCAAATCTGTTTCTGCGGTTCAGAGCTCATCTAGAACAAGAGGCTGCATCCATTTATCTATCGTTTCCAAGTAGTTATATCTTACTATGGCAACGGATAAAAGCTGGCAGGAAAAAAAAGCTATTGCAACATCAGATTTATCTAAAATGAAATATTGATATTTTGATATTATCGATTTAATAAAGTAACATTTTCTCTCTAATGGTCAAGTAGATTATGACGGTCTTATTTTAAAAAATTTGTGCTAATTTTTCAGAATCTTTACGTGGTGCAGAAAATTTGCACAGATAAGGTACAGTGGGCTCAGCATTTTATCAACCGAGGATTTGTAGGTGAGTTCTTCATTGAAATTTAACTAAAGTTTTAAGATGTACTTTTTCCACCTGTGACATGCATGATTGAAACATCACTCTTGAATGGGGGGGGGCATATACTGAATTTGCTCACAAGTACGGCTTGTCCTTTGTAGCCCTGGAGTCCATCCTGAAGCAGACAGCTGGAAAGTATTGTGTTGGGAATGAGGTAATAAACCAATATATGTAACACATGTTAACATGTAGAAGTATTGTGTAATACACAAGGTTTTTGGACAGAGGTCCTTAATCGTCTGCATAAAGGCTTTGCAGAGTTCTCAGGAAACCTTATGTACTACGCTGTAATTTATGACCTCTTACTCCCTGGAATCAATGGAACATATGCAGTGGATTCAGAAAGTATTCAGACCATTTATTGCATGCTTCATGTTTTGGATTTAAATGGATATAACTTAAATCACTCATAATGTACTCAGAAGGCATTTTCAGAGTTTCCAAAACTTACAAAATAAAATCAAAAACTGAAATCTCAAGTATTTAGACCCTTTGCTGTGGAACTCCAAACTGTAGTCAAGTGCATCCTGTTTAACTGTAGAACTCAAATGTAGTCCACTTGAGGTTCGTTGAATAGTTTGGAAAGGCACATACCTGATCCTATATGGTCCCAAAGGACAAAACAAACCATGACATCCAAGGAACTGTCTGTGGATCTCCGCTATCAAAATATGGCAAAGCACAGGAGCAGCTTCACATAACCTTGAACATTCCTAGATCCTGCCCAGGCATCCAGGTGAGGACGGCCTTGGTCCGAACTCAACAATCACTCTTAAAGAGCTCTGAGTGTTGTGCAGAACAGCAAGCACTTTGTCTGGTGAAAAGTAGGCACTGCACCATCGCCTGACTAATTCATCCCTACAGTGAGATTATGGTTGAGGCAGCGTCATGCTATAGGCATGCTCAGCAGACACAGGCAACTGGTAAGAATGGATGAATGACATATGGTAACATCTTTGAGCAGAACCTCCTCTAGTGCAAACCAAGACTGGTGACAGTTCACCTTTTAACATGACAATAACCCAAAAGCACACAGCCAAAGCAACAAGTCTGTGAATGTGGTTGAGTGGTCTGCGAAAGGCCTCACTTAAACCCCATCAGACATCTGTGGAGAGACCTGATGATGGCAGTTCAGATGGTCACCATCCACTCAGATGGGATTTGAGTGGATCTGCTGTGAAGAACTGGATCAACTGTCTAAATTCAGGTGTGCAAAACTTGTAGCTATATCTCCACCAAGACATCCAGCTGTAATTGCAACCACAGCAGGTTCTACAAAGTACTGACTAAAGAGACAATGTTTTTATGAATAATATTTTTCAGGTTTTGATTTGTTTCATTTTCAAAACACTAAAAATGTTTTCACTTACTCATTATGGGTGATTGAATGTGGTTTGTGGGGGGGGGAGGCAATTCTCTCAATATAAAATCAAATCCACAACATAACGCATACAAGGGGTTTGAATACAGTCTGAATCCACTGTATCCACACACACACACAGTGCAGTCTTTTTATAAGCACTTGGACAATGCAGTGAGAATTTTTGTTGCTTTTGCCTTTTACTCCAGCACACTGCATTTAAGAATACAAACAATGGCAACTGAGTCGAGGGGATGTGGCTGCATGTGGGTATATGCATGGCCCTACTGGCTCATTACTGCCCTTCTTAATCAAGGCCTCCCATTGCAAAGGCCAAAAAAATGACATTTGAGGGGGGTTGTTGCTTCCTTTCTTCATATATAAAAACGTCTAGCCATCAAAAACTCTAGTTCATTCTAGTATTTCCCTCTGATACTGTTGTCCAGCAACACGAACAAAAAACTGTTCATGCCATACAGTAAATTAGGCCAAAATGCACAATTCAGTACCCATTATTTAAGCAAGAATTCAAATCCAAGTTAGCAGTAGCAGATGTAAGTAAAGAAGAAACCTTTCTTCCTAAAACATCCAATCTCATCCCTGAAACATAGTGACCTGGACAAAATGTGAGAATGTATATAATTATTTAGAAGAGGGCTGTGATTGCTGTATGATCACCCAGTATATTAATACCCTTGAATCAAAGATTGAATTCTAGACTTAATATGACCAAGCTCAAAGTACAAAATGCCATATTTACATTTACAATTTTCTGTTCTCATATAAACAGGCAAAAGCAATAGAAGCAGTCACTACATACTTTTAGACCACACACACACACCACAGCATAACAAAAGTGAATGTTCTTCACTGATCCAAAAGATTCTAGTATCAAGTAGGTGGAAATGGGTCAATGGCTGCCTGGTTTAAACTGCTGTTATTTACCTGCTGTGCTACAGATATCCATGGCAGACATTTGCCTTGTGCCCCAGGTCTACAATGCTGAGAGGTATAGATGTTTTAAACTACAGCAAAAAACCATTTAAAGCTGTGCGTGAAATGCAGTACTCGAATGTTTATGTTTGTTCCCAATCCATTCTATTTTAATTCTTGCATAATGCCCATGAAACTATATTTACTGCTTCTCTTTGCAAAAGGTTCAAAGTGGATATTAAGCAGTTTCCTACCATCAAGCTGCTGAACCAGACTTTGCTGGAACTTGAAGCCTTCAAAATGAGTCATCCTTCTCATCAGCCAGATGCACCTGATGACCTCCGAATCTAAATTTAATTGAAATTTGAATCCTTGAATAGCTAAAATGCCACCTCCAAATTTAACTAAAGCAGCACCATACAATCACAAGTCTGGTTTCTTTTGTTTATTGTTGTTTTTTTTTTGATTGATCTTTAAACGAGCTTCTTTGCAACTTCAAGAAAATACGTACAAACTACAATTTCTGAACTTCAGCCACACCTACAAACACCTGTGAATGTGCTGTAAAGTTACAAAGTTAAAAAAAAAAATGGGGGTGGGGGTGGGTGCCTTCAGATAAGAAAAATTATTGCACAAAATAATTTTTGAAGTTAATAAAGTGTTAATGAAAATGGTCAGTCCACAGCATGTTTCCTTCTACAAATAAGTTAAAGTTTAGCTGCAAAACAGCTGTTTTAAATCTAAAAAATTATGCAACATAAATTAACTAAAAAATAAAAAAAAACCTTAAAAAGTGAAAATCTATTTTCCACTCAATTGCTCTGTGGGAAAACATAAATGTAACAGTTGAGACCAAAACTGCACCCTAGTTGTCTGTTTTCTTAGCCAGACATACTGATCCCATGAATTCCTTTTGTGTCTGCCCTTCAGCAGGGATTTCCACAATGCATTTGACTATATCATTGTAGAACATTCCAGCACAGTCTGAACCCCCAAAGAGCAAGACTGTGTGTTGGGTGGCTAGGCAGGTACAACAGCCATCTTCCTGGTCCCTCACACCTGTTCCTGGGACAGCTGTACTTCCCAGGCTGATCAGACTGTGGCCAGCACGAGGCTTTGCGCAGAGCAAAGGAGCCGACACTGACACCCAGGAGTTGGTATCTGCAAAAACCATCACCCAGGGGCTATTTTATTTAAACAAACTCCAACATATCTGCTACCAGCCGATGCAAAGATTTCAAGAGTACAGTTGAAGTAGTGAAACTCTTTGAAATGCTAGAGAGGGTAAGGTTGGTAATGGTGTGGCTGACCTAAACTGAAGAGATGGAGATCTTGTAATGCCCCTAAAACACCACACCCTCCGCTGATCAGCACCCTGTTGTCAGACACGGGCAGGGCAGCATGAAACCTGACCACACAGATACCAACAGCCTCGTGAATTATCAGATCAGGACATTTGGATTCTGCTCAGTACAGAAAGAGACTTGTGGCAAAGAATTGCACAGATCAAGATTGCCCCATCCGGCTGATAAAAATTAATGATTCCACAAGAGGTATGTGAATTTCTGCCCGAGACCACATCACTGCCCACTCAGCTGAAGATCAGTAGGAATAACAAAATCCTTTTAAATTCCTTTTGATTGTCCATTCAAATATATAAATGATGCTTTTAGAGAACATTCTTACCCACGGGCCAGTGGTGGCATGTTTTTGTACTTCACTGCAGTGTATTCCATGAAGCCTTTTCAAAGAACAATGTGTGATAAATATACATTCTTTTACACTTCAAGAGGCATAGTTACTCAAGTGAGTCATTTACTGCAATTTCTATTACCAAGATCTAGAATGTGGAGATCGTTGAGGTAAGCAGCAGATTTTCTGCCTCCAAATATGACTAGTTTGTTGGGCAGTAGTGTGGTGGAGTGCCTGTTAATACATTTAAAAACTGGCTATGTCAAGACAGCTAGAAACAAAATGCATCATGAAATTAAAGTTGTACACACAAGCCTGGAAGATATGACCAAAATAAATGAATAAAAATAAATACTGACCCAAACCTGGGAAGAGGACGGTCACCTTCCACAATTGGTTGGTACCACAGCTCATGTTCCGGGTTGAAGATGTACAAAGCATTGCTACAAGCTTTGCCTCCAGGGCCATGGCTAGGCTGCATCCCTCCAAATACATAGAGCTCACTTTTATAGATGATGGAACTGTGATACGCCAGTGATGGCACATTTCCTTTTGCCTGGAAGAAATTGATGCACTGGATAAACATTGACCTTTAGACAAGATGTGCATGTACACTGAACACTTTGAACATGTTCAGTATGAAGTGGAATTCTGTCAGACTCACACTGATGATTTTCCACTTCCAGGTCAGTGTGTCCAGCATGTAAATATCGCTATAACGCTGACCTTCTCTCAGGCCTCCATACACATAGACAACCTTACGCTCAGGGTCGAAGGCTGCAGAATGACCTTGAGAACTGGGTGGAAAGGGCCCAGCTGCAGAGGAGTGTATCGGAAACCAAAAATCTCCATCTGGATAGAGTTGGGAAATTTAAAAAAATAAATAAATAAAATAATTCACAAAACAAGTTCACATTAGTTTTTCACCACTATCCCTTGTTTTGGTAGTGGGTAGATGAGATTTGATGCATCTTAATGGCAAAAGGTGGAGCTCTTTAAAACAAGTAGAAGATCAACAAGTACATGAGAACACACCCACACATCTACCACTACATGTATGCAAATACAGTAGCCAGAGAAGCTTTTTCTGTGGGTCAATGTGTTATAAGTGAGTCACAAAAGCTTTGAAAATCAAGTGCAATTTAAACCTATGCAGCCATAGTACATGCACGTGTGCAAATGACGCACCAATCTCCAACTTCCATATGGAGTCTGGGCAGTGAGCCTGGTCTGCACCCTCCCCTCCAATCAGAATAGCTGTGTCAGGGTCACTTAAACACATGGCATGGCTCCAGCGCTTTGATGGTTGGTCTGGATAAAATGTTAAAGTCATGAATTAATCATTCCTTTGCTATTTTCTACTATAAAACTGTTATTCCATGTCTTGTGTTTTTTTTTAAATAATAAATAAATAACACTTTGTATAGTTAAAAACTCAACTGACATTTCCCCCATGGTATAGGATAAACTGCCACATTATTGCTCCAAATATACATAATACAAAAAAAAATGCTACAGTGCAAAAATATGCTTTGAGCCAAGCAACCACAAAATCCACACTAGTGAAAACTAGTCTTGGAAAACTAATGGAATTTTGATGTCTGCAACTAATGGAAGCATGTACCTGCCCTACAATTCCTTTTGAAAACTTCCATCTCCTCATTATGGGAAACAGACATGCTCAGTTTGAGCTTCTTGGGGCCTGAGGAATGGCTCGCCTTATGGGGCGATTCAGGTCCCTCAAACCTCCAAATGCGTCTTCTCTTTCCTGTCTTGGTCCTCTTTGGACTTTTATCCTTCAAACATCACAGATATACATGAAAAAGGACATTAAGAGAACAAAGCAGTTTCAGATGAAAATAAATTAACACCATCAAAGTAATCTAATCTGAACTAGAAATTAATACAAAGCAAATCCTGAAGGGGCTAAATCAATATACTATGGCTCACACTTATGTTATCAAAAGATGATATAGACCACTTCGTTAAAGTGTTAAACTTATTTGTCTAAAATCTTAACCTTTTACAATGAATTAGTTAATGGATGTTTGCTTTGACCTTGGTAAACACTCAAGACTGAGGATTCCTCACCATGGCCCACACTCCCAGGCTGACATTCTGCATTTCCACCTTGCTTGTCCTGAGCTCAGCATAGCTAACCGTGTCCTCAGGCGATGGTCTCTGAGATGTGATCTTGACAGACATGTGCATGGTTACATTAACAACAAAATCGTGGTCACTCTCTCTCCTTAATACTTAATACTTATACTGATTCTTAGTACTCCTTTTTCATGAAATACTGTTGGTTTGTCTGGGAATTCAAATGGCTTGTCTATGCAATCAAATGTCAAAGCGCTTGGCTATAACTAAACTGTACCAGTATGGGGAAAAGTGTGCGAGTGACATTTTCCCAGAGGCTGCCACAGTCCGTCTGCTCGGATATAGAGCTTCCACTTACAGCAGTAGTTTAAGGTGCAACACTTTACTAAACTGATCAGTGAAGAAATCCAAATTCAAGTTCAGCTTATAACTACTCACATTGTTATTGCCACCACCGCTCAGAAGGGTCTGGGAGAGACTGGTGATCTGGTGATCTGGAGTTGGTCGTTTCCGTGACACAAGTGGTGTGCTACTCACAAAGTTGGCTTTCACCTAGATTACAAACAGAGTATCTTAATTATTTTAAATTTTTTCCATTCTCATTTGAGCACACCAGGTTATGGCAGTCGGTGATGAATAACTCACGTGTGAACCACAATGCACTCCAAAATCGTTTGTAGCTATAGACCCTTATACTCTATACCAAAATATTATTTTGGATACCTCCATATTGGAACATTCCAATTTGAACCACAGTGACCTGATACTTAGCTAAACAGATGTTGTTTTGGTCATTTTATCTATTGCAATGTTCATGTGACTAGAACACCCTTAAAATCCAACTTTGCGGTTTCTGCAAACTTCACCCCTCAGGTCAGCAGCTGGCCGACAGAAATCTTGCGTGTAGTGTGGCATCAGCATGGGAAGAAAATATTTGGTGAAGTTGCAATAAGGTGGAAATACCTCTCCACAAACAGTAAGCAACACCTTCGCCCAGCCACCTCTCCGACTTTTCTCTGTTGATTCAGCTAAAAGGCCAAGCGTCCAGTCTCCTTCCCAGACCAGACACCTTCCGAGTCAAATGTAGTGTGAAGCGTAAGGTTGCAGTTTATACGCTGTATTAATAAACAACGCATACGATTTTTTTTAAAGCTTTAAATAATTGTTTTGAATTTCCTACCTTGAGTGTGAAGAGAGAACTCCAATTTTCTGAGGCTTCACGTCTGGGCTTACCAAAACTTCAATTAATATCCTCGTCTCAGAAGAAAACGATGTCCACTCTCCTAAACTAAACACCACAAGCTGCTTGGGTAACGGTAGCGGTATCTTAACCTGGTAGCTCCTGCGGTTTACGTTGCTGCAGAAGAAAGGTTTGCACACCACCACCGCATTAGGTTTTGAAATTAACGGACTGAAAGCAAGAGTCGTGGCAGTCTGTTAAATGAACGTCCCACCTTATAAACTGACGAGGTGCTTCGTGTAAAGACCATAATGCGTAAAAGTGCATTTTCCCCATGGCTCAGCCTAAGCGTAGCGACCTGACAACCTTACCTGGACGCCACGGAACCGCTTCTCAAACGAGCTTACTTGACTCAATTTTGCAGCCAGAGAAGTGACCACACCCACAACCTGTAGTCGTTTTTGAAGACCTGACAAGACCTAGCAATATTATTAATTGAGCGTGGATTTGGACGTAATCTAACATTGAAGGCCATGAAGGGAATAAAAACATGTACGCCAATGCTTATTCATATTTATTTGGACAAAGATCAGAAAAAGCTATGTAAAGGCAATAGACATCATATATTCATACATCACAAAGAATGACATAGTAGACCAAAAAATAAACAAACTCCACAATGGCAGTTTTAGGTATTTCAGCAGCACAGTCAAACAGTCCTTCTGGTACTGAGCCCTGGCCAGGACATTGGGGCAGTGGAAGGTGCCCCCCCCCCCCCTCCAAAAAATCTAGCAAAAGTACATGTATGTTTCCCTCCCCCCATGTGCCTTTCAGGGTTCAGTACTTTGGAGACATGCAAATCATAAAACCATAAATAGTAATTAAAAAATCTTGGTGTGGTCTGTGATTATAGCCTGGCCGCAGGCATGTCTGACGTGGTCCCCTGGGCTGTAGCTTGCTGACCATCCCCTAGTGCTCTCACACAGGTCCCATCAACACAAGTGATTTGGTATTCAGTGAGCTATTTGCAAAAAGTTAAAATCACCAGAACACTACAGCTCAGTGTAGAGCTTTGTGTAACATTGCACATTTAACACACACATACAGAGAAAGCTACAGATATTTACACATCAGAACATTTTCTAAAAAGCAAATGTCATCGTCTATAAAGATCTGACCACTCAGAGACCAATCAGGTGCCAAATCACCCTTCCTCCAGCAAAATGGATGAGGCAGTTGTAAATATTGAATCAGTCATGTAACGAATTAGCTTTTCACAACAGGAAATGGTATCCATTTAAGTCATAAAAAGGCAGACCATAACCATTTGCTGGAGTTGTATCCCTAGTGACCGATTTAATAGATGTTGTCGGCAGTAGGAGTCAGCTTTGAAATATATAACTGATGTGCTACTCTCTATAGAAGTACCATAAGGCTACTGAAATAATCAGCATATATTTTATGTAATTCATCTGCATTGGTTGTTTTATATAGAACCTGAATATGAAAATAAAAAAAAAAAAAGCTATAGTATTCATCACCACTTGATTCAATAGTGGCTGTTACCACCTCACTCACACACACACACACACACACACACACACACACACACACACACACACACACACAATGGCTTTCTCCATCTGCTTCCATATTCACTAAACAGCGATGAGCACCCATTTGACCTGAATAACCACTTCCCTGATCCACTAGACTTCCTGATTACTGAGGCCACAGTCATGTTGGGGTGGGAGAAGACAATGTAAATACAACACATATGGGCACTTCACAAATTCTTTGCACATAGCATTTGAAAAATACATGGAACACATTGCACATAGGCCAAGCGTCATGATCCACTTAAGTTTAAAAACACTTCATATAGAATAGCAAAAGTGTTTGATCCGATTGGGCCAATGATTGCAGCTACATAAAATTAAACTTACAAATCAACAATAGCAGGAATGACGTATACAGTGCTGTAAAATATATATATGATCAAAAATATATATGATTGAAACTTTTTTTTTTGCAGATTCTGTTCTTGGGTTCTCAGGCACTATAGTAAACCCTGTAATACAGAGTCTTATTCCGCCATAAGGAGTAGGAGTTGTCGAACTTGAGGAGGTACGTGCCTTCTCCTGGAAACTCGTGGCTGCCGCCTTGAACTGCCAGGTGACTGTCCTGTCGGTACACCGGGAGGATCTCTCCCAGGTTGGAGTTAGCCACCGCCTTGGATCCCTTCTCCACATCCCCAGGAACCACCGGCCCTGCAAGATACCAACACTCTCACAGCCTCATGGTCCGAGTCTTCTGTCAGTTTTAGAGTCAGCAACAACCCCAGTTTGCAGCTCAGAATGGTTTCATATTGTATTGACAAATTCTGCTAGCCACACATGTTTGTTGTGATGCCTTACAAGTGACTAAGCTTACTGCTGGTAATCTTGTACTACGCGTTTCTATTCCTGCAGTTATTTCTGTCTATTATTGGGCCTTGGGATTTTTTTTTTTTTTAAGTGCTGTTTCAGGTCCTCTTTGCAAAGCAAAACAAAGACAGGAAATGGAACAGGATGCATACCCCCACCTTCCAGCTCATCATCTTCATCCTCGTCGTCACTCGATTCACTAATGTGTACCGTAATAGCTCGGCTGGTGACAGGAGACCAGTCGAAGTAGACCCCAAAGCCGATGTCGTATCCGTCTGTAGCAAACTCCCAGCACACGCGCTTGGCCTCGGGGACAGTGGGCACATTCACAGTCATGATGTCGCCACGGTAGATGGTCACCACACTGTCCTTCTCCTGTCGCAGCTTGGCTTTCAGCTCCTTCAGTGCCGTGGCGGTCCACGTGGAGGCTGGCTGCAACGGCGGCAAAGCTACAACAGGACAAGAGGTGGTTATTTATGGACTTAACAGATGAACTTTAAAATGGCCTTTCACTGCAAGACTGTCGTTTTAAAACGCAATATGATGACGTCTATATTGAAAAGATTTTTTTTGAATGAACAAATATACTTTATGATTTCACTGAACAGAGCTGAAATCTGTATCGAGCTGCTCGCTGGTAGCATTACCCCTGGGTTACCTGTGCTATATATATAATCTGTGGCCAGGGATTCCTGACAGTACAATGGACCATGTTCTCATTAGGAAAGCTAGAACATCAGGGTCCCTGTGGCCTCAACACTATGCATGGCCATGCAACAGTATCCCACATCTAGCAATGCCAACTGCCTCATAATTGAAAAGATGTGTTGGCAGGCTTCATACACATCAGAGGACAAAAACCTCTGCTGCACTGGGAACTGGCCAATTACATTGGTAAAAATGTACATAAATGAATGAACAAATATGTAAATAAATAAGTTACATTAAAATGTTTACAAAATCTAACACTAGGATAAGGGTTTAAAGCTACAGTGACCCACACTGTTCATTTAAGTTCTCAAGAGGGAATGGGTCCAAGATTGGGACTTCTTTTTTAAAACAGCAAGCTCTCAGAGGGCCATGATGAAAGATGATGAGAAGGTTTCTAAAGCTTAGCATAAGCTCTTTCGGAGATGGTGTGCTAACCCTTTCTGTCCCCAGGGAGTGAGGTTTTCTCACTGGTGCTGTGCCCCTGTGAGTCACCTGCACCTGGCTCACAGCGTTTCTCTTGATCCTATTGACAACAAAGATATAAAATCTAGATGAACAAAAATACAACCAAACACATTAAAACATACAACAAACAAGAAACCGATCAATTTAATTGTTTTGAGCAGGCTGACATTATACCTCAGTGGACTGTTCTAATCCCTTGGCATTGCTGTTGTCATCCATTTCAGTTTGGTTGTCAGGATAAATGACTGCTTGGGAAAGATCTGTGCTTTGAAGTCTCAAGAAAAGACAACAATGATTTAGTTTTACTTTCAAGTATTAGCCTTTGTGTACATTAGACTGGTCTTTGATAAAATGACTGCATAACAACAGCCATTGTCAACAATGAATCCCAATTCTTTAGATATAAATCTATAGCTGTTACAGTGTTAAAAGTGCGGTACCTGTCCAAGAGGTTTGAGTCGCAGTTTTTGGAAGCTATACCAGAGAAAGAGGAAACTGACAGAGACGACAGTCTGGACTGGAGCTCCGACGTAGACTCTAGCTTCTCCATCTCTGGATTGGCAAAAGTTCGAGTGTAGTTCGTTAAAAATATGATGCACACCCCACATTAAATACAGTTAGCAAACGAGCTGCCGGTAACATTAAAACACTTACCGTCATAGCAGTCGATTCTTTATAACTATATACTCTGTCAATCTGCAAGCAAAGGCGAAAAACTCAGATTGATCCATTTTGACTGGTTTCTCCTAAAATTATAGTGATAACTACAACGAAAATCATCTCCGTTAACTAGATATCTAGTTAAATTATATGGTATATGGTGCCCCGCAAAATCTATCAGATGTTTAGCTATGCAGTATGAATCTTGAATAAAATCTATTTAATCCGCTTTGCTAGCCTGCTGTGTGCATCTTTTTTAGCGAATCGCTGCCAGCAAAGATAACGCTAGCTAGCTTGTAAGATAACTGCAATATAAAATTCACAATCCCTAAAAATCCTTGGATACATTACTTACATTTACCAAAAGATATACCGAAGGTATGATGTTATGTTTATAAATACAGCATTACCTTAATTGGCCCTGGTATGATGGAGGAAAAACAACTGTTGCTTCGCTGACTGCCTGTCCGACTGGCTAACCTAGCTAACACTGGCCCCTAAATGAGGTCTGAGGATCTGGAGATGAGGATTGTGAAGACAGAAACAATGGAAAGTGTCAACGCAACTCTGTTACATAATAAAAGTTTATAAAAGTGATAATATTCTGTTATTGTATATTACTAATTATTAATATATAACAATACATATTAGTAGTCAATAACAATAATAATAATAATAATTGTTGGACTACAATGCACTTTTATTTCTTGATTTGCCACTGTGTATGAAAAATGCTACATAAATACATTTGCCTTGCCTTGTTATTTAAATATAGAAAACACTATTTAATATGTAATATGGTATTGGCACATTTGTATTTTATAATTAGATAGATAGATAGATAAATAGATAGATAGATAGATAGATAGATAGATAGATAGATAGATAGATAGATAGATAGATAGATAGATAGATAGATAGATAGATAGATAGATAGATAGATAGATAGTAAGAAATGTAGAGATTCAGTTTCCAACATAAGTCCTTCATCAGCTGTGCAAGCAAAGTACAAACTTTATATTTATTTATTTATTTTGAGGACATTTTGTGCAAAATAAATTCTTGTCTAAAGTATTTGTGTGTGATATGTTGCTTAAAGTAATTATTTGAGCCTGAAAAAGAAACAAATATTCTGTCAGTGTAATTGGGCCACCAATGTTACAGTGATACAAAATCTCCAGAGAGCTCCAGGGTCTATTATGGTGCAGCTGACAGATTCAACACTCCCCTGAGTTTAATTATCACTTATTTTATGTTGCAGTGTACATATGTGTAATTAAGTCCTAGTGAACAAGAAACTCTTTTAATTCCAATTTAACTAAAAATGTTATACCAAGAACTATATATATATTTTCTGTAGAGGTGCTTTCATATGTGATTCTATGTTCACGTGTGATTCACTCTTTCATCTCACACTTCCTATCTGACAGGCCAGAAAATGTTTTAGAATACAGAGCAGAAATGCATTTTTGTAAAGCTTTATGTCCTGAAAGATAAGAAGATAAGGGAGTCTGCTTTGTCTGTGCATCAACCAGATGGATCCAGGGGAAAGGTCTGAAAAACAGGAAATGGTATCCAATAAACAGAATCAAGAATGATAGCAACGAGCTTCTGAATGCAATTCAGGTATGCGGCAAATTTCTGCATTTGCTCATAAAGGACCATGAAGAATTTCAGCTGTTTAATACTTAACAACATGCTGCAGTTTGAAACCATCTTTATAGGCACTTACTCCTCAGAGTTAGTAAGTGTAGATGCACAGGATGAGTTGACAAAGCTTTGACAGATGAATGTGCCTGTTGATAAGTTGGTCTGAAAAATCTCATTGAGCAGTTGCAAGGCTTGGCTGGAGCCTAGTCCCTCAGCAGTACATATGTTGAGGAGACCATACAATAAGGCACATACCCACCACTGATCCCAGGAGACACTACCTGCTGCAGAAAATGCAAACGAAAGCACAGCCATTTAAATACAAATCAGTCAGTATATTCTAGAAGGAATTCAGACATGGTATTAAACAAAGATTGTGTTTCTGGGATTTGCCTGGGTTTTCAGCTCACCAGTCATTGAAAGTGGGCATGTGGCGGTCACGACTTCCTTATCCTTCAGAGATTTGGCCACCTGATTATGCTGGAGCCACATCTGAACTGAATTGCCGGCTACAAACTCATACTGAGGTTTGAGAACAAAACTGTGACCGAGGAGTAGGGTAAGCCTATGAAGAGAAAAATCTGTGAGATGACCAGTAAGACATCCTTTTTCAGTGTGCAGTGCTTAACAATAGAAAAAAGCCCAACATGCCTATTGTTCATATTATTTATTTACTACAATTATTTTTGTTTTGTTTTTATGTATGTTTAAATCACAATAATAAATTACCATAAGGCAAAATTCAAAACAAATAGTGTATCGCCATGTATGTCACAACTAACATATGAGGTAAGACCTGTGTAATGGAACTGCAGAGGTGAAAGTGTACACGAGGCAGTGAGCAGGCAGGTGAGAGCGAAGCTCAGCACACACATGAGGCAGATGAGAGGGGAGGATACACAGGAAGAGCACATCTGCCCAAGCAGCCAGCTTGCCGTTGTCATAGTAACACTGCACACCAGTCCTTGAGAATTCGCCTGCAGTGCAAGGCAAACACGTTTTGCCTCAGATTCAGTCAGTTTATTCAGGACGAGTTATAAATAATGACAGTGATCAATCAATAAAAGATGAGTTATAGTACAAAAAATATTAAAAGTCAATACAATAAGAATGTCTCGTCCAATAAAGGTGGCAGTGTATTTTTTGTTGGCATGCAGATTTAAAAATAAACAATGTAAAGACTATAAGTAGTGTACCCATTTCCAAATGTTAACTAGTTGTAAAACTACTTGATTGACACTTACTTAGTGTCTCGGGTCTTTTAGTTGAGATACTGATATTACAGGGCCTGAAGCCTGGCACACCTAGTAAAACCATCGTCAGCTGTTTGCCAATGTTTCCCCCTCCCAGAATACCGACATTCAGTCCTTGCAGGTGTGATTTATTGGATATGCCCTTTACTTTCTCCCTGCAGAAAAAATAAGTAACATTAGAATTAAATGCTGATCATTTAGATGTGCACAAGATATTGTTGGAGGTTATCTATCGAAGTAAAAAGAATAAAAATAGCAACCCAACTCTTCTAACTCTAACTATAGCTACCTTAGTAAAGAGGCCATCTGACAAAGAAACACTGCGTGCCCACATCCACAGACTGTTAAATCTGCTGATCGACTGCGCAAATACGTAAATTCTCTCTCATATTCACCGAGTCCATTCTCAAATTCAAGAGATTTCAAATTTATCGTCAAATCCATTGTATAGCTATTGTTTATGCAGCTATTTGTTTTGCGTAAAAACAACAATCCGGCAACGAAAGAAAAATCGCCACACAAACGAAAACGTTCAGTCTTTCAATTTTAGGTATCCATGGCAACCAGGGTCTAACGTTTTTGTGAAACTAGAAAGTATGCGTCAAAAATGTACAAAATAAAAGTCAGATTATTCGATCGAGTAATTCAGTTTAATCTCGCCCTAAAACTCTCCAGTGTCCTAGGAAATGCAGATCCCACCCCTACACGCCCAACCAAAAAAATGTTTTTTAATTACAAATCTACTTACTTAAACCTAAGGCATACATTCTCTTATCTTATGTAACAGATGAGGAGATACCTGTATCACCTAATTCAGTCTATCAGGTACCTGTCGTATCAACATCTTACAAATGTCCCATTTATGATGACACACCTAAAGTCTGGGAAATCTTATTTGGACACGACATATTTTGTTTGAGACAGCTAGATAACGATTGACCATTGCTAAACATAATCTTCTGAAAACTGAGTAATTCCCACAAGCACAGGGACAAATCTGCTGGCATGCTGAATGAATATTTTATTCATAACTGGTTTATAAAAATAAAATACAAAACAATTTCAAATGAAAAAAAAAACAACAACACTGTACAGGGCATTAATATGATACAAATGAAAATTAACAGAAATAATTACAGTAATGTACATGTATTCTCTTTCTAACATTTTTTTTTTTTTTTTTTTTTTTTGAGGCTGTACAGTGATATTTCAATTCTTTAACATTGTGACCTGGTTTATAAAACAAACAGAACAGGTAACAGACCTCATCCAGGAAATATTACCACCACTGATCAGCAGATACCACAACCAATCAAACTGTTATAGAATCAGAATTAGTAAAAGAGGACTCAACCCCTTGCAACATTCATGTACCACTCTTCAGTTTAATGGTGCAGTGACGTGGAACACGAAGTAGGACATCAAATGAGATGCAGATGAATAGTACAGCAGGTAATGCAAAGTCAGCTGGAAGCATGGCATACAGGTAAGGTTCTTACGCATTAAGACTTTATAAAGATCGACACTTTTGATATACTGACAAATGCAGCCTCCCTTAAAAGAGGTCAAATGAGGTGACTACCCTACAGAGTCTCACGTAAAGCAACACAAAGTGCTGTGGATCTTCTACTACGGCAAGTAAAGCGCTTCACAGTCTTGACTTCTTCCTTCAATGGGACACAGTAGTAATCAATCACTGTTCTCAAAATATTTCACCATTTATGCTTAATTTCCTAAATCCTTATACAAATTAAAATATAAAAAAGTCAGTGACAGTAGATCACAGGTACTCTGTAAAATAAATTGTCCTTAATGTGCAACTTAAGAAAAAAATCTGTTCTAAAAAAACTCAAGACACTGTACACTTAAATCTGAGAAGAATAACAAAACATATAATAACAATAACAAGTCTGTCTGGAGTGCTCATATATGATCCAAGACTCGACACGGGATGAACTTTCCTGCCTGCTGCGCTATGAAGAAACAATTCAGCCAAAAACAAGCAAGCACTTTAAACGTACTCTGAGCTGGAATACTGAAGTGTAACTAGCAGGAATGCTTCTGTAAGCAGTCTTAAAGTGCCTCAACTTTAAATCTCCTTCCATTTTTGCAGCTTGTATACTATATTCAAAGCCTGGCACAGAAATCCTATTGATTAGTTCAAAACTCTCACTTGATGGTAGTGGTCTGTATTCTGTAACCTCCTCTGACCCTAGACTAGACCTCTGACCTTAGATCTTACACAAACACACTTATTAAGGCGACTATCTAGAGTATTAATGCAGAAGAGGAGGGTTAGCTGCTTCAGGGAGATCTGCCCGGCTAAACAAGATACTTGGTTAAGGAAAAGATTTCCTTTTTTTGCCATTAAAGGTTCACTTGCTTAGATATTCCACATGTACCAGTGCATCTTACATCTTTTTAGAGCCCCATATATATTAATCAATCAGTTGCTCAACAGCTACAACATTGCCACGTGGGTAAATACTCAAAAAAAAAAAACCTTAAACAGTCAAAATGAGTATGGGAGTGCAGATCAAAGAGAGCGGAGTTGAAACCTATAATATCCAACCAAGCCATTAAAATAAAAATATAAAAGTCAAGTAAAATCCCAAACATTGAGCCTATTTACATGATGACAGTATCATACATATGACAACAGGTAGCTTGCGTTATTCAAGTTGTTGTTAGCGGTGGAGTCTCTTTTGTCTTGAGTGTGTGCAGACGGCAGCATGTAAAGCAAGAGTTATGGTACATGATGGCATCTTATGAGCTGGACTGCGAGGGTCGACATGGTGGAACCACAGGAAGTGTGAGAGAGGTCAGTGACTGGAGCCAATGAACAAACAGCACAGACCTTTACAAACAGACCTGAGAATGTACCCTAGAGGACAGCCTCTAACTGAATGACTGCAGTAATGCTACACCAGTATATATAAAAGGACTCTTTTTTTTCCCCAGTATTGCCAGGGTAAATTCATGATATAAAAAAGAGCTCTCTAGCTGACATGGTGAAATTTTGATCAAAGCTTTCTAGTCAAAATGTGAGCGACACCCAAGTTCATGATGCCTCAGAACTGCATGAAAATGTCCTCGATTTTCCCTCTCTGAGCCAGGTGTGAATAAAAGATTCATTTGTCCCAACAGTGCCGTGTGAAACGGGAGATTCCAAAAAAAAAAATAATAATAATCACTTTGAACCTTCAGAGTGCAGGTACAGAGTCTCATTTGCCCAGAAAGCAGACAGACCTGCAGTCATGCACACACAAGCAAGGAGCTTTCAGAGGTGGAACTAATCAAATGAGTGGGAATGAGCACCACATGCATAACTACGTGTTTATACGATTAATGCTGTATAAAACTGGTTGCTCCAAAAACAAAAAACACACAAACAAAAACAACAGCAGAAAAATAATACCACTGTAACCTGATTGTGAAAGCTTGAACCTTGTTTACCCATAATCCAAAGTCACACCTCCTTAGGCACATATTAAAGTGTTTCAGACACTTTTAACGATTGCTTCGGCGATGACTACTTTGTGGAAAAAGAAGCACTACGGCTTGTCCGTACACGCCACACTCCCGAGACTGGATGTACGTGCTGTTTGGACCGAGAGCTGCCCAGAGCTCACACAGAGAAGAGAATAGTGATGGCATCGACCAATCAGAACATCAAACTCCGATGATCTGTCAGTGTACCTGCCACTGCACCAATCAGTGGGATGCAATATGCATTCTAGCCCAAATAACTATTTCATTAAATACTATATTTCAGGCTGACGGAGCTCAATGCAAGTACACAAACCCATGCATCTCGTGAACAGACAAACTTCTGCATTAGTGCTGTAGCTACATGATATGCCTTAAGGTACAAATAAAAAAACCCATAAAACAACAAAGAATCTAAAAACAAATTTTGAAAACTGGCCATTTAATTCCTGTAACAATGAAAGTAGCCATCCTCTCTTCTAAAACAAACAAGGCTACTGACAATAGTGTAAGGGTATCATCCTGTCCCTTATCTAACTTAAACAAATGAGCTGAAAACAGGATGCGCGGTAGCAAGACTGGATCCTGTATGTGGAATATATTCTCATCAGCTCTGTTGTTACCGAGGCGAGGGCAAACAAGAGGACCCACTGCTGCCAGGCCTGCACCCCCCACCGGTACCGACCCCACTGGTCCACTCACGACTGGAGCAGGTGGAGCCTGCAGCGGGCGTGGCCCACTATCTGCTCAGCTTGCTGGAGCACTTGGCCTCTCGCGTGCCGGCTTTGGCCCGTGGAGAGCGGAGGGAACCGGAGCGGGCCTGCCGCCCGCAGCCCAACTCCTGGGCGTGGGCGCGGCGCGGGGGAGGTGAGCCCGAGGAGCCCGGCCGGCCCGCGCGGGGCTCGTGGCGCGAGGGCGAGGAGCTGGCGGAGCGCTGCAGGGAGGAGCAGCTGCGGGGTGACGCGCTGGAGCTGCGCTGGTGGTGGTGGGCGGAGCCCGACGGGCTCACGCACACCAGCCTGGGACCTGTGGGCTGCGGAGAACAGCGGCTACAGGCGGGCGAGGCGCGGCCCGAGCTACCCTGCATCAGCTGCGCTAGGCACATCAGCAGGTCCGAGTCACTGGTGCTGCTCGCACGGATCCGGAACCGCCGCAGCCTGAGTAGCACATGGGAACGTTACCCCAAAGCTGATCAGAACCAGTTTTGGAAACAAGACAAAATTATGAAAATAGGTTGAAAATATATTTAAAAAATATTTCCTACTTAAAATGTATTCCTTCCTTATCTCATTTTTTAATCATTTTGTTCTCTTTATGGCTGTTATTAATATTTTTATTTTTGTGCATTTACCATGCCTTTTTGAAAGCCCTATATAGATTGTTTCGCATGTTTCGCAAGACCTGCGGTGACGGATGCTCTCCCTTACCTGCCGTCCACAGAGGTACGTCTGGGGGGCTTGCCGGGAGGGGGGCGTGGCAGAAACTGGCTGGCCAGCGCCTCCTGGGTGGAAGTGGGGTTCACAGGCCGGGGGATCTTACTCTTGCGTGACAGAGGGCTGGAGGACAAGGAGCGAGAGGGGGCGTCGTCGCCCGCCTGGCGCTCGGAGCGCGAGCCCTGCAAGGACTCGTCGTCGTGGGAGCGGTCGAAAGGGGAGGTGAGCTGATCACGCTGGAGGGCAGCCAGGACGGAGCGGCGGTCCGAGGAGCGCGAGGGCGAGGCGCATGGTGAGGGCGGGACGTGGTGGGCTCTCTTCTGCAGCAGCTTCTCCTTGGCAGAGCCTGGCGGAGGGTCCTGCAACAGTCTGGAGGCCTCCAGCACGGGGATGCGGCTCGGCCGCCGGGCAGGGTCCCGCCCCGGAGCCGTGGCTCGAAGGGACAGGGCAAGGCTGGCGATTTCAGCCAGGGGGGCGCTGTTCTCCTCCGCAGGGGGGTCTGCGACAGCACGGCAGCCAGATCCTCCGTCAGGGACCTCGGGCTCAGACGGCTGCTTCTTCTGAGCGTCCGTGAGAAGGGGGTCGTGGCCGTTTGTCAGTACCGGGCTGTGTGGGGAGTGTGGTGAGGTCTGCAGGATGGACAGCGGGCTGGGCGCTTGGGAGGGTCCGTCTCCGTTCGTCACAGGAGCTTCGCCAGCGGTCGAAAGGCTGGCGGGCTGGGAGCGGGGGGAAGGCAATTCCTGAGGCGAGTGGACCTCTGCTGTGACAGTCTGGGGCTGCGCTGCTTTCTTGCAGTTATCATGCTTCTCCAGCAGGGGGCACTGTTGCACACTATCCGACGCTGACTGGGAGGACAGCACAGAGGGACGCTGAGCTGTCAGCTGAGAGAGAAAAAGGGAGAGAGACCTTGAATCCATGAATTTGGCAAACTGTTCAAAAGAACTAGATATTAAAATCAGATGTTGTATGGGGAAAAACACAAAAGCAGTCGAATGAAACCACAGCATGAATATGTAAGAGGCAGGCCAGCAACAGCCTACGGGCCCCATGATGTTAGAAAGAAAACTGGAGTCAGACAGTCACATATTTTGTCACACAGAAAACAAGTTAAATCACTACCAGAACAGTGACCAGAGATCTGGAATTATGAGAAGGAGAGGGTTTTATTAATATATATAGTCAGAAGTTGGCTTTAATGTTCACGTAAGGAACGTTAAGACACATCAACACACTTCACATTCAGAAAGCCATATCTGCTCTGTTTCTGAAGTTACACAGTCATTCAGAATGAGCAAGGCCCCAGGACAGCAATGTGACAGAAAAACCAGAACAGGTGGGTTGGGGGGTGGAGGGTGGGGACAGAACTGGAGCGTGGAGGTGGTAGGGGGAGGATGTTAGTGAGGGAAACAGAGACGGTCAGCAGGGGCTTCACCTGCTGTAGCTGGGCCCGCGTGATGCGTATGACCGAGGGGAACTTGGCGTTGGCGGCGCCCGGCGGGATGGCGGGCAGCTTCCTGTGGCCAGGGGAGCAGGCGTGGTGGGCCTGGGGCAGCGGCAGTAGGGAGGCGTGGCACGAGGAAGAGGAAGAGGAGGAAGGGCGGCGGCGGTGGTCAGCCGACTGGCTGCGGCGCAGGGCCGGCGGCGAGCGCGGCTGCAGTAGTGGGTCGGACAGCGTGGTCAGGAGCGCGTGCGGGCTGGGTGAGCGTAGGAGCAGGGGGCTGCTCGTCCGGACCACCGGCTCCTCCGGCAGAGACGGAGGAGAGGTGGGGAGCTGGGGGGGGGAGGGGAGTCGGTTGTAGGAGAGAGTAGCCAAGGGAAGGGAGGCATAAACAAGAGAACAAAGAGCAGGAAGGGGAGGGCACGGGCGACAGGATGAACAGAGCAGTGCGTTATGGGTAGAAAGCTGCTTCTAGATGGACAAAAAAACAAACAAACAAGAAACTTAGTGTCTGTAAGGAGACTGAAGCGTGCAGTGGGTTGGCGCCTCTGAGGCCCAGAGAGCTAGAGCACAGGCGTGACTGGTGGGCACTTTGACCTGCCCGCGAGCACAGCAGCTCAGGTGACACGCCGGGACCGGGATCAGGTGAGCTCACTGGCACAAGCTTGGGTGGTGCGGGGCGAGGATGCCCTTGGTTGCTCTGGTTACCCTGGCTGAGGAGGGTGTGGGTCTCCAGAGAGCGCCGGCCCACTCATACGTGCCGAAGGAGGCGTCTGCCTTTTAGCGCAGTTTAACAGCTAAACCAAACGGCTGACAATACTGGACAATACTGGCCCAAAGATTTTGCAAGAAAAATTTACGGGTTTTGAAAAACGTTCATCAGTAACACAGGGGTTTTCACGGATCTTTCTCACATATGTGAACACCAAAGACTTCTATTAGAGGCACAAACAAGTAAACAGTCAAGCAAAGCAAAGCAGCCCTTAAAACAAAACAAACAAACAAAACAGCAAACAAGCCTGCATAAGTTGGAGTTGTGAGAAATCTCCCCTGTGGGTGGTGTCACGTGACTGAGGTGTGAGTACCTGTGTGAGTGCTCCCTCCGCCAGTGCTTCAGCGGGGCTGGTGGGGGTGACGGGGGCCAGGCTACCCACGGCCCCCGTGCCCTCCACCCTCAGTTCTAGCCTCTCCACTCCGGGCACCGCCGCGTCATGGTGGCTGGGTCTTCCCTTGTCCGAAGACTCCTCCGCGGTCTGCAGCACCTCGGGCTCCTCCTCGGGGCTGCCGGTCAGCTTGGCGTCGGGCCCGGGGCTGCTGTCTGGCGGTTCCACCTTCACCCAGTCCTGGGAGTCCACGTCCTGCTGGCCCGAGCTGAGGTTCAGGGCCACGAAGCCGCTGCTGGCCGCCCCGTCGCCTTGCTCTGGAGAGCCGGGCGTGGAGGGCTTGGGTGAGGCCCCGCCGGAGAGACGCAGCTCCTCGTCGTAGTGCCACACCCGCTCGGCCCGGACCGGCGTCTCGCGCGCTGCTCCAGATGCCTGCTTCCCGGTGCTGCTACGGCATGCAGACGGAAAAACGTCAACGCGGGTCACAGCCGCGGGGGGCGTGGCACGGCGGGCACGACGAACACTCACCATGCCTCGGCAAGACACTCCCTGTTGGGCTTGGGCTCCAGGTTCAGCCTCTTCTCAAGCTCAAAGCCGTGGCCGTTACGCAGCATCCTCAGAAGAGGGCCGTCCCTGTCCGGGGGCACCCCCTCGGAGCCCACCCACACGGGAGAGCCGGCGCCGGCGCGGGGGCTCCCACTGCCCTGGTTATTGTGCCCCTCCTCCATGGGTCCCTGCAATCGCACACCACAGCCAACGCGTTAAATCCGGACCAGTCCGCAGCTGCAGCGGATGGCTCGGGGAGCGGCCGGGAGGCCCGTACCTTCCAGCCAGTGGGGCGGATCCGGTTGCGGTTGAGGTCCAGGTCCTCCCACAGGACGGGAGAGGCGGGTGGGCGCTCCGGGGCCGCGTTGTTGTCTCCATCACTGAGCTGCTCATCCTGCAGAACATCATCTGTGTTTTCCTTTTGGAGGTCCCCCGGCACCAGCGAGGCGTTGGCCATCCTGAAGCAGAGCGCAACACGAATCGCTCAACACAGATTTTCATATTCAACAAAAAATGTCCTTCTTGCTAACGTGGCTAAAAATGAGTGAAAGCTTACTAAGCAAAATGTCATGCAGACTGGCACCACAAGCATTCTCTCCCTGTTAACAACACTACCGCTGCTTTGCCTTCAACTACCTACACTAGCAGAATGAACACCGATTTAGACCGAACTACTAACCCCAGCAACATTAGCATTGTTTGTCTGGGGCGGTGTAGGGGGTATTGATCCCAGCAACATCAACATTGCATCATCTGCATCTGTCTACGGTAGTGACATTGGCATTATTTTCGCTTCATCTACGCCAGCTCCATGTTTGGCTGAACTGCCCATGTGCTCACCCCAGATGGGCCGGCGTGAGGCGTGTGTGGTGCTGGGGCGTGCTGGCGGCAGCACACGCGCTCACGGTACCATCTACACCTGCCCTCTCCCAGTCGTAGGTGTCATTCTCCACTACGTTGTAGGTTTTCATACTATCCTCAAACACCGCCATCAAAAGCTACGAGAGAACAAGCCAAAAGCACAGTCTGTCACGCACAACACCAGGATAAAAACATTCCCACATACTGTCAGAAAAAAGGTTCATTCTGTTTGATTTTATACCGATAGCCTGCTACTAACAGGCACAACACACATTCTGCAGACCGGCATTTGACTATCTTTTCGAACAGGTTGTTAAGTACTTATAATACACAGTACACATTTGTCTGAACAATGACAAATTACGACTAATACGAATAATCTGTATAAATGCTTAAATAAATATTTATAAATCTTTTTCTTTCAATAGAAATAAGTAAATAGATGAATAAATATCATTGGAACAGAGCTGTAAGAGTCATAAATCTGTACCTTATAGTCTGGCTTGGTGAAGTAGTCCAAGTTGCTAATGTGGTCCAGGAAGACACTGAACTCTGAGGGCAAGTTCTTGAGCATGAGCCGATGGTCATAGGTGTCCTTCAGCTTCCCCACATGCTCCTGACGAGGAAGGACACACATCACATCCAGCGGCAATGGGACACGCCACACTCGGAGCGCTCGGCCGCACCCTCCTCTGCCTCACCCACCTTGTCTTTGATCTTCCTCCACGGGAGCTGCCCCACAAGGAACTCCACCAGCATGTAGAACAGAGACCACAGGTCGTCGTGCCTGCCCATCTCCTGCGGAATGAATACCACGAGCTTCCGTTACAGTCAAGAATTGTTTGGTTGCCCCGGTTAAAGCGCGAGGGGACCACGGAGCGGATGCAGAGTGTCCCTGTTTCAGGGAAGGGCAGAGCACAGCGTTTCTAACAGACGTCAGCTGTTTTCTAGTCAAGGTGGTAAACAGAAGAACGGCCAAGTGAACGGTGGTGTGTGTGGAAACGTACCTTGTTCTTGTGAGCGTTGATGGAAGCGTATCGTACCGTCCCCCTAAAGCCAGCGACAGGCCGGGGCTAGAAGACAGCAGAACAGACAGTACAAGGTTACTGTACAAGACGTGAACAGGTTAAGATAAAAGACTAGACTAGAATGTAACTGGCTCACTGTGAAGTCTATACACACACACACACACACAAAGTAAAAAACCACATACACACAAAAAGTGAATAGCGAGCACACTGACCGGTCTGACCTCCTGGCATGAGTTAGTGAACTGACGTGCCAAACCGAAATCGAGCATGTAGCAGGTGCGGGAGGTGTTTGGAAATCGACCCATGGCGAAGTTGGACTGAAACACATAGAGAAGACTGGATAACACACATAGCCCCGACTGGGTAACGCACAGCATTATAGCACCCTGCCCCCCCTCATCTAAACATCTCTTAGCCAGCAGCCCACCGGTTTGATGTCGCGATGTAGGAAGCCCACGGAGTGGATGCTCTCGATGGCCTTGAGGATCTGGCAACCTAATCGGAGGGTGGTACTGATCGTAAATGTGCCACGGGTCATGCTCCTCCTTAGGTCTGCCAAATTACGACCCTGAAAAACAAACAACCAACCAAAAACTCTAGAAGCAAGACCAGATCACCTAAATCTGTGGCTTTCTTATTGATAAAATTGCTCAGGTCAAGTCCAAGGTTAAGACATGATGTAATCTGATTGATCATATTTAGATTGATCCATATTGTGAAATTATAGTGCTTATAAATTATGAGATTATTACATTTTTATTATAATTTTATTACCACTTTTGAGAGATTCTTTCAATAAAGTTTAGTGGTGTTGCTTTTCCTTAATGTACAAATTGCTTGATTTTCCTTTGTATTTGGTCTATATTAATTATTAATATGGTCTATATTAATTATATGTATTAATATTGATTAATATATTATATATATTGATTATATATTTCAGAAAAGAATCTGTCATCAGGTATCAAAGAGTTGGTTTACATACATATATACACACAAATATGTATATATGTGTGTGTGTGTGTGTGTGTGTGTGTGTGTGTGTGTGTGTGTGTGTGCCATATTCTTCTTCTATACTCATCTGCCATTTCTCCTGGGTATTCTGGTAACTACTGATTTTGGTTTTAATGATTCACTGCAAGTAAATAAACCAGGAAAAAAAATGTACCTGAAGCTCCATCACAACATAGTTGAAGCGGTCATTGCGACCACATCCCACAAAGCGACACACGTGGTCTTTACCTGAAAAAGCAAAAGCAGAGCAATGTGAGTGCTTCGATACCAACTGGACACGTTCTTTAGAGCGTGGCCCCGCACCCAACCCCGTGTAGGGGGAGGGGCGCTTGCAGACGGAGAGCCGATTGGTCTCCGAGGATCTGTGCAGGCCGCGCCCATTCGAGCCTCATCCAGCCGTGCGGACGAAACTCCCCAAACCAGGCCGCTCAGGTCTGGACTCTCCTTCTGCTTCCATCACCTTTCTTAGTCTTATTTTTATTGTTTTACTTTTATGGTACACTTTTGTGAGTAAACCAATAGCCTGTTTCAAGAAGCGCTGCTCATTTGAGCGTTCAGCACGGTGCATTTCTGAGCTTCGTGGCTGCAAAGGCCAGGCCATTACAAAGCAAACATGATCTGCACACATTGATTTTCAAGTAAGCTGAGAGGAAAAGAGAGGAGAGAAGAGATACCCTAAAGAAGATACCGTAAAAAGCTATTTTTTGTTCAGAAAAATGGGATTACAACCACTGTTATAAGACAAACACACAGAAAACATATAGACACATGCACGCCCTCTTGCTCTCTGTACAAATGCAATGTGTGTTTTGTAGATAATGCTTTGTATGTTGCTGATGGACATCTTAACACAGTGCATATTAACATGAAGCAGAACGAGGTGCTGCCGGCATCGGCGTTATGCATTCAGTTCTCTGGGAGAACACTTAACCGTCATATTGACAAATGGATTTAAGTCGCTCCGGATAAAAGCGTCTGCCAAATGCGGAAAATGTAAAATGTAAAATTCCCTTAATTACCATGATCTTTACATTTATCCTTTTTGTTGACTCAAAGGTGATAACAGAGATACCTAAAATAGAGTAAAGATTAACTGCAGCTTTTTGCCTTGCTTTTTGTTTTAAAAACACTCTTCTTATTCAACAACTTGCCCCCCAAATGTCGATGCATAAGCAAATAAATGCCAGTATTGGACATCAAGCATCCAACAGAACAAGCCCACATTTCCTGGAGCATAGACACACTCCCTTCTAACTTTACTCACCCTGTAGTTTCTTTAACACCGCCACCTCCATCTTGAGCACCTGCTTCGGCTGCTGGGCTGACTCCACCTTAAGGGCCACACTAGTGCGGGTCAGCAGGTCCAGCGCCTCGTAGATCTCCCCAAAGCCCCCACCTCCGATCTTCTTCAACTAGATGAAACAAAAGGAGGGAGGAGTAATGGACCAGACAAACAAGGAAGGTGTTGAGTCACTGGAAAACTTTTTGCTGAGGAGTAAAACTGGCACCTGCACTGCTTTTCTGACACATTCTATGCAACACTTTTAGGCACTTTTATAGAGATGCATTTGGCTCTGTCAGAAAGTCTGATGTTGCATTTGTATGATACTAACACACACGGCCTCCTATGTCACTTCCTACCGCCCCACCAAATATGCAACACACCTACCCAAGATACCACACAGCACTGACTTCTCACACACACGCACGTACGCACGCCCACACGCGCGCACGCACGCGCGCACACACGCACGCACACGCGCACACACACACGCACGTACGCACGCCCACACACACGCACACACAGAGTGAGCAGAGCAGGGCACTGCCTGTCACTGTGTCCTCCGTCCAGCCAACACATGAACAGTGAAACAGTGAGTCAGTGAAGAAGAGTAAGTCACTCCCAGCTCTTGGGTCCTGGAAAGAACTCGCTGAACTCAGAGCAACACATTGAACACATATAAAGAAGGTGTGAAGTGCATCGACCCTGATCTTTATGATCTCTCTTACACAGTGAGACTGTTAACCTGCTTATATAATATGGGTTTAGTAAAAATACCTATGAAAGAAAACAACACAATGAATGTATGTTCTGTTAAAATCAGCCCTACTGTCGAGAAAACTGCTAAATCAAATTACTATCTTTCTGGCAAGTGCATACAGCACAATTAAAAAATGCTTTACAAGCTTTAATGTGTACTTCATGCACAGTGACTTATGGGAGAGCAAATGCACTCACTACTTTCCACCGCTCCTTGACCAGTGCAGCGGTGGACAGGATGTCGGTCTGCTCCGGTCCCCCGCTCATGCTGGCTCCGGGTTGGCCCCGAGCTCGTCCTCTACGTGCAGAGGCTGAGGCCCAGGCCAGGCATCAGGGCCCTGCACCACCTGCTGACAAAGGCAGGCTAGCATCCACACAAACACGGCCGTTTGTTTTAGACAAGCTGAGCAGAAACCGAATTTGAACACATGCGAATCTATCCGGGGCAGAGCGCTGGAAGGAGGTGGTAGTAACAGAAGAGGCCGCGCACGGTCCTCTCAGGAAGAGTGGGGCTGTAAAAACCCTGAAGAGAGGGCAGCCTGTGCACTGCCCAGCACTTCCCAGCACTGCCTGACGTGCTTCCAGTGATGTGCATCAACAGCAAACACACTCACCTGCAATACGTGAACTGCAGCAAGAATGTGCAAGTCACTGGCCTTAACAGCTAAATATAATACAGCGTTACATGGTATTCTACACAAGCACACACCCACACAGTAAAAAGAAAATGCTGACCCTAGACAACACACACACAGAAGTGTGCTACTACAGCCCAAGAAAGAAACAGAGAAGGACAGAGAGACAGGGGATCATCTATTCTGTGCAGCTTGTCTATGTTTGACGTCAGAGGGCACTGAAGCATTTAAAGACATCCGTATGCTTTCGAAGACCCTCTTTTTTCTCGTTCGCTCAGTCTAGTTTGCTCAGTTTTTTTTTTTACTGTTAGATTACAGTTGACATGGCAATCCCAAAAGACATTAGAATGACTACAGCAAATTCAAATACAAGCATCTGGGTGAAAATCTGATCCAAATTAACTTAGTATTTAAACAATTACTGACTAATTCAAAGTCTGTGGTAGAGCTGAAGATATCCAAACACATCTCAAATTCAGATTTTAAAAATGTATAGAATTTCAGTTTTAAAAGTAAAATTTTACTTTTCAAGTGAATGGTTACAAATGTATTCAAGACTGCAAATTTCAATCAGATACAATAAAAGGTGTTGAAGCATCCAGACAACGATGCATTTGCAGGATGGACTAGAAAAGTCATTAACAAGGGATTAACAGCTTTCACAAACGTCGACGAGAAAGCGAATAAGGTCGGTGCGTAAAATGACAAGGACCCCACCGCACCGTCCAGACCACTGACTGGGTCAATTCACACTCATTATCGAACTTACTGAATGTAATATATGACAAATACGCTTTTTTTCATGTCAAAGACATGAATTTCGGTTTAACGGAACATGTTAAAAATTTCTCACAATTTGATTTATTAACTGTGTAATTTATACAGGAGAGCTTATAGACCGAGTCTGGTACGTGGCAACGCCAGTTAGCCAGCGCAGCTAATAACTATCCGTATTACTCCCAAGAACCAATCCATGACTGGCATTGTTTTATATTAATATAGAATTATGAACATATTTGATTAATATAGGATTATGACACTCTCTAGGACCATTTAGCTAACGTTTCCCGTCGATACTGCGTGAAGATTAAAGGTCCTAGCAGCAGGAGACCTGTCATGGATGTTTTGAAGTAAATATAGTTAGCGTTAGCTTTCTTTCCCACTAGCTAGCCACATTCGTGAAAAAGACTTGCACAAAATGTTAGCGACAAAGCGATCAGAGAACTGAGACCTGACAAATTTAGCGTTATCTTGCCCGTACCATTTCAGATCTCATCACACACAGCTAGTCTTGGCATTTTACTCCAGATTGGTAACGCCAGTTTGGCAATTTTTCTCAGATTGCGCCCCGATCAGATGACTCAGATGTCGTCGCATACAGTTTTCTTTCGTTAAATAAAATAGTTTTTTTTTTCCACTACGATTACGCATTCACACGTTTTTTTTTTTGTTTTTTTTTTGGCTAAAGTCTGACAACATATCTTGTAAACTACACTACTGAACTTGATATAACCGTTTAGCCGATGAGTGGGCCGGTGCCGAAATGTGATCTGCGGTACAATAGAATCCTGCTTACTGCACAGCAAACATGAACTGCGTTGACTCCATACGGACAGTTCTACTAATTTTTTATGGCTAGCTATGTTTACTATCTCTCACAAGGAACAATACGATCGTGCAAAAATGTCCGTCGTAAAGTCAACTGTACGGTAATGGTTAACAGTGCTGTCACCGGCAACGCAGAAATGTCATCAGACATCTGAATCCATGTCGCTTCCCTCGCTACCTACCTGCTAGCCAGCTACAGTCCTGATGGTCCAGAAAGCGCCGGGTGTGGTTAAGGATACGTGCAAAATATGTTTAAAATCATGTTGACGATCTGAGTGCAGTTGTGCACGCTTCATCCACAAGGACATTCATTAAAAAATAAATTCTGGATATGAACATTTATCAAATGCCCCTTCCTCGTAAGCGTCCTCTCAGCATCTCCCCTTCGCTGCGGATTCGTGACGCGCTTGCCTTACTCCTCCAGTCAGCGTGCCTGCGCGCTCGTCCACGATACTCCCCCCCCCCTTAGTGACAGCACACAAACGTCTACGGGCAGACGTTTTGCTAGTGCACGAGTTCCGTGTCGGCGCGCTCACGGGCATTCCGCAAGATTAGCTTAGTCTCAGTGGGAAGCTCTCATTCAAAGGCATTGGTCCAGAAATCTTACAGTGGCGCACTCTGCTGGTGACATTGCTGTACTTTGCACAGGTCACTGTTTTTACTAAATAGGCTCGTCAAACTGGCAAGCGGTTTGTTAAGCAGCGTACTTTTTTACTAACTATTCAGTGAAACCTATTAAAACAACCTATTAAAAAGACATTTTACCAAAATATCGTCTTACGTACGTTAGATAATCTACACCGAATAACTGAATATTTTTTATTGCTGAATTTTTTTTAGCAGTGGAAATAAACGGCTGCGGTTAATGAAATATATGACTTTCGCTCAGTATTTGACTTAATCACTATAAACACACTAATAAAAAGAAGAAAATCTTTTTACATTTTGTAATTATTATTATTATTTTTTAATTATTGTTATTACTATTATTATTATTATTATTATTATTATTATTATTATTAGTAGTAGTAGTAGTAGTAGTAGTAGTAGTAGTAGTATTGTTGTTGTTGCTGTTTGAAAAAACCCCCCAAAACAATAGATATTTCCATTTACCATTAATATAATATGCTCGAAAAAACAGTGAACGAAATAAATAACATTTAAAAAGAGGAAAAACTAAATACATAACAAGCATATCACATTAAATTAAATAACAGAGGGTAAATAAGTAAAAAGGCTAGATTTACATTTAAAACAAACTTAAAAGATTTTTAAAATGTTGCTTATTTGCAAAGTTTCTTATTTGACTGAAAATGCACATGCTCGTCAAAATTGCAAGGTATTTGAATAAATCTATATGTATAAAAGACATAAATGAAGGTATCCTCCTATAAACTTTTGATTTGTTTATATAAATACTTGCATGACAGAACACACAGGCATCACTCACATCAAGGAATCTGCTCAATTTAGCATTGACAGGTTAGTAGCTATACTATATTTTCTAAATCAGATCTAACTTATTCATAAAGATATATTTGACCATATAGAAAACTAGATCGCTTTTGCATAAATGCCTGTATCAGGGACATCGCAGTTTTCTGAACTAAAAGATTCCATCGAAGAAATGATGCATTTAATCATTAAGTGACCCAAGGGAAAAGATAACATTTATAATACAGATTAAAATTCTAACTTTATTCGGCACCTTCTTGCAACATTGCATTTGTCTAATCAGAGCAATCCAGTGACTATCCAGGCCTATTCGCTGAACTAAAAAGGGGCGCGGTAGTTAGCCACAAGCACCAGCTAGCTAACTAGTGGCATGATAACTAAAAAATTCGAGAGGGAATCGCGGCTTGCAGAGTTAAATCTTTTCTTGTAAGATCTTGCACAAGTGTAACTCTTGGCAGAGGGCGGGGTCTTCGAAGGTCCCGGTGAGCATCATGTCAGGCGGGTTGCTTCCAGAAATCACAAAGGAAGTTACGGACTCTGTGTAGACACGCAAACTTCTGACACGCCTTATACTGCGACCTGCAGAGACCCACGTTTCGGTCTGCTTAACACCAAGAGCATTTCAGTAACGCCGCTGAAAACCCCAAGTGGCTGGAATGGCGGGGTCCGTCTTAGAGAAGAATGATTCAGCAAATCCACTGGAAAGGTATTTGGCGCACTGGTGGGTTTAGATGACCGGGACCTTACAGTCCCTTACCTAACACTTAAAATTCGCAGTTTATCGCGTCTCACGACCTCGTTCGTTGTGTCAAGTGCATCGTGTAGCGTGTTAGCTTTGTGTGTGTATTTTATTTGCGTTTTCTGCAAACCCTAAGATGCCTCCCAAACGCCCTGCACCTTCTAAGACTTCTGGCAAGGAAGTTAAGAGGTCGAAGGCTACTATGACACTCCAGAGGAAGGAGGAATTGTTGAATATGCTTCGTGAAAAGAACTTCGCGGCTGAAAGGCAATGAAAGTACGGTACGCTACAACCAGAAGAACGAAGCGGCTATGAGGCGTACCGTTTCAGGTTTCCGTGAAACTGCTAAAAATGTATCCAACGTTAGGAATACATCGTTAGGATGGAATTGGCATCGTCCAAAATTCGCGGGGTGTCTAGCAACGTAACCCCCGCGAATTTCGGGGTATTACTGTATTTATTCCTAACGTCAGATACATTTTTAGCAGTTTCACGGAAACGTGATGAAACGGTACTCCTAATAGCCGCTTCATTCTTCTGGATGTAGCGTACCGTACTTTCATCGATGCCGTAATGGCTAGCTACAGCAGCGAAGTTCTTTTCACGAAGCATATCCAACAATTCTTCTGGAGTGTCATAGTAGCCTTCCTCTTAACTTCCTTGCCAGAAGCCTTAGAAGGTGCAGGGCGTTTGGGAGGCATCTCAGGGTTTGCAGAAAACGCAAATAAAAAACACACACACAAAGCTAACACGATACACTTGTCACAACGGACGAGGTCGTGAGACGCGATAAACTACGAATTTTAAGTGTTATTTTCCAAGGAAAAAATACACGAATTCGTGAAGCCGCAGATTCAGAAGCGCGAATTTTCGGGGTATTACTGTAAATCCTTTTGCTGCGTTCTCCCTCAGAAGTGCGACGCTGAATTTACTCTTTCCCAGTTTCATAATAAGTAAAACGAAACTGAAGCTGCAAGTAAGTAACTAGCTTCAGCGTCGCCTGGTAAGATGCATTACGATTGCCGTTTTTTGTTTGTTTGCTTTTGGCTGCTGTCACGAGTGTAATGTAAGGGTAATTTGCATGTTTCTGTTGCATTTTAGCATCATGTCAGACAATGACAAAAAAGGAAAATTCAACAGAATCCAAGACATCTTGTTCTACAAGTATGTTATTCAAAAATTGCTCCCAGTTGTAAAGGTTTAGAGAACAACATTTTTACAAGAAATATTTCGTGGTTAATGATTGTGTTAATGATTGCCTGACTAAATGGTTGATTTCTGAAATAAAAACGACCAACAGGCGACAAAGAGCCAAACCTGCGTCCAAGTTTTGCGCCTTACTGGACACTTTAGTACTGACAGAAAGAGGAGCGAGCTTGGAACTGTGTGAGCCGCACTGCCAGGTAGACCTCTGCTGTGCTTGACTGTTTCCTTACAAATATGGAATGCCTACCATTTGGATATCCTTCCTAAATATGAACTAATGATCAGAAGCTTAAAAAAAGACTTTATATTTAACACAAACATTCAGTCACAAAAATATGGGACAGTTTCAGCCAACATAATGTCTGTAATTATTTTTTATATGCAGCTATATGATTTTTAAAATTTTATTTATTTATTTATTTTTTAAATTTGCTAGTTAACTTAATAAATATTATTGTGTACTATAACACAAAAATGTTGTGGTGTGTTAATATGAGAAAGATATTAATACCTTTCTAACATCTTCATCCAGCAGAAATGTCTGTGCCTCCAAATACGGGCCATTCAAAATGGAAGTCTCAGAGTTACAGTTGATGAGTTGGAGCCTATAAAAGCACGATATAAGGTTGCACATGTCTTGACTGGAGAACCAAAATATGAGAAGTAAGTGCAAAACTAATTGTAGCAGTTCTTCTTTTAATGAAGAAGAGTAAAAGCCTTTTTGGTCTGTTTTCACTAGAATCCAGGATGTTCTTCTCAACCATGTGTTTTATCTTTGGTAGGATGAGGATTACGCGGAAGAGAGAAGACTGTATGTCTCTGACGTGGGGTCCAGGACAGTACCAGGTTCATGTCTCTGCTTCTCCGTTCTGTCTAGAGGTCCTCTGTGAGGAGGTGGTGATCGTCACACTCAATCCAAAAGGCAGACTCTGCTTTGAGACAAGGCATGATCAAATCAGGCAACTGATTTCAACATTTTATAGCATCTTTGTGCTCATTTTTAGTGAATAGTACGCAGTTGGAAATAAAGTTGTCATTTTCTGTGCTAAATCTAATTCTCTGTGCTGGGTTTTTCAGGCCATCCTCAAGTCAACAGCAGGTGAGAATCTCATTTATTGTACCATTGCACACGTCAATACATATGATAAAACATTATATATAATACTGCATTATTACTGTCTAATGAAGTAAGCCTGGCTTTTTATGTGATCAAAAATCCTATTCCTTCATATCACAGGATGAGGAAGGTCCCTTAGGACCGTGGATCTTCCAACAGTTTGAAGACATCATGGCAAACAGTCTGACTGCCTAGTCTTTAGATATTAAAATTTATTCTTCCAGTTTGACAAGTTAAAAAGATAATGCCATGTATTCTCGTAATATTGTAATTATCACTATACAGGTTCCAGGCCAGTGGGTATTGACCTTTGTCTCCATGGCTTCAGCCATGTTTATGGTCTTCCGGAGCATGCTGATTCGCTCCAGCTAAAGGACACCAGGTAGAATTAGCCTTCTGTAGCAGCGTTAATGTCTGCCACTTAAACATACATTTTAATGTTAAATTGTTGAGCTGGAAAGCTAACAGAATACTACAATAAAACAGCCCTGTAAGATCAAGACGAGTAATTTTACTTCTTGGTCTGTTTTACAGTGCCAGAGATCCATATCGATTATACAACCTGGATGTGTTTGCCTATGAGATTAATAGTAGATTGGGCCTTTATGGTTCTGTTCCTCTTCTGGTAGCTCACAAGCCAGACACAACCCTCGGGGTGTTCTGGCTCAATGCCTCTGAAACTCTGGTAGATCTCAAGTACGTCTCCAAACATCAGGAGGTATCATTCCATTGATTTATATTCTTTTGATATCATATGTTAAGAGACAGCAAGGCAGACCATAATATTGTTTTTTTTTTTAGGAAGACCTCTGTGTTTTGGCAATAATATTACTTCCCATTATTTACAAGCCAAGAGCATTTTAATTGATATTTGCCAGTCCAAATTGTACATACTGGTGAACATTTAATACCGTGGTAGTATGGTAGTGTCATGGTTGTGGGCATTGATCCTGTTTATCAGGCACAGCAGTGTTGCAGGAGTTGTAAGACATGTTGGTGTCACTGCTGGCTTGAGAGTGATCAACTACCCAGAAATATTCATCTGACAGTGGCCCTTTGGTCAGAAACTGACTATTGAGGAAGTGTGAGATGTTTGCTACCATAGCATGAGATGAGTCATAGACTTAACAGCTATTACACTCCCAGGCCTGTCTAACAAAGTGTTGTTTCTAATCAAATGTCTGAGTGGTATGTTTTTGGTATTTTGCAGCAGGGAGAAAGGAGCAGGGTCACACCTCAGACTGATGTGAGCTGGGTGTCTGAAAGTGGGCGGATCGATTGCTTCATATTGTTGGGACCTTCACCAGCCCAGGTGTTCTCTCAGTATGCACAGCTTACAGGTACTCATCATTACTTGAATATGATCAGATACTAACTGGGTATGAACTTCACCCAACCTTTTGCTGATGACCAGCTCTGAACAGTGATGTCAGCCAGGGACTTGGCGTCTTCATTTCATCCATGCTGGCATAATGCTAAGTCCAAAATCTCAAAGTTGATTCCATAGAAGATATTAAAAGTGACAAAGTCCGTCTTGATATCGGTAAAGAGGTGTATATTGTTGGAGGGCTGTTCACATGAATGTCATGAATCTCTCTTCAGCTCTCTTCCTCTGATTCCAGGCTACCAGGCTCTGCCCCCCATGTTTTCCTTGGGCTATCATCAGTGTCGCTGGAGCTATGAGGATGAGGAGGATGTGAAATCAGTGGATGCTGGCTTTGACCTTCATGCCATTCCTTACGATGTGTTCTGGCTGGACATAGACCACACGGAGGGAAAGCGCTATTTCACCTGGGACTCCAAGCACTTCCCCAGCCCAGTGGACTTGCAGCGCCACCTGCAGACAAAGAAACGGAAGGTGCGCAGACAAAATCGGAGAGTGGTGACCCTGTTGTCTATGTTCCTTTCATCAATCAGTTTCATCAGTGAAAATGTAAACTTCACGCCTGTTTCTATGTTGTCTAGCATTCCTATGATATTATTGATGCATTTAGTGTACGTTACATATAAATAACATACATTTGCAGTGTATTAGTGTTGTGTCTGAAGTGTTTTGTCTCGATCTGTACCCCAGTTGGTGGTAATCAGTGATCCCCATTTCAAAGCTGACCCTGAATGGCCTTTGTTCTGTGAGGCCAGAGATGGTGATCATTTTGTAAGGAGCCGAGACTGCCGGGTTTACCATGGAACGTGCTGGCCAGGTTGAATGTCTTTTATTATGTTGTGGGCTTTTTAAGGTTGAACAAAGACTGTTTAATTCTAGTTCATATCACACTTTCTTAGCAGCCCATAATAGTAATCACATCACATAGTAATCACATTAAACATATCTATAATATTTGCATCATTAATTCTGTAATCTATTATTTTAGATTTTTGTCCTTTTCCTGCAGTGCATTTGAACTTTTGATGTTTATCACACCATATATTTAGGTGATTCCTGCTATCTAGATTTCAGTAGCTCAAGAACCAGGTCATGGTATTCCAGACAGTTTTTGCTTGCCAACTATAAAGTAAGTGTGATGTATCAGTTGAGGCATTCCTAAAGTTCTTTTGAAGTCCTTTATTCTGTGTGATCACAGCCATGATTTGATTACAAGTATAAATGTGTCCTGTGCTCCTGCCTGTGTGTCAGGGGTCCACAGAATCCCTGTTTGTTTGGAATGACATGAATGAGCCGTCGGTTTTCTCTGAGCCAGAGAAAACGATGCCCAAAGACGCTATACATTGCGGAGGCTGGGAGCACAGGGAACTGCACAACCTGTACGGCTTCTTCCAGGTTAGTCCAACCCTGAAAGACACCAGCCACTGGCACTCGTGAACCACTTGCCATGAGTGTGGATAAAGTCACACTGCTCCCTCCACAGCACTTGGCCACCTTTGAGGGCTTACTAACTCGCTCTGGCGGCCTGGAGAGACCGTTTGTCCTATCGCGATCCTTCTTTGCTGGGTCTCAGAGACTGGGTAAGTTGATGTTTTGGACTGAATATGAAACAGTACAGGAATGCTCTGCCAATTACTTCTATGTATTCAATGAAGTTTTTGATTGTTCTGTATGTTTGTCATAGGTGCTATATGGACTGGAGACAGTGTTGCTACTTGGGATTATCTGAAGATCTCAATCCCTATGTTGTTGTCATTGAGTGTCACTGGAATACACTTTTGTGGAGGTCAGTAAACATCATGTAGACTAAGGCAGTAGCGTAACAAAACTAAAGATAAATACATACGATACAATATCACAACTTGGGGGTGGGGGGGTGAGTTAATATTTACAAACACTTCTGACATATTTAGTATTATGTACTATGACCTATTTTTGCGTTTGTGTTGCGTACACATTTGTGTGCGTGTGCGCGCACGCGTGTGTGTGTGTGTGTAGCTGATGTTGGAGGCTTTTGGCGGGATCCAGACCCAGAGCTGCTGGTGCGCTGGTACCAGGCAGGGGCCCTACAGCCTTTCTTTCGTGGCCACTCAGACAAAAGGTCTATGCGGCGTGAACCCTGGCTCTTTGGAGATGTGGTCACTTCAGCAGTGCGAGCAGCTGTACAGCAGAGATACTGCCTGCTGCCTTACTGGTACACTGTGTTTCACCAAGCCCATACCTCAGCCATGCCCCCTATCAGGTATGGGAGTCTGTCCACTAAGATGAATAGATTTGATGATGGACTGGGTGTTTGATTCGAGACTAGCTTTTGTGAATCAGTGAAATTCATTCTGGTTGACGCAGACCTCTATGGGTGGAGTTCCCCAAGGAGACCGAAACATTTACTGTGGACAACCAGTACATGATTGGTATATATGACCAGGATCCTTAATTGTCTGGATTTCTTGATTTTCAGGCAATAATGCTAATACTAATGCTAATACACTGCACTCTGTGTTTGTTGAAGAAATGTTATTATTTGTAATTTCAGGCAGTGCTCTCCTAGTCTGCCCTGTGACTGACCCAGGAGTCACAGAGGTCAAGGTTTTACTGCCAGGGTCAGATGAGGTCAGCCTACTGCTCCATTATGCTCCTTGTGATTGATAAGTGCTTCAGTACATTGTGTGTAAAGTGTGCTTTAACAAAGCAATGTTTTTGTATGTGTTTGTGTATGTGTGTTGTGTGGCAGTTGTGGTATGATGTCAGCAGCGGTGAGCCACATAGTGGAGGTAGGACTCTGGCTCTCCCCGTGACTCTAGAGTCGGTGAGTCTTCGCTTCGTTATGGACACACAGTAACTTTACCACGTTCACTCACCAGAACATGTATACCCTGATTTGGTTTCGCAATTTAATTATACCTGCTGGCTTTGGGATAATTACAAAGGCAGGAAGGTTTAATCCTGGGTAGAATGTTCATTTCTGAACTTGAGCCATCAACCTCGGGCTGTATAATTTCTTTACTAAATCGTTCCCAGTCAGCTAGTTGTTAAACCTGTTTTTATTACCTCAATAAATTGGCTTTACCATCTGGCCTTCCTTTTTGTCCCGTCCCTCTGTGTTAGGTGCCCGTGTTCCAGCGTGGAGGGACGTTGGTACCCCGGAGAGGAGGCTGTAGCTCCTGCACAGCTGATCTCCAGCTGCTTCCCTTCACGCTCACCGTGGCCCTGGACCGGAAGGTGAACGCTTGTCCGAGCCAAATCACAATCAGTGCACTCTGTACACTTGTGCTGGTGGGGGGTGGATGGGTGGGGACTAAGATGGAGGGGCTGCTTCCTTCAGTGTGCTCTGCTCCTAACCCCCACCTTCCTGTCCCACAGGGCTTTGCCGACGGCGAGCTGTACCTGGATGACGGCCACTCTTTCAGCTACAGGGACAAAAAGGAGTTCTGCATACGGCATTTCACTATAAAGGCTGGCAGACTTACTAGCAGGCAAGGGCTAGATGTTTGTGATCTTTTTTTCCATCAGACATATGTGTGTATTACGTCTAGAGTATGTAACAGATAGTGCCCAGTGAAGCCTCCTGACATCAGACACTGGCACACCAGGCAGGGGCAAGGAGAACCACTCTCTTATGGTCTGACATCAGCATGCTTCACAGGGCATTATCTTCATATCATTTGCTTGGTTTATGGCTACTTAGCAGGCTAAATGGGCTAAATTATATGAAAAAAGCCAACTCATTGTCATTTTGTTTAGATGACTTTCTTATCCACCACCATCTCTGTTAGATCAGAGATGTCTGACTAAATCTCATTTCTCTGCTGCATATCCAGGAGTGCGGCTGAAGGTGGCTTATTCATCCCAGGTTGCAAACTGCAGAGAGTGATATTTCTTGGGCAGAAGAGTACTAATAGAAGACCTACTCTCAAAACGGGTACGGCTCAGCTACAGCATTGTGCTTATCACAACTACAGTCTGATAATGTTTTTTGTCATTTTAAAATAGTGTTAAGTAGTCGTGTGTAGCTCACTTGTTCTATTGCCAGTGCTGTTGTCTTTGTTAGATTTCAATACCAATGTTAACTTTTTTCAGACATTACTTTTTTTTTTGTTGTTGTTGTTGTTTTTTCTCTCTTCATCTCTTTCCTTCTCTCATTCTAGACGCAGGGAACGTCCCGGTCACGTTTCAGTTTGAACCAAAGCAAAGTATGCTGACAATAACTGATTTGGACTTGGACATACATACAGACTGGGAAATAATAATATAACAGCAGCATATCACTCTGTAATAATAATGCAGGGATTTCTGAGATTACATCCTGTGTAGTGAAGGTTGATTTTAATTGTTCCTTTTATAGGAATAACTACTACACTGTTGTACACCAAAAAGCATCATTGTGCATTACGGTTGCTGTGATGGGAATTGTTAGTCTGAAGCAGGCAGTAATAGTAAGAGCAGCAATGACATTTCTAAATAGAAATGATTAATAATTGGAGAAAAGATTTAGAAAGTTCAAATAAGGTAGTGTATTTCTTTCATTTTTTTGTGTCCATCACAGTTTGTTAAAGTTTACCCAAAAACTGTACTGTCATATGTGCTGTGACAAGATGGAAAAATGTTTTATTGCTTTTTAAATTTTTTTTAGTCATTGTAATGTACAAAGGTGCATGATGTCCTCTGATCACATGTGAACATGGTTTTCGATGTGTTTTTCTACATTACAATGTGATTAGCATTACATCAAACATTAATGTTAGAGTTTCTGTTGACGTTCCTGGATTTGGGGCATTTTTAATTTTTTTGCCTTCTGAATATTTTCTTAAGATTAATCCAGATTGTCCTGCCAAAACAGTACAAATGTTATGTTTTAAATGTATAACTCTCATGCGCCCTGCTGGCGCGGTGCGTCTTTTAGCAACCTGCCTGTCCTTGTTTCCATTCCGTTCCTGATCATGTACTTGTGTTTACATTCTCTGTTGTTCCTTTATTGTCTGTGTGTCCATTTGTGCATGGCTGGTCATTCCTTCTAGTTTCTCAAGTTTGGTTTATTTGTCACATACATAGTCATACACAGTATAACTCGCAGTGAAATGGTTGTTTTCAGCACGCACACAGTTTCCTTGTTTCTTACCTTCTTTTCTAGTTCTTCGGTGTATGCTTCTGATCTCCCTTCCATCTGGTTCTCGTTTTTGTTACCTGTCCTCATCCTCCCATATTTAACTCAAATTTCTGGTTTCATGATCTCCTGTGTAAAGCATATCTGTCTGTCTGTATTCCTCATTATTCCTTTGTTTGGTAGTGGCTTATGTTTCCCTATTTCTTGTTATCCTGTATAATAATAATAATAATAATAATAATAATAATAATATTATTATTATTATTATTATTATTATTATTGTCTGTTTAGCCATTTTTATGCTCCTTGTAGGTATTCTGTGGTCCACTTATGGTTTTGCTTACATTTGTTTCTTTGATTTCAAATTGTAAGTTCTTAAGGTTGCAGGATAAAATCCATCTACAGTGGAGAAAGGGTTGCAATTCAAATAATTAAAATGTTAGACACATGAAGGCTACAAAATCTCATCATTTGCACGTTATTGTAACTATTCTAGCTAGAGAACCCTTCAGAAGCAAGATGAACCAGTCCTCATCTTTTCCAAAGCCTGTACAAAGTGTTGCTCATACATTTGCATTCACTCAGAATGTGATCTCATCCTGTTGACACACTCAGCAGGGGCAAGTCTTGGAGTGAGTCGGCTGGGGCCCAAGTCTTTGTTCTGTGGCTGGAGTCCCAGCAATTGGGTGGGGCTGCAGGTCTGATCTGCTGTGGTAATGCTGAGGCTGTTCAATGCTCAGTTCCATTGAGAACAGGTTTAACAGACTTGAATGCCTTCTGCTGAGCCAGGCAGTGCCGTGCTTTGCAGCTCCACAGCCCTTTGTGTCCCTCTGTAATGATGGCGTGGAAACACGGCCATTCGTTGTTCACCAGCCAATGGGAGCAGTCCGATAGGTCGCAATAGAACGCACGTTTGCATGCTTGTGTGTGTACGTGGTAGAATGTGTAGACACACGTGTTGCACAAATGTGCTTTTTATTCCAATCCTAACATCCACTCTGAGACCAGGCAAAGACTACGTCATTTAACAAGATCAGCAGTTTGGATTTATGCTAGAGATATTAGGCTGCTAAAATAGAGGATCCTGCTGTTCCAGTGAGACAAAATGCCATACACACCGTCTGGCTTCTTTTGTGACCGGTTAATCTGGGAGAGGGAGAGGAGGAATGGAGAAGGCTCCATTAACAAACCTCTCTGTTTCAATGGTCAGGACTTTAATGTCCTGAAGCAGGAGTGCCTTCACAAAAAGTGCCTGTTTGAGGATGAAACCTTCCCAGCCAACATAGAGTCCCTTGGCTTCAAGGAGCTGGGCCACAAGTCTAAGAAGGTCAAGAAGATCGTTTGGAAAAGGCCTAAGGTAGGAGGAATAGGTCAGCATAGGAGAACTGCTCATCGTGGAGATGAAAGACACAAAGAGCAACAGGAATCAAATGTTGAATGCTTTTGTTCATTACAACTGAACATGAATTAATGGAGGACAAACTAATATAATTGAGTGTGTGTGTGTGCGTGCGCGTGTTTTTGTAGATTGTTGTGTGTGGCATACAATTTACCAGTTTTGGCATTTAAAAAGTAAAAAAAAAGTCATTTTAGCAGAGACATGTTGAAGGTGAGGATCTATAGACTGTGCACATCCATGCAAAGTTTGTGTTAGCATCTTCTAGAGAATCTTCACCAGTAGGTAGATTCTGATCACAGGGTAGGTACTGGCTGGATGACAGATTATCATCCCAGACACTGATGTGTCTGATAAGGCTGTACCAGCTCAGCTCCCACAATCATCACACTTCCATGCCAGTGGTAATGTACAGTTGACAATGGTCTGTCACTAAAATAATACACAAACAGAGGAGATGAACCAAATAGCCAGTGGATGACACTGTGCATGCCAACAGATGAACTACAGTCTGTAATCTGACACCTAAAACATGATCATAAAAGGTATACTTAATAAAGTGGCCAGTGAGTATAGGTACAAAGTAGGTGTTTGTAAGGAGGTGGCAGTGAGGGTTTATCAGTACATTATTTTCATACAGCTGGAGCACGTTTCATCTAATGCCATGGTGCATGTACACCATATTTTTAAGCATTGCTAGTAATAATCCATAAATTATCTACAAAGTAACACTTTAGCCTTGAAAAAGCTTTGTACATCATTCTGAAATTGTTTATAAACTGTTCTCTATGTATTTTACTTAACAGCTGCAGCCATGACTGTTAATAAATACATACTCAACTAAATGACATTATATCATTTATTCTGTCTTCTGTATCTGATCTGAGAAGGTGCTCAACTGTCTGTGTGCTGCAGGATATTTGTGTTAACCCGCAGTTCATCGTTGGGGGAGCCAGCAGGACTGACATCTGCCAGGGAAACCTTGGTAAGACAGCAGAGGTCTAAGAGTTTAGGTTCAGCTGCTTTGAGTAATTCATTCTACTTGCTAGCTTGATCTCATAGCAAATCCAGGTGGTTGGAACAAAATACCTGGTGTGGTATTTTACTTCCAGAATCTGATCTATCCACCGCTGCATAAAAGAATGTGTAAGTTGATGTATGTTGAAAATGATTAGGGAAGGTTTTAGTGTACAGTATCATGACTTTGGTAATCAGGGCAGGGGATGATATCTCTGTCTGGACCATCGCTGTTAACCCTAGTCCATAGGTCTATATTCATGAGGGACTATTCAGTATTTGAGTGCTCTACTGGAAAGGAATCTAGGTGGCAGCACTTCCCATTGTTATGTCCTAAACATGGTATTTAAATAGGACCAAACACAAAGGTAGCTTGTGCATAGGACCAAGTTTATAACACCCTGGTATGTTCCCACATGCAATGTAAAAGTTCTGAAGTCAGCAGTGTGGGCCTCTGGTTTTGGTGCAAATATCATGCAAGAAGCAAATATTTTTTTAAATCTGCATTTTGATTTATTAACAATGAATCATGTAGCTTTTTGTGATTTATTTTTGTTTGCCTTCAAATGCACTGGAGTTTGTTTAGGAAGGCTGAAATTCTAAAACTTTAAAGAAACTATTATGGAGCTCAATAAAACCTATTCAAAGCATTGTTGCAGGTATTTAACTGTAGATCTCTGCCAAACATGTCTGAATTTTGCTTATATTGATTTTAAGCTGTCCTTTGGTGACATATTTCCACATTTCAAACTCGTCTCTAGTCATTAGAACAATTTGCATGATGTGTCTTTAAGGTCTCAGTCATAAAACTGCCACTGGTTCACTGACCAGGTCCAAGCTCCAGACGGAAGCTGACAGTGTGATCAGTATGATAAACCTTATCTCTGCACTCCATAGGAGACTGCTGGCTTCTGGCAGCCATTGCCTGCCTGACTCTGAATGAGAAGCTACTGTATCGGGTTGTTCCTCAAAAGCAGAGCTTCACTGACAACTATGCTGGAATATTTCACTTCCAAGTTGGTCCCATCTGATAGCCACCAACTAATGTAATTTTCATTAAGAGTCTATAGTGGCAGGCTTCTAAACATTATGTCTTGCTATTGTATATCCAGTTTTGGTGTTATGGAGACTGGGTGGATGTTGTCATCGATGATCGGGTTCCTACCTTTAATGACCAGCTGGTCTTCACCAAGTCTGCAGAGAGGAATGAGTTCTGGAGTGCGCTCCTGGAGAAAGCCTATGCCAAGTAGGCTGTTCTTTCATCATGTTACTGTACTCTTAAAGTATGTCATACATATGCCATACATAACAACTATAAGCTTTGACCTTGATGATAGGTCAAATAGGATCATAATATAACATCATAATAGGATGTTCTCAAAGTTTGTCTCTTCATGTTTCTGATTTTTGAGCAGTATTTGCTGGATATATTTGTTGGTGTTTCTCACTGTGGTGTCTCACAGTTGCAAATATGTGCTGCCTAACTCAGGCTGTATGGTTCATATGAGGCCCTGAAGGGTGGAAACACCACTGAGGCTATGGAAGACTTCACTGGAGGAGTGACTGAGTTCTATGAGATGAAGGAGGCACCCAAGGAACTGTACAATGTCATGAAGAAAGCCTTGGAGAGAGGCTCCCTCATGGGCTGCTCAACTGGTGTAGGTTGCCTTTAATTTTTTGTTTTCCTATTTACATTTATACACATGCCAATTTAGAGCTAGATTTTATGTATTTAACAGAATGAATTGTAAAGTTCATTGTAGGTTTGTTCATTAACAGAATAAGGATGAGCAACATATGGTTGTTGTTGTTGTTGTTAATGATATTTCCCACAGGCCCTTGTTCCAGCCCAGTTTGAAACTTGCACTGTCACAGGGCTCGTGAAGGGCCATACATATTCCGTGACTGCTGTGGAGGAGGTAACGAGAGTGTACCAACCTTACCACAATGTTAAAATGTTCTGTGGGTGAACTTTTACTGAGCTTGGTTTTTATTCATATACAGAACAAGTTCCAGTTTTTTAAGGCTTGTTAATGGTCTTGTTCAGCTCTTTTATGCTTGATTGCTACTGTAGCTGAAGCTACATGTAAAAGCTGTCATGTGCCCTTCTTGTGGTTCTAGTGTAAACAGTACATGAAGAAAGTGCGTTTGGTGCGTCTCCGTAATCCTTGGGGTCAAGTGGAGTGGACCGGACCTTGGAGTGATAAGTATGTGACTTTTAAGAGTTTAAGAAATCAATGTCTCTAAAAGGTCTAAGTTTAGCAAAACTGTTCTCAGAGCATTGCAAATCTTTAGTAATCTGGCCATTATACTAATTGCTCTCGCTAGAAAATTGGCAGGATTAATGCTATTTCTTACTGGCTGTAGTTCAAAGGAATGGTCTACCATCTCAAAGGTAGAGAAAGACAAACTGCAACAGCAGAATGCTGAGGATGGAGAGTTCTGGTATGTAAACAGGCAGGAGTTTGTAATGTTTTCTGAAGGACATGGACAACCTGCAGAACATCTAAATGCTTATGGCTTTTCGAGCCAAAGCAAAAGTATTTTGCCACGTCTTCTAGGATGTCATTTGAAGATTTCAAGAAGAATTACACCAGGATTGAGATCTGTAATTTGACCCCTGATGCTCTGGATGTCGATAAACTTCACAAGTGGACAGTGTCCGTGAACGAGGGCCACTGGGTGAGGGGTTGCTCTGCTGGAGGCTGTAGGAACTATCCAGGTGAGCAGCCTAGGAGTTGTTATCAGCGCTGATTGGTGTAAAACTGCCTTGTACCCATCCTCATCCCCCATGTCCTATTCAAGGCCCTTTTTTCACCTTCCTTGACTTCCATACTGCAGATACTTTTTGGACAAACCCACAGTATCGACTGCGTCTGCTGGAGAAGGATGATGAACAAGAAGAAAACGAGGTTGCCTGCACCTTTGTGGTGGCTCTCATGCAGAAAAACAGAAGGAAAGAATGCAAGATGGGTGCCAACCTCTTTACTATTGGATTTTCCATCTATGAGGTACTCCATTTTAGGTCATTATGTATTTACACAGTATATATTCAGCAGATGTTTAATATCTGAAATGAATCAACACTGAATGACACATTCTCATAAAATTATATATGAAATACATTAAATGGGGGTTTGTCTATCTAGACAAGGAGACAAGTATTGTACAGCCTTAAAAAGTTTCCTACTTAATATTTGTCATGTTGAAGGAGCACGCCACATCATTCTTCTTTGTTCATAGGTGGCAAAACGGGTATGGAAAAGTGATGGAGAGAAGAGCTTGGATCCCTTGAGCTTCTCTCTCTCTCTCTCTCTCTCTCTCTCTCTCTCTCTCTCTCTCTCTCTCTCTCTCTCTCTCTCTCTCTCTCTCTCTCTCTCTCTCTCTCTCTCTCTCTCTCTCTCTCTCTCTCTCTCTCTCTCTCTCTCTCTCAGGCTGAGTACTGTGCTTTGTGTCCCTACCCTATGTACTATTCCTTATATTTTCTAAGCATTTCTCCCAAACAGAAGCCCGTTAAGACTGATTCTTTTTCTCCTTGTCTCTGTCCATCAGATGCATGGCAACAAGGAGCACATGCAGAAGGACTTCTTCCTCCAGACCTCACCTAAGGCCCGCAGCAAGGCCTACATCAACCTGCGGGAGGTGACCCAGCGCTTCAGGCTGAGCCCTGGGGAGTACGTCATCGTGCCCTCCACCTATGAGCCCCACCGTGAAGGCCACTTCATCCTCCGCATCTTCTCAGAAAAGAGGAATACCTCCGAGTGAGTGGGGAGGAAGGCTGTGTATTTAAATAAATGGTTTGTCAAGTGATTTACACAATTTTTGACAAACCATTTTATTGGCAATTTTATTTATAGAACCGAAATAAGCCCCAATTTGAAGCCGTTAAGGAATCTTCTTTAGGAAAAGCAACAGCAAAGTTGAGAAGACACTCAACTTTTCCTTCATTCTAAATGTCACCCTGAAGCATTAATTTAAGATCAACTCTTTGAAGGATGAGGAATTTTAGAGCAGAGCTGAGCACTGCTGTCTGGTGGGGTCAGAGGAGTCACAAAGACCATTCAGTGTAATGGGGATGATGTCATACTATAGCTGATCCTATTACAAGCAAAATGTTTCTTGATCCAATCCTCGGGGACTATCATTCTGTCCTTATTTTTGCTCTATCCCAGGTGTTCTGTATTCTTGATTGCTTGGTTCAGGCCTTTGAGACTCGCTGAGTGAAAAAAAGTACATTTTCCCTGTGAAATGTTGGAAGAAGTTGGATGATTGCTACAAAAAAGACCACTGCTAGTTTTGGCATGAAGAGTTCAATGATAGCTAAATGACCTTTATTTATAGTTCACTGGTAAAGATGCATTATGATATCATTCAAGCCAATCAGATGATGTCATAACCCATTCAATTTGTTACACCCCTGCATGCTATTTAAACGTATTGGCAATTGCTAGTATTGGGAATATGCTGAACCTGAAACAGTGGCCAAACTAGATAGTCTGACCAAGTTTTGAGACCAGGTTGTACAGAAAGACTAATAAGAGATAAAGAAAATAAGCAAATATCAATTTAGACATTAGTTTGTGTAAATAAAAGCCTATGTAGGTTGCCATGTTTACTTTTGACCAGTGCGTGTTGACATTTACACAGGGAGATAGAAAACAGGATTGAGGCTGATCATCTAGTGGTGAGTACTGAATGTGAAAGTCAGCTTGAGCTGGATGTGTCATACATACTTTTTTAAAGTATATTTTTAAATATTTGAAAAACAAAATCCAATTTCTGAGATTATAGCTCCATGTATTATATCCACAATATATAGACACACACACACACACACACACACACACACACACGTCAGGCCTAATAACTAATTTTCCTGCTCAACCTCAGCCAGTTCCAGCCTCAGCAGGTGAGGAGAGTGAGGAGGGCCAGCAGTTCTGCACCATTTTTCAACAGACAGACAGGGACGCGAGTGCCTGGCTGCAGGACGCAGTGAGTTGACAGGGACGCGAGTACCTGGGTGCAGGGCGCAGTGAGTTGACAGGGATGCGAGTACCTGGGTGCAGGGCGCAGTGAGTTGACAGGGACGCGAGTGCCTGGGTGCAGGGCGCAGTGAGTTGACAGGGACACGAGTACCTGGGTGCAGGGCGCAGTGAGTTGACATTGGTGGCACAGAACGTACTGGGGAAGGTTGTGGGGAGGGCAGGGAGTATTGTTCTAGGGGATATAGAGGGCATGGTGCCGGTGTGGGAGAGAACTGGAGAAAACATCTACACCTAGGTCTTTTAAATGTACTTTGGCAATATTAGGTTTCATTTTAGTACTTTTAGCAAATACTTATTACAAATAAGTATATTAGTTCTTGTAGTTACTGTAAATATGAAACATTGTTATTGAGAGCTAGCATGTTGTTGGATGGGGGAGTATAGTGCTGTAGAAGGTGGGTCTCTCGAATACAAAAAGTATGGAAGGTGTGAAACAGAGAGTATGGTGGTGTGTTCTGGGATAGGAGAGAACTGGTTAAAAGCATCACCTAAATGGCTCATCAAGGTACTTTGGCAATATAAGTATGTAAACTTTTAATGACCTCCTCTAAAAGGAAACATTCTTACTACTACATGAATATGATACAAATGCCCAGTATTCAGTTGTATTGTATTTTCAGTTTTAGGTTCAAACTGTACACATCTATTGCAAGCTGAATGACCTGTCAGTTTTTACATGTTGTCTCTGTGCCTGCAGGAGTTGGAGATCTCAGCCAGTGCACTGAGAAAGGTGTTAAACACGGAGGTGGTTGGGCGTGAGTATGTTCTGTGTTGGTGCTTATCGGTGATCAGATTCTGTACAGTCCTATGAAAAGGTGTTTCTCCCATTCACAGAAATGGACATAAATACAGAAGGTTTCAGTCTGGAGAGTTGCCGTAGCATGATCGCTCTCATGGACGTATCCTTTAGCGCTGGCTACACTTACAGCATATCAGCACATCATTGCTCATTTTAATTATAACTTTACAAAGAAAATTATGACAAACAAAAAACAAACAAACAAACCCACAGCTATTTCGAAGACTTGTTTTAAATGATAAAATATGATTAATTAGCCAGGTTGTAACATAATGTAATCTTATTTCTCACTTATAATCTTTCATTTATAAATATATCCTTTGTATGAACATGTGCAGCATAATGCAGAAGATTTGGCCTTGACCATGTTCATTTAGATGGATGGAACAGGCAGACTTCATTTACAAGAGTTCAAACACTTGTGGAATAAGATCAAACACTGGCAGGTTTGGGAGTGTCTAGTTTTCACCTCTCCCACCCATACAATTACAGTATATAGCACAGACTCTATAGTAGAGCTTGATGGCTTTGTTTCCTCTGCAGGGAATTTTTAAGTGTTATGATAAAGACCACACTGGCTGCATCAGGAGCTATGAGATGAGGAATGCCATCAGAGATGTAGGTAAGAGTCCCACTAAATGTAATATTTTATTATTTAATTATTTATCTCTTGGTCCTAGGGATTTGTCCTTAGATTGTAACAAAAAATTTGACTATACTCATGTAATTAGACTAGTGCCAAAACTGATACATCAGCCACATACACAAATCATTTAAAGGTTAATATGTTAGTCTGCTATTGCAGTCAGTAGTGCCAATATCAGTTTAAATGGACATGGATGCATTTTAAATTGAGAGATTATGTACATCAAAGCTCAAATGGTTTTGAAACACTGTTCGAAAACATGAACTAAATCTAACGCATTTGTCATTGTGCAGTTATGTGTCTTGTTTGCCATTCAGGGTTTTGTCTCAACAATCAGCTGTATGATACCATCACCATGCGCTTTGCAAATGAAAGTATGAACATCGACTTTGACAGCTTTGTCAGCTGTCTTGTGCGTCTAGAGGGGATGTTCAGTGAGTGTAACTGTATCAGTCACTTCAAATTATTAAATTGATTTCATTCTAAATTTTTTAATCATTCTAAGAGTGTTTGCTGCAAAAACTTGTACTGTCTAACGCTAAGCTGATCTTTTTGCAGGAGCTTTCCAGGCCTTTGATCAGGATAGAGATGGCATGATCAGACTGTCTGTCCTAGAGGTAACTATATGTAGAACTTTGTAACATATAAATTGGTTTAACGTTATAATGAATACAGTAGCTCCTAAGGACCACAGCTAACAGAGGACTGCATCCCAGGACCGGAGCTTGAATCCGGATAATGCCATAGCCATTTACAACCATGAATCTGCCAGGAATAACAGGCAGAAATCCCTGTGTGCAGAGTTGGTAGAAAATAGAGTTATCAGAGTTGGTTACCTCAATGGACTTATAGCTGTTATTACAAACAGTGGATCAAACAAGCACCAATCTGAAGGGGTTTAGTACATATTGAAGTAGCATTTTACGTTTTTTAAACTTTTTTTTTTCTCAACGATTTACTTTGAATATTGAGTTTGGTATTGAAAACTTTAGGAGCATTTTGGCAAATATGTGTGTGTGTGTGTGTGTGGATTGATTACAAGAAGGCCTATAATTCAAATGCCCCACACATGGATCCTGGAATGCCTGAGGCTGTATAACATCAACAGGACTCCATCAAGAACTAAATAGGCTGTGGAAGATGACCTTAGAAGCCAACTTCAAGCCAATAGCACGACTCACCATCAAGTGTGGGAAGTACCAAGGAGAGGCCCCGTCTCTGATGACGTTCTGCATAGGCCTGAACCCCCTCAGTGAGATCATCAAGAGTGGCTACGGATACCGGTTACGGACAGGAGCACCCATCAGCCCCCTCTTGTACATGTAAGACATCGAGCTGTATGCTAGAAGTGAATGAGACATCGACACACTAATCCATCTGACCAACAACATCGAAATGTCATTTGGACTGGATAGGTGTGGTCGTATGATTTCAAGGAGAAGGAATGTGGCTAGAACAGAGGGGATCACACTACCAGAGGGTAAAGTAATACATGTTGAGGGCAGCTACAAGTACCTTGTAATCCCACAGGCAAATGGGAATCATGGAGAGGCCACAAGGAAAGCAGCTACAGCCAAATACCTACAAAGAGTGAGGCAAGTCCTGAGAAGTCAGCAGAATGGGAAAAACTACATCCGAGCTATCAACACCTATGCCCTGCCAGTCATCAGGTAACCCCACTGGCATAATAAGATGGCCTAAGGAGGAGATAGAAGCCACTGACATCAAGAAAAGGAAACTCCTCACAATACACGGAGGGTTTCATCCAGCACTCTGAGACTGGACACTAAGCAGAAGAAGAAGGGCTGAAGATTAATAAGTGTCAGAGCCACTATACAGGATAAAACAACCAAGATCCAGGAATACACCTAGATAATGGCCCCAAGTGACAAAGTGCTTAGTGAGTACCTCAGACAGCAGAAACCCGAGGAAGATGGAAATGAGGAACAGGGACCATCATGGACGGAAATACCAAGGGCTGAAAGAAGAGATAGAAAAGATGTGGGGAGTGTAGGCAACTGTGGTTCCCATGGCAATTGGAGCACTAGGGGCTGTAACCACCAAACTGGGAGAATGGCTTCAGCAGTTACCAAGAACAAGATCTGAGATCTCGATCCAGAAGAGCGCAGTCCTGGGAATTGTTAAGATACTACGGAGGATTCACAGGCTCCGAGGTCTCTGGTAGGGGACCCAAGATTGAAGGAAAAAGACTGCCCAGAGGGCGAGTGGGGAAATTTTATATATACACATGTATAGATTATATTTGACACACACATTCAGAACTACAGTGACGTTCACAAGGTTTCCATAGAAGCAGGATGTTTCAGACGGAGGTCATTCATCAGATGTGCAAATAAAGTGCTGCTGAACAATCTGAAACAAACCAGCAAGGGGGAACGAAAATCACTCCTAAACAATTTACATGTGTGTATGTGTACATGAATAATGTTTACACAAGGGTTTTTTTCCAAGTTCTGAGGCATTGTTGGATCAGATTATACATTAACATATATACATTAACATATCTGACACTGGACCATATTCCTTTCCCCCAGTGGCTCCAGCTGACGATGCATGCCTAGAGCAGCTCAGGACTTTAGTGAGCCCAAGACCAGGAACAGAAACCACCAAGCTTTACCTCAACATTCAGCTTCCCCCTCTGAGACTCAACCACCTCAGACCTGCCACACTACAAGCACCAACATTACCACCAGTCCACCTGTCTCCTCTTTCAGACTCCAAGCGGCTAACCCCTTCCCACTTAGTGGCACCATTAATCTAGATTAACCATTTGAACTCTTACATCAAATCTCCTCTTACTGCTCGATGCTTTGTTCATTGACACTTTCAATTTGATTGTTTTTTTCCTTCTTCTTTAGTCATAAACCACACAGAAAACCCCAACTCTTTCTATCACTGTGCACTCTCAATGAGTTGTTCCATGATACACATTTCCTGAATGTTTTTCATCTCTTCCTGGCTCTTATGTAGATCCAGATCACCCAAATTTCGATCATAACTGAATCCAGCAAGTTAAAAGAAACCTCATGATTGATCATGCCCTTTCCAGATCTTTTGCATAAGGTCTCAGTCCAGACTTTTTTTTTTTTACATCAGTGGAAAACTACTACTACTTCCTGTTTCAAGTATGTAGCAAACTCTGCTGTTTACTAGAACAGAAACAGTGAGCGAAACCTATTATCATATTCCTGGAAGGCAGTGTTTGTTTCCACTGCATTCTGAACATGAAAATGGACTGAGCTTAGGCTACTTGTAATTTCCCAATTAAAGCTCTAGTCAAACAAAAGTAAAATTTCAATTCATCCTCAAGTGTTTTGTGGATTATGGTGCATTTTTTGTTTGTTTTAAGCAAATATGCATGTGCTCTGATGTGTTAGAAACATTCAGAAACATTAACTCTAAAAATGACAATCTGACAAATCTGTAATAGTTTTTTGTTGTTGTTGTTGTTTTTTTAATGTAACCAGTTAATCATGGAAAATGAACAAACAAACTTGAGAAACTTTGGAACACCATGTAAGAGGCTGTCTGAATGCTCCCCCAGCTACACACGGCTGAACAGGTTGCTGCAAGGAACAATTACTGAGAGGAAAAACCAACTGGCTTTATGCCAACAACACGACAAAAGCAAAAATAATAAACATCACTGTATTCTAGCATAAGGCCAAAGCTTCTTAGTTAGTGTGGACAGAAGGAAATATGTAGCCGACTGCTTAGATACTTTATGAAAAAAAAAGTAAAAATATTTAAAGATGAGTAACTGAGGTTTACCAGTGTTTCTGAACTGCCTGCATTTCACAGTAGTACGGCACAGAACACGCATTCTACCACGCTTTTCACTTGATGAACAAACAACTCCTATATTAAGTTCAACATATTCCAGCACTGACACAGTAAAATTAAATCACTTTCCTTAAGAGCAAATTCAGTGTGGGATTTAGTGTTGAAAAATGTAACCAAACCCACAACGTTATACTGTATTTCTTCAGACACATGCACACTCCCACACGTTACGCTCACCGTAACACACATCGACTGTCGCGCTTCAGGTCATCACAGCAAACACAACAGCAATCTCTGAACTACAAAACCACCAATCCCTCCTTTTCATCTTAACATCAGCGAGCAACCACACCAGATGACGAGAGAAAGGAAAACAACCCCACATAAACTTTAATATATATGAAATCATCTTTCCATAATAGTGGAGGGAAGTAAAGACACAATAAGATCTAAAATGAAGAAAACAAAAACAGGAAAAAGAGAGAGAAAAAAAAGGTTCGACCACTTCCTCTTCAGAGAAACACCCATTTGACAACTAGGAAAAAACTTGTTTAAAAAAAGGATTTGCACCTGATCTAGTATGAAAACCCTGTAATAAATTATTTCAACCTAGAATAACATTGCTGTAAATGGATGTCTCTACTAAACACAGCTCTAAGTAAATTATGAGGAAGAAAGGGTCTTCAAAACAAGACTTCTAGTTAAAAACAAACAAAACCACCAACCAAAAACAAACAAAAAACAAACCCCAAACTCTGGTTGCTCAAGAAGACACGAGTACTATTCTTTCACACCTCTAAACAGCCCAGGTGAAAAGCCTCTCTGAATCCATGCCATACTAAGTAGAGAAGCATGTGTGTTGTTAGCTGGGGGGCAGCAGCACCAACTCTTCCAGGCCTGTCCCAAAGTTTGTACAGCATTTTCCACAGTTCTTTAGACTCTTCACCTTTATTTGGTCATTGAATCTCAGAGCTGCACAGTACTGTGCATGATCAGACAAGCAGGAAGAGAAGGATTCGGAAAGAGCCGTGTTATCCATTACCTGTATGTATCTTTTTCTGAAAAACGGCAGAGGCATAGTATGACAGATTAGCAGAGTTGCACGCTCAGCCAGTCTTCAGATAAAGAGACACGAGTACAGCGTTAATAGAAAAAGAGGAAAGATAAAATGCTTTGACAGGCATGGTCAGCAAATACTAGCAAATCCAGTGAACGGGAGGGATTCAATCTAAAAGAAAAGAACCTTTGGATGCCAAAAGCCTCAAATCACATCCAAGTAGGCTGGCAAGTAACTGGTAAAAGCCTACTCTGAACGTTACTTTTTTGAAAAGATGTTAACAGTCTTCTAGTTTCAGCGGACAAACCACTGCTTCAAATTAAAAAAAAAAAAAAGTAAGAAAATCAAAATCTTGCAAATCCTCCGTATTGAAAAGATGGCACCAGGAGCTGCCAGTAGCTGACCCACTGCCTCTCAGATGACAGCTGCTGGTATACAACGCATCCACAAATGAATGAACAGGGAAAGCACTCCTGTCCCGAGGTGCAGATCAGAACTTCCCAATATGGGATAAAAGAGTTATTTGGGTTAAATGGGTGGTCAAAGCCCCTCGAGGCCCTTTAGGAGTCCATTGTACTGTCCTCCTCTGCGTGCTTCTGCATGTGAGCATGCACTGCCTATAAAGACAGGAGCAAGACAACTTGTTTAGGGGGTGAATTCAGAATGATTGTATCTAAAAAAAAAAAAGCCCTTTGGCATATGTTTTATTATTACATTATTATGATTTATTAAAACATGCCACTGTTAACCTGATGCATATATGAGGTTGCTAAGAGGACAGGTGGCTTTTTCTGAAAAGTCTGATTGGTGTACTAAAAATGAGGCGTCCTCCATAAATCCCCCTTAGGGGGGTCTAGGGGGGCTGTGCTCGTACCTGCTTGGAGCTGCGGGAGGTGAAGAAGGTGTCACAGGTCCTCCATCGGCACTTCAGTGTCTTCTGCGTGGGGTTTGTGTGGTCATTGAGCAGGTGTTGCTGCAGGTGCTCCGAGACGCCGAAGATCAGCGAGCAGCCGTGCCACTGCAGGAGATGCGTGACATCGCACGTCAGTGACAACACGGATAATTGGCAAACACGCCAGCACTCATCAGGAACACATTGCAGCCTCAGCAACGCGACCTCACACATCAACAGCATGCCACCACAACTCGATCCCACGACCACACACACATCAGCGCTTAGCCCAGTTACTGTGCACTAAGTGGCAGCGTCTTACCCAGCAGCGGTAGTTCTGCATCAGGTTCAGTCGGACAGCCCGCACGCTCCCGTTATAACATCCTGTGTAAATCTACAGTGCAGTAAATCATGTTAAATCAAGGACAAATCAGGCTTATAGAGGCTTCATTGGCAGTCATAGTGCATCATTACTCATAACTCAAGATGTTAATATAAATGTACACATTACAACTTATAACCACCAGATATACCTATTATAATACTACTACTACTATTATTATTTAAATCAACAGGGTTTCTGATGTTTTTCAAGTCACCCAGTGAAGCAATATGCATTTCTGAATAAGTGCATAAAAGCTGAAAGAGTGTGCTATAACACAGACTGTGCTATACTCACCATGCTCTTATGGATGACCATACACATCACCATGTCTGAATGTCCACCATACACCTGCAACCTGTCATGAGACTGTTGGCAGCACCAAAAACGTAGTCAATGCTGTGCAAAGGCATGCTTAAGAATGATCAAAACCCACCGGAATGCTTGAAGATCAATACGATCCGTAACACCACAGCCGACTCAGAGATTCTTACATGTAGTTCATACACGCGGACAAGTTTGTCCAGGCACGCTGTAACCATCACCTTCCCCAGTATGGCCACCACAGTGACAGCATGGCTATGGCCCTTATAGATCCGTACCAGCTCTCCTGTCTGCAGGACACACACACACACACCAGCGACAATGAAAGCAATTGCCCAACAGCACATGCCAGGCACAGTTCCTCACAAATATTCATCTATGATAGTGAAAGAGCCACAACTGCTCTTTCCCCTAAAAATAGACTCACGTGTATATTGTGTGCATGGACAGACTGGTCACTGGACCCACTGAATACGAGATCATTCACCACCTGGAAACAGGAAATGCAGAAAAAAAAAGGAAGAGATTTTTTATTTTTTTTATATAACCCTTGTCAGCTTGTCATCACAAACTTAGTTCTATGAATTTTCAAATGTGACTACTTAATGAAATCTCCTGGGAAAAAAACTTATACAATGGCATTATGTAGTTCCATACAAATGTATCATACCAAAGCATAATAATACCTCATACAAATGTGTAACACTCTGGGAACCGAATGTCAGAGTGTCATAGGAATACATAACACAGCATGGTACAGTTATGTAAGCTTGTTGCATGTGAAGGCTGGAAGACACGTACCCTCATGCACAGCACGGTCTTGGTGTGTCCTTCGAGCGTGCGGAGCAACAGGCCGCTCCTTGCATCCCTCACGCTGATGGTGCTGTCGTAGGAGCCGACGAGGAGCACGCGGCGCGCCCCTTCCTGTGCAGTGGCCAGGCAGCTGACCGCCCGTGGCCCGTGGCACTCAAACATGTCCAGCTGCTTATTGGTCTGTGTGAAGGATGGGGGTACAGGACATGCATGATGTGTGTGTCAGCATGGCAGGACAAGCAGAGCAGAGGGTATACGATGGGGAGACGATAGAGAGGGACACCCTCTCTACACAGTTCTCATTAGACTGTGACGTAACCTTTGCTTTTGATGCTTGCAAAAAAACAGAAATAGACGCTGGGTTGCGTCCAAGTTTACCTTGAGACTGAAGGTGACCACGCAGCCGTTGGCCAGGCCGGCGTACAGCACTTTCCAGCGGCTGTGGAGGCAGAGCACACGGTCGGGGAGGGTAAGCTGCTGCACGCACTCCCGTGTCTGCGGGACAAACGATGGCACGGTCAAGAGAGCGTTTAGAGGCTACAAGCTCAGAGTACACGCTCAGGCTAAAGGGACAATCTCTGCGAGGCAAAACGGTGAGGGAACATGAGAAGCAAAGATTGGTTGGGGGGGGGGGGGGGGGGTCAGAGCACAACCTTGATGTTGTAGCAGCGGATGGTCTGGTCGCTGGATCCAGAGTAGAGGCGTTGCTGCAGGCCTGGCCCAGAAGATACCAGCAGGCAGTTCACCTTGCTGCTGTGGCCCTCAAACACGGCCATGCACTTGCGGTTCTGTAGAACACGGGACGACAACACAACAATCACTGAACGGTGACATCCGATGGGGACTCTGAGCTGGTGAAAGGACCGCTGCATCTCCACCCCACACCCCCGCCCCCAAGCAGGAGTTCAGCTCACCGTCAGGTTGAAGGCCCGCACAGTTCGGTCTCCTGAGCAGGTGAACAGCAGGCCATTATGGATTTGCATGCCGTTCACTGCCTCCTGGTGACCCTCAAACGACCCCTCGGTGGGCACCTCCTCCTCACCTAGATCTGACGACGTGTCTGATGAAACACACCACAGACACACCACATGAGCACACAGAGCATACGTGTCCTCCATGAAACCCATCTCAATCATTCTTGAGGCACACAGAACAAAGGTTTTGGCTCAGTGGACAGCCCCGTTGATGAGCGCCTGGGACAGTCTTCACAGGGGCCTCATCCATCAGTCTACCTTTCCACTGGACCTGGTATGACAGTTGCAAGCTTGTCACATGACATCCTCATAAAGACCCGAGGGTCTCCGCAGAGAAAAGCATGCTGTGGTACACGGTGCAATACGCTACAAATTCCTCAATGTTATCACAGCACTGCTGTTAGAAGGTCAAATGAAATGGTGCTCCGGCTAGGAAACGTCAAGACTCTAAGAATACCTTGCCCTTAAAAAGCAATTTGGGTGGTGAACTATTTTAATCTACTAAAAGTGCTAGTATTCTAATTTGGGCTCTGCAAGACTGCCTCAGTTAGACCTGTTTAAGAAAGGACCAAATATAGCTAAACACATACCACTTCCTTATTTCTGTTGGTTTGAGCACAGCCTTGCCCCATACAGTTACAATAAATGAGTCAATGTGGACCATGAGCATCTGCAGTCAATCATAAAAAAAAAAAACCCAAAAAAACAACAAAACTCTGGATGACCAAAAGAAATTAGGAAATCTAGGAAACGTTCTTGAAGGTTAAATGTGTTCCACATCTACAGAGTTAAACCTGCACGCCCCTGGAAATATGAAGTACCTACCCGAGGATGCCTTGTACTCCTTCACAGCTTCTAAGGCTAACGTCTTCTCACTACAAACGCAAAAACACAAACATCAAATATTTTAAGGACAAGAACCAATCACACCCTAGGACAATGGAAGAGCCTTTCACAGTACAGCCAAATGTTTTAGAAATAAGGGCTGTTGTAGAAAACAAAAAAAATGTAGTTATTATTTACTGATTTCTGATACCTCATGCAATTTAGATTTAAAAGTGGAGGTGGACACAAGTGCCTCAACACAGCATAAAAAGGGAGACGTCATTACCCATAAAACCTTAGCCAAGCACCACAAAAATTGCTGCCTACCTTTGACAGCTCTGGGCTGTACTGCTGGCATCCATTTCGCTGGTGGAGGTGACCTCATTGCAGGCAAGCCTCTGGGCTTCTGTCTTCTCAGCTGCACACTCCTTGGAGACTTCAGGAGGGCCTGGGTCCTCCTCCGCGACTCCCTCGTCAGTTTCCGAGGAGTCCAGGTTAACCACCTCAGTTGGCATGGCTTGTGGGAGCTCCACCATTTCCAGCTCTGAGGAGTCCGAGTTCCGAGCTTCCTTGCCAGCTGGGGCCATTTCTGATTCTTTCATCTCCATAGGCTCTGGAGCGCCTGCCACCTCCATGATTTCATCCATTTCCTCAGTAGCAGGAGGCGAGGGGCAGGAGCCGCTGGGCCTCCGGCGGGGGCGGAGTTTCCGGACGGGCCGCGGTGCCTGGTCGGCGTCCAGCTCCGAGTCACTGGCGTCGGGCTGCTCGTTACCCTGGGCCTTCCTCAGGACTCTCTTCTTCTTCAGCTTCCTCACGCGTTTTCCAGCCTTGGGGTCCTGGACGGTTGGGGGTGGGGAAGGCTTGGGGGAGAGCGAGTTGAGAAGCGGGCTTACTGCGACAGGGGGTGGGGAAGGGCCCAGCACTGACTCTTGAGAGGCCCTGCGAGTCCGCTGGGTAGGGGACAGCTTTACTCCGTGATCCAGAGGAGGCATGCTCAAAGGTAAACCTGTTCCATCTTGAGCACTGTCCTTATCTTTGTGACAAACTTTCACCACAAGGCTGTTAGAACCTGCAGAAAACACAAAGTGCTCTTATTTGTTACCAATATAAAATTAAATGAACTGGTCTTACTGTACACCTTGCTTGTAAGTGCCATTTGACCCACTACAAGGAAGCTTTGTCAACAACCACAACAGCTTGTTATTCAAAATTAATAAATTCTGGAATAGATACATTTTTTTTTTTAAATTCTCTCTACCATTAATAAACTTCTACACCCACCTGGCCTTCACCCACTACCCTTGAACTTTGAACCTGGCTCCTTCCTTAGTTTTTTCAATACAAAATATACAATATTCAGCAGCAGCTTCATTCTGTTACTACACCGCCCCTCCCTCACTGTCGGCCTCTCCCTCCTGCTCTCACCACTGATCACCAACATTGTTAATCATCTGTAACGACTGGAACTGTTCAATCCTTTTTCAGATAGACTGCCATTAGCCCTACCCTTAAGAAATCTGGCAACTTAAGGAATTTTTGTTCAATTTCCATCCACAATAAGAACACGTTGTGACCCAAATTCAATCCTATCTTGACACAGCCTCCTTGATTCTTTTCAACCTGGTTTTCACTCGTTCCACCAGTCATCTCCTCTGTGCTGCTGACTCACAACTTCTTCTCATAACTCTTACTCTCCTTGAATGCAACTCACCATTTGACACCATTTCCCATTTGTTTCTCCAGGAAAGACTGTCTGCTATAGGAATCACAGGCACTGTACTAAACTGGATCACTTCACTTCATATAACAAACGTAATTCATCTTCCTTAAGTCACTGGTCTTCTCCCAGTGTTCCCCAGGGCTCAGTTCTGCGACCTCTTCCATTCTTCTTCCTTTTGTTGGGTGTATTGATGAGATGCCACATCATCGGTTTTCACTGTTACACTGATGATATGCAGCTCTATATCTTCAGTAGCCCCTCTGTAAATGAACCTCCCTCCAATCTCTGTCAAACATAATTAGCGTAATGCTGAAATTTTACTCCTTGGTATTAAATATACATTTGCCAAGATCTCTACCCCTTACATTACCATATCTAACATAACAGTTCCCCCTCGCCTCTTGATCCCACCTTTTCATCTCGAGACTTTGCCCCTCACTCTCCCAACACAGTACAGAAATACTTGTTCCTGCTCTGGTTACTTCCCAGCTCGACTACTGCTATTCCATCCTCGTCGGTATTCTCCCCAAGTTACTCAGGACGCCGCAGTTCTCGGAATTCAGCCGCCTGAAATCATCCTTCTATTCATCCGTTGACCATATCGGCCCGGGTCTCAAAAATCTTCACCGGCTCCCCCTAAAGGCTAGTTTAGACTAGTAGGATTCTCCCCCTCACCTTCAAGGTACTCCTTCCTATCCCACTCCATTCACCTGACCTCCTCCTCTGCTGGTCTTGTCATCACTCCCCCTTTGGGTCTCCTGCATGGCACCCTGCCTGAGTAACAATATCCCCCTACATTTAAGCCCTCTGAATTCACTACGACAGTTTAAAGTCCACCTGGGACTTTAAACTCATCTGTTCACTCATCTGTTCCCCTGGGCCTACTTATAGCCCCATTGTTCTGATTTTTTTAAAATTTTAATAAAAAAAAAAAAGTTCTGGTGTGTTGTCTGGTCTGCTGTATGATGCCTCCCTTTCCCATCTATAATTTGTCCACGAGTTTGTAGAAAGGTGTACTAAAATATATTATTGTCATTATCATTATTATAAGAAAAAGAATGAGAGAGAGAGCGTAAAGGGTTTACTTAAGCTGACAGCGCCCTCACCGGTCTCGGTGCCGACGGCTGCTCCCTGCTGTGGCGTGGTGCTGTGGGGGTCACGGAGGGGACTATCTGCGTGCTCTCGCCCCGGGGCGAGGGCTACAGGCGATGCACGTTCCTGTTTGATGACAACAGCGGTCGTGCTGGAGGCAGCCGGTGGTGATGGGAAGGGCGAGGAAGTGGCTAGACGACTGGGGTTCACAGCATTGTCAGGCACGGCCGTGGAGAGTGGCGCCGGAACTGGCTTCGCTGTCGGGTTCTCGTCACAGCTCCTGGTTCTCTGCAAAGACTCACCTACACCTACAAGGGAAGCGGAAAATTAATGTTGTTTTCAGAAACAAAACAAAACAGACAAAGAAATGTGTACCTTTAAAAACACAGAAGTGTGTACCTTGCAAACCTTGCAGGATTTCTATACGTTTGGTCCTTAAGGAACTCATCTCTGTGGTTACCTGGAAAGCAGTAACATGATTGTAAATAAGGTAAAACTAATAACGTGGAAAAAAGCAAACTAAATAAACCTCTTTCATTTTACTGCACGTAGGAATATGGTCTAACCTCCTGTTTGACCATTAGCAGGCGCTGCACTTCCATATAGGCTGCCTGCAGAGTGGAACGGGCCTGGATCAGACTGTTATCCAGCGTCTGCAGGGAGGCGTTCAGCTCCTCCTCACGCAGCGAGACAGCCAGAAGCTCGTCCAGCTCTGAGCACTCTGCGCAGCCCGCAGCACATCAGACACCACAACACTGAGGAAAGTCCCATCTAGACCTGAACGTCCTGCACCAGAAACCAGGCACACTTACCTTTTTTAGGCTTGATCTTCTGCCTCTTGTTCTTTCTTCCTGAATTAGGAATTTCTGGGGACACGATGTCCTAACAGAAAGAACAAGTAAATATCAAAACAATTATTTCTGGATTACTGAACCAGAAAGAATGATGACAATTACAGTTTTAGGAATGGGGATGTATAAATGATGTTTTTATGGTCTCCAGAAGTAATATTTTAAATCCAAACATTACATAACTCTTTATACTTTAAGAAAATAAATCCTATTACTTCATGCCAGACCCATTTAATTTTACGTTACCCCCAAATAATAAACATGTCATTTATCTCTGAAGACCTAACCCACATATTAGGGATGAGGACTGACGCTAAACCTAATTACATAATACGTCAGCATTCCATCATTACTACATCACGCCGTCATGAACAAGCTGCATTTCTCACCCCTGCAGCTCTTCGTTTCTTCCCTCCCGTCTGGCAGTCGTTCAGCTCAGTTCCCGATACGCAGCTACTGTCCCCGTCCGCAGGCTCTGGGTCCTGGGAAGGCCCTCTTGGCCCCGTCACCTCCGGGCACACACTAACCCGGGAAAGCCCTTCACGGTCATCTTCAAAGAGTGAAGGTCCGGGATGGGGAGTCGCGGACGAAGCGCTGACGAAGGATTCTCTCCTTGGTTCTTGAGTGCTATGGAGAGAACACGAGGCTGCCGCCCTGTTGTCGACCACGCCGCTCTCCGACATGCTGTGCTTGAGTCCACCGGAGTCCACCAGAGTCTCCCACTGGAAGCCCTCAAAAAGAGGGGCGTCATCCTCCTCCATTAGGGTCGGACCCTCTGGCCCGCTTGGCACCATCTCTATCCCAAACCTGCCCAAAGACGGAACAGCCGCGAGGTTATGTATGTTTTTCACTGAAGTCATGCCTGAAGACAAAGACGGAGCAAAGCGCATAGAGTGGCTTACCTTGGCAGGCCCTTGCCCTTCTCCTGCTTCTTACGGTGCACCTCCTGGTACACCTGGTCCCAGTTGACGCTCCTCCTGGAGGCGGAGGAGCTGATGATTTGCCGCAGCGTGGGCTTGAGGCCCGTCGCCTCCTTCTCGCCCTCACCCTTCCGCGTGCCGCTCACGTTACGGATGCGTCGGGCAATGTTCAGGTTGGGCTCCCGCACCACCGCCGCCTTGCCCTTGCCGCCGATGTGCCGGTTCAGGTCACGCTTGAGGCAGGCAGGCAGCGCCAGCTTACTCAGCGAGGGCACCGAACTTCCACCTGCCTGAGGCTGGCCTTCGCGCCCGGCCTCGCCGTCCGAGCTGGGGCCCTCGTCCGCAGCCTCACGATCTGGCACCAGGTCTTCGTCCCTTTCACCACACCCATCTTCGTCCTCCCGGTCCGCAGTGGAGGTGCTGACTTGCAAAGACTGCAGGGACAGGGTGGTGTCGGTTTTCGCTGTGAGAGCCCGCTGTGCGGCACTAACGTCCAGAGACTCCTTCCTTCTCCCACTGCGCTCATCTGACTTCATCCTACTCTCAGATCCTTTTTTTGATCTGTTCAACTTTGAATTCTGGGTCAGCTGGTCTTCACAGATATCCAGCTCAGTTTCCTCAGGGCAGTCTTCTGAGGCGGCCTGTCCCACCGTGCCCTGTCTGTCCAGGAGGGTCTCCTTTGCTTTGCGTAACATTTCCGATAGCAGCCGTTCCTGCTCTGGACCGCAAGATGCATTTTGTGAGGGCAGTGAGTCTGTGTGAGAATGGTTAGAAGCTTTCGAGCTGACAGAGTCCTGACTCGCCGCTCGACTAAGATTGGTCACTGAGCGTAGGTTGGCGGACACCCTTCTTTCAGAATGCTTTGTGGGCCTCTCTGCTTTTGATGCGGATGAAGATGATGAAGAAAAGGTCAGAGGCGTGGGTCTAAGAGCTTTCCCACCACTTTCACTGCTCTTACTGGAGCAGGTGTTCTGCTTTTGGTTCTGGTCCTCATCCTGCATATGTTCACAGGACCCATGCAGGTTCTTCCCCACATCAGAGTGGCTACTTGCACTCCAACATTTCTCCTTGCTGTGTTCAGGAGCTCCAGACTTCTCTGAGGGAGGCTGGGTATCATTTTGACCTGACGCATCTCCGAGCTTGGCTGGGGGATATGGCGCCCAGCGGCAGGACTTGTCCGGCTTGCTAACGCTGCTTTTGCTACGATCGTTCTCCCCACCAGCTGCTTTTTGGTTCTGGTTGCCCTTTTTCTGCCTTTCAATGCTGTGCTGTGGTTTCTGGCAGGGATGCATCTTAGGAGGCGCTGTATAGAGGTTTGGTGACGGCATCCTGTTGACCATGCCTTTGCCACGTGGCCAGAAGAAGTCACCATTTCTCTCATAGTGCCCTTGACTAGCATCCGTGCCAGGCCACCTCTGCTGTGGTGGGCAGATCCCATAGGCTCTGTGTCCCCAGTAGTTTCCGCGGTTGGGCAGGCTGCTTCCCCTGCCGTGGAAATGCCCCCATCTCTGCAGGTCGGGTGGTCCCTCTGCATGCCACGTGGCGCTCCTATTCTCCCAGCTGTTCCAACCGGGGGCTTCTCTGCCTCTGGGTGCATGGGGGAAGTTGGGGCAGGGCCGGCCCCAGGAGGCGCCTGCTTGGTGGGGCCATATTCTGGGACCCTGCCACTTCTCCTTCATCTCCTGCCAGTTCCTCATCGTTTCCTCCTCCTCTCTGGCCCTTTTTGACACAGCTTCCTCTTGTCTGAACGTGCATTAATTAAAACACGAGAACACAAAAAGGACAGAAAGCTGCAGGTTAAAGCTGGAAGCAGCTAGTAGGAACAAACTCTTGTGTGAATGGACTGTTTTGCTGCTGGAAACACGAGACCAGGGTCTGATGGATTGCTGAGGAGGGGGAGGACTTTAAGGGGCTGCACTGTGGGGTGAAGCTCGGCATGTGACGGGATGACAGCTGCCAGGCAGTTCTCACCTGACCATCACACCACTTGCTATACCACCACCACATTAGCAATTCAATACTCATCTCTCACTTACCCGTACAAAGATTTACAAGCTTGTAATATTACACCAGATGTTTCAACAACATTTCTCTTCAAAATATCAATCACCTAAATATGGTAGGAGTAGTCTGCTCTATCCTGCATGCTCTGGATAGCCAAGGCTGTAGAGGCTGCGTGTGGGGTGACATTTGTTGGTTATAGAGCTTTGTTGCATTGCAGATATTTAGTGACACAGCAGAATTGTGACCGTGGAGCTTTCCTTGCACTGCTGCAGATGAAGACCTCCGTTTCACATTGTCGCGTCATAATTTAGCAATAACATACAAATAACAAAATGATATAGCTTAGCATAGCATGACATAGCAAAACATGGTTTGTCTCACAGCGTTCCGTTCGGTGGCCGGGATGCCGTGTTGCCGTCAGGCTACAGCAAGCGGAGCGTGCAAAGTACATCATCACACAGAGTCAGTTTCGACGGACTATACAGGAGCTGCCAGAGCTGGCCGGTGGAAAGAGCAGGGTGTGTAGGGTGTGCGGGGTGAGCGGGGGAGGAGAGTACAGGGGTGAGCAGCTGAGGCCTCTTTAGGCTGACACATGATTCCAGCTTGCAGTCAGGTTTAATATAGAACTGACAGCATGGGGCTGAGGACACAGACTAACAGCGACTAAACGAGGCCTGTATGATTATTTTGAGTACTGAGCATTTGAATGTAAAGGTAACTGCAACATTGGTTTGGATTAAATTTGGGTAAAATTATTATGTATCAAAACTATCATACATTTTTACAATACATGTACAATACATGTCAGGTCAGACAAGGAAACACTAAGCACAAAGAGCAATTTTTCTACATGTATGATCACAAGAAAACAAGCAAAAATAATAAACAAATGTATCAAAATCTACACAGACTGCACATATGGCATCAAACACACACACACACACACACACACACACACACACACGCACACACACACACACACACACTCACCTGATAAGCTCCTTGCGTTTTTCAATGAGCTCCACCATGTCTTTGTCGAAGTACTCCTCATCCTGGTTGTCCTTGGAGGCCTGGCGGTCATGGGCCTCCACGCGCTGCTTGTGCAGCGTGCTGGAGATGTGGCTGGCGTACTCGGTAAGGCTGGCCACGGTCACGCCGCACGCCCGGCACTCGTGCCCGCTGTCCCTGGGGAGGAGAGGGGACATGGGTCGCTCGATGCTACCCACAGGCATGGCTGGCTGGGAGAGGGGGCCCGTCAAACAGGCGCAGTTCAACTGGGCCTCGGCTTTTGCTCCTCACAAAGGCTGGGAAAGACAGCCAGCCCTCGCTTCAAAGCGTACAGCAAAAAAAAAAAATGGAGAGAACAATTACTCCAATTCCAAAAATAATTAAAATAAACAAAAATTAACTAATAAGACAAAAAAAAAAAAAACCCTAAAACTTTAAATGATCAGGAGGCAAACCGACTTGTCAAGCATTAGAAATCAAAGTAAACAAATATATCCAACCAAATAGTAAAAGAATTCAAAAATAAAAACAGGTGGATCTTCCTGATCTTGGTGGAGGGGATTGAGGGTTTCATTTCAGGCCTGGAGAATCGCGGCATGGTGAGGCAGGTCTGGGGGCCAGTGAGCCTGCAGCATGGCAGCTTCACAAACGGCGCCCCCGCAGACGGCACATGACCAGAGTCCGGAGGCTGGAGCTCGGGGAGAGGCCCACGCCCTCTCTGCGGCAGCCGAGCCCTGCACCACGCTGTCCCGTTGGTGTCTCCTGTGCTCTGCGCCGAACGCCAGGCTGCCCGCCCACTTTGATGCATGCTGTCGCACTCTCACGCCCCTCCCTCTCTCTCCCTCCCTCCTCAGCTCTACAGAGCTCGATCGGGGTGGGTGTTTGTAACACAAGCTCCAGGCAGCTGCCTGCAGCAACCCTTCCCCTGGCCTGCGTTCCTTTCCTGAATGCCAGGCTCGTGAGCTGATTGACAGAGAACCCCAGCAGGCACTTGGACCATCTCTCCAAAAAAACTGTACCATCTGAAAACAGCTCTCAGGCACCATCAGCCTTAGTTTTTAGCTTCTTTTTTTTAATTAAAAGTTGTTCACCACACCACTAAGGATTCAAAAATCCTTCCCTATGATTTCCTTGCTCGGTGTGAGGAACATTTCGATCATAAATGACCACATATGCATTCAAAAACGGAACCAAAGTCGTGTTGCCTATGGCAGTATCTCTGAACAGGACATGTCTTGCTTCCCTGCACAGCTCATTCTCAATTTTCACATTCCTGGGGTCTATATAATTGTCACATGAGAAGCACAGCTGCTCTAAGCTGGCCTCACATGTTTCCAGTGTGCCTCATATATATATATATAAAAAGACACACACACACACCCCTGCTCTGGCAGATGCCTCAGGGTCTCTCTGAAGGCCCTAGCAGTCACGAGTCTGATAACACACTTCATCAGTCACCCCCAGCCACAACATGCACTTGGTCCACTGCCACATTTGTAGACAAAGAATGCAGAGAGAGCTGACAGATCGACAGCTGCACTTGTAACGTTCAACTATGAAAATAATACTGGACCAGTCTACACAAATTAAAAGGTATAACTTTACATTTGAATAATTATCTACACAACGCAACATCTTAGAATTGTGCAAATTAGGGTGGGCTAAGCAATGAATAAATGTTATTGACAGAAAAGCTTGGAAGAAGCCGGGTACTACAATGGTATATTTTTTATTACTCAGTGGTCTTGTGTGTGTGTGTATTTGTGTGTACCAGCACCATAAGTGTATATTAAAATGCAGTGCCGATCATCACTGTAGCTCTGAAAAAGGTTGAACACCACAAGCTACAGTGTACAAGACTGGTCATGCGATGGTTGCGAGTATAATAATGCGCAAGCAGTTACACACCGGCCTTTCAGATTCTCCAGTTCCCGATGATGTAACATACTTCTCATGTGCTCATCCATTTCCTGTGAATGAACACAAAGGACACCATTAACAGGAAGAGCTTAAATCAAGCAGCAGATAAAGACTGGAATTTGACAGGAGTCAAATAAAAGCCTAGACAATGCAGAAAATCTTTGGAATAAGCAAGAACTGGCTGCTGACAATAAGCAGAGCTGTGATGCTGGACCACCAATACTAAGACTAGAACTTGAAAGCTTAAAAAAGAAAAACAATATGCCAATCTGAATTATAGCTCGCTCTCCTCACAGGTCCCAAAATAGCTCAACAGAATGATGGTCTGATTGGGTGGGGAAAAAGGCACAGGGATCAGAAGTCAGCTTCACCTTTCTGGAGTTGTAGACAATTTCACACAGAATGCATGTCCTGGTTTTCCCCATGATGGATGATGGTACTGCTTTTCAGGTGAATACAGATCAACGGACCATATCTGAGGGAGAAAATAAATTGTTCATTACATGTACAAACACCTTAGCAAACACAGAGTATGGAGCACCAAGCAGCAGACATGGGTACCGTACTGGACGGACGATTTGAGAGTCACTGCAGCTTTTTTGTCGACTCATTTCCTACATTTCCTTTCAGAGAAACTGAGTAATGATGGTAATAGCACATGTTTTTGTAATGATTTAGTATCCCTATTTGAAAGAACTGATTTATTAACTCTAAAATAGGAGTCGCTACAAGCAAACATAATACTGAGGACATTCAAGGAAAAGAGGCCATCCTGGTTTATGTGTTTGCACAGTGACTATGGTGTCTTAAGTTATTTATCTGCCTATTTATACACCAGTACACATATACAGGGGTCAGCCAACTCCTGCACTAGAATACATGGCAGAAGCAGTGTAAGGCAGTGTAAGGGTTAGGCAAAACTCCAGCTCCTGTCCATATGAGGGGAAAAAGGTCAGTGTCCCAAGCTCCAGTACCATGGGAGTGTGTGTGCTCTGGTCACATAGCTAAATGCAGTCTGCTGAAGGTACAGGCCAGCGCAATGGAACTACCATCACTAAACAAGTCTAATGCTCCAGAGGCATGTTCTAGAAAACTCCTCGCACCTCAGGTCACACGGTGCCCGTTACAGCTCAAATAAAAATACCCAACCTTTGATATACCACGTGGTATCTGATATAGCTGTTTGGGTAAGGCTGCAGTTCCAATTTTCCCATGGAAGCAATAACAAGACTAAAGGTGAAAGGTGTTGCTGTCAAAACTGTTTCCATTAAAAAAAAAAAAAAGAAAGTATTCCGCCTTAAAAAAACAAACACACTGCACAATATATATTTACAACAGAAACACAAAGCCACTCTTATTCTTCTCACTCGTCTTTACATGGACCAAGAAAAGAGAAACACATCCAGTGTTGTAAATATTCCGATAACAGTATGTTCAACTGGAGATAAAGGGCAATGCTATATTTACATTGTGACAAATACATTAATTTGCCTTATTCATAGTCACAATATAACTATCGGGCATCTGTATTGATGAAAATTCGAAAACACGACAAGATAAAAAATAAGCCCTGAGGTAACGGGTTCAGAACCCTATATCAGTTACTGACAAAATATGTTGTGGTCTCTGAGATTTGGTCACAATTATTCAAACCCTTCTGTTCTACAGCTACGCTGGAAGTGATTACAACAGAAGTAAAGTCACAACTCTGGCTAGCTAGTTAACATTTTAAGGAATGTAAACCCTTGTTAACAAGCTAGCAGCGGTGAATCACTATACCTAGAATCAGATAACAATTACTTGCTGCTAATTATCCCTGTAAATTATGAAGAAAATGGGACGGAGGTGCAAAAACTTCAAACACAAGTATTATGTAGTATTGAGAAAACTAGTATTGATTAGTTTTCATATTAAAATGAGAACATTCTTGAAAATGTTTTTTTTCTCACTTCATTTTATGTGATAAAATATAATTTTGGACACTGTTAAAACCATGGACTGTATGGCCAAAACAAATTAAATGTACACTGTATATATTACTTATGACAACTCTTCAATTAAAATGGAAGGAAAAAGCAAGAAAAAAAAAGAAAATATTAAAATATGAACAATATTTCTAGTGTCTTGTGCATCATTTTTTACTATACTATATATTATATATTACTATATACTATATATTACATCATTATTACTAGACTATATATTATATATTACTATATACTATATATTACATCATTATTACTATACTATTACTATACTATTATTACTAGACTATATATTATATATATTATATATATATATTACATTATTACTATTATTACTATACTATATATTATATATTACATCATTATTACTATATTGCTAATTGACCCTTCACATTTTATTCCTTTTGCAAATTATCCCCCACTGCAAAATTGTTTTCTCTAACCAGATACTTAAGATTCTTATAATTAATCCAACAATGGCTTAAATATATAGCCTATTAAACAATAAAATATGGATATTCTGAACTCAGTGCTATTCTTAAAACCCAAATATCGCAATATTACACTGAATATTACACTTATTTTCTCCCAGCCCTAAGTTTTTACACCCTAAGATAACCACAATTTTACTTTTGATACTTGATATATTGTAAAGCAAGTTCTTTTGTACGTTAGCAACATTTTACATGAGTAATATTATAGGAGGAGTATCTCTACACCCGAGAGCTGGATTTGTGTACTTCGTTCAGCACTGCCAATACTTTATTATCTAGTCAGAATGGAGATGGTTGGCAAGCAGGTGCCTTTAAACACTGCTACCAGTAATGGGCAGAAAGTGACAATTGCAAAGTTGGATGGAGGAGTCAAAGCTCTGATATTACGGGGTCTCTAGTCAGTTTAATACTGCATCTTAGCTAGGTTATCCATCCTGCGTAACGGGGCAAGTTTGAGATCATCACAGACTTTCAAGAGTTCCTCAAAGATTATCACGCTGTTGATCTGCATCCTGATTTCTAAGATAGCAAACTAGTCTGAAGGTTAGCTACCTAATAAGGAGTACAAAAACATGGCGGGACAATTTATTAAAACGATAAGTCCAAGCCTACCCAAACTACCAAGAGCTCGTTAATAACGTGAACACGTTAGCTAGAGAAGTACGACAGGAGAGGCGGGAGACCTGCGCAGTTTTAAGACGTCTTGGTAAGTTACTTTGGCTGCGATAGCTATGCTAAGATAAGATCGCCTACTCGCCACATTCTGCGACTTACCTAGAGGCGCACATGCACAAATAACGCGCAACAACGGACGGCATTTAGCGGTACCTCTGAATGTCAGTGGCGGTTATACGTCGCCTGAATCCGTCACTGCTACTGCTTTTTATTTTTAATGCCCCCTTGATCTTAACACGTGCTAAAGTGTGAAGTAAAAAGAAATTCTATTGTCGACAAAAAAATGGCCACCATACTGGAAAGTTTCAAAACAAAAGTCACCAAACTAGGTTTATTAACTTGGGCAACGAGTTGAAAGGTATTTCCCCACACAAAATACAAATTACACAAAAAGAGAAAAAAAGTTGCTACTTCTAGATTGTGACAGTCATCACACAACAAACGCAATTTAATGTAATCATTTAAACACCACCTTGCGACCTAATAATCTGACTCCCATATAGGCAGGACAAGAAAACGTGTTTTTTTTTTTTTTTTTTTTAACATGCTTAAGTGGAAGTAATAAAAAAAACCATCTGCCATTGGTTAAAGTTTTGTATGATCCCAGACTTGTTATAAAATCATAAGTTTCACAGTTTTCTTTGCACAGCAGTTATTCAGTTAACATGAGATGGAAAGTAGACAGCAATGAATGTTAACATGTATACTGAAAATTACTACTAAATACTTTTTAATCAACCAGAGAACACAAATATGATCACATACAAATATGATCACATACAAATATCTAGTGTCTAAAACTGTGGTACAGACATAGTGTCAAACATGAATATAACAACTGATAATTGAACATAAAACATTCTTAAGCTTACATATTGGTCCCTTTAGAATGATTAATATATTCAGCTTTCTGAAAACATCAGAAAATAAGACTGCAACAGGATGGTGTCACCAATAAAAAAGAAACGAAGAGTGTTAGTTTTGACAAATGCTAAATCACCTTTTCCAGGTCAAAGTCCTAACAGCATTCTAGGATTTGCTACATACACAAAGAGGTCATTTTGGTAACGTTGCTCCTGTCCCAGTGAAATGGCTGAAGAAGAAGAATAATGTTGTCTGTATAGTTAAAGCCACTTGGTTTTGTCTTCGTCTTCAGTCCTTAGTGCCTGTGCAATGGTAGGACTAGTTCATATAAAAATCAGCAGATGAGTCGTCTTGTAAAGGCAAAGATCACTGCTACATGCTTTTTGTTGATGATGTTACTTTTCTAGTTACTTATTATGATCAGACATGTAACTGGAATAAAATGTATTGTTAAATCAGTAATCAAAATACTGTCAGTAGGTAAATTGTAAGTCAAGTAAAAAAAACATCAGATATCAAAATATAAAGCCGAATTAAAAATCGTTATGAAATTAATGATAAAAGTATAAAATTATTAATCAAAAACTAAAAACCTTTCAGTAAATATTTAAAGTGTTTGATGGGGGATGACTCCCATTTCATAATCGGGATATAACATCTTTTCAGCTAACTTGATTTAATTCCCTATTTTTTGTCCTTAAGTGTCTTTTGCGAATTTTTATCATCCACTTAATGCTGAGTTTGGCAAAGTTTGCTGCCTTAAAAAGAGCCATGAAGACACCGCAGAGAATGGCTACTGTGTTCCATGGGTTTGCTGTGACTATCTGTTGGCAAAAAAAAAAAAAGATTAAGTAAATTACAACAGAGAAACCATTTCTACATTTCCTGTAAGCATGATGTCCAATTCATTTTAACTAGTATTTTATGTCCTATGAAAGTTACAGATAAGGCATTTTGATATAACATTTTGTAAATAAAGTTTATCTTGAGCATTTAGTGCATGCAAAACTTATATAGTGTTCACTTACATCTTTGACTTGTTGTATAAATGGATCTTTCCATTGGAATACAACAAAGAAAAGCTCATTTCTTTGTTCTTGTGTAGACCTTCTGTCATTGTACTTCACAACACTGGACTGTAAAATAACACTGCTGATTAGATCCCTGCCCAGAATGTGTAACTTTACTACTGCTGGTAGCTGCAAGAAAACATCCTCCTACCTCTTGTCTGAATTCTACGGATTCATTTCCTCTCCCAGATGTCCTGACCAAAGACATTTTGACCCAGGTACGAAACCCTCCGGAGAATGTCCACATCGAGTAGTTCCTTTCACAGTCCTTCATAAATGCAGGTTTGTTCATACTAATAAACAGAGGACAATTACTCACAGTATTATTGCTATTTTCCTAATCATGCCAGACAAGGGGATATTAAGGTGTACTGCTGAACATATCACTACCTTTTAGTCATATCACTGAACTGGGCAAAAAGCATGTAACTGATGGCACTGAAGTTCTCCTCCGTCTCGTTTTGACTGAACTGAAGGAAAATGAGCTCCCGGTTCCTGACATCTGTTGGACCTTCGACTACTAGGGCTCGTTTCTACAGAACACCATGGATCACGCAACACGTCATTCACATATGTGTTCTTAAGTCTTTCATTTGCAATAACTACAGAATTCAGAAGTAAGTGTCGCTTGTGACATGCCCATCCAACAGGACCAGGCTTGTCTGATGAGCAGTGTCAGGACACTCCACATCAATGTGTCATTCAAAGGTAGAGCATAGTCAAGAAACATTTACTTACACAGTTCAGGGAGTCTCCAGAAAAAATAAATACAGGGGTCAATAACTGGGTTTAAAAACAAATGTTGCATAGGGGAAATAACACACAACATATAAAAACAAAACAGTGCAAGAAAATGATAAAGCTTACTCTTGTGTGGTTGGAGTATGGATCATGATAAATGACTTCCTCCATTACACAGTCGCTCTCCTCCATCTGGCAGGCTGATAAACCAGAGGGAATGTGATCATGATAGTGGTGTCGACAGCTTAATAACTGAGCATTCCCTGGATATAGTGCAATTCCTGCTCAGAAAGAAAGACAGAAGAGTTCACCCATACTGCACAAGCATACTGCTTAACCAAGGCAGTGAAGCACATAACGAGTGCTCTCTGTGCTCTACCCACCTGGGGGAGCAAACTCCTCGACCTCTTTGTATGACACAGACATTACAGGATGACTGAGCTTCTCCATGAAATCAGAAATGGTTTGGTAAGCCAAAAACGCAGCAACCGTAGTTAAGACAAGGTAGATGAGAACAAGGATGATGGTGAAGACATTCCTCAAACAAGCTTTATTGAAGGCTATTGGCATTGAACCACTGTCCTCATCTGTAATAAGACCAAATCTGACGTTAGAGAAGATTCACAACACAACATGGTAAAGATTAAACACAAGCAAGTATTGAGCACTACGCCTACAGGCTGAGTGTAGGAGTTTTATTTAGTAAAGCCGAGTCAGCTACCTGGCACAGCGTCACAGCTGGCTTCTTCCTGGGCAAAATCTGTAGTGTGCTGGTAAGGTGCAGGTCCTTGTATGTAGTCTTCATCACTTAACTATAATAAAACAACCCGCACACCACAAATATGCCATACAAGATTCATTAAATTAATGAAATCCAAAATGATTTCATTAGCAAAAAACATGTATCTATGTCATTGTTCTTAAAACACAGAAACAATATATTTTATATTCTCCATTAAAATATTATGTCCCACTATATGCCAATAGTATAGATATATTCTACATGGACATTGTTTTAGTCCTGTTTTGAATCTTTCATGCGTTTTAGATCTTTCATTTATGACTGCTATCACATGACCACACAGAACGCTAAAAGCGGCAGTAAATGTAACTGTTAACTGACCAGGACGTGATAACCTATGAAGTGACTTCGTACTCACCATATTATAGACCAACATGGATACACTTGCGCCAAATAATTAGACAAACATTTAACCAAAATCTGCCTAGTCACATTTACAATACATGTCTATTTTTCATACCTCTTGGTAGCACCGAGGTTCCTCTTTACGCAGCATTCTCTGTCAGTATGCTGTGCCCTTTTGTTAGTCAGCTTGTTTAACTTTGCAAAATGTATTTCGAGACTTTTGTCTGAGGATCCATGGGGTCCAGTAACGGATGCAGGTAGTTTTTTTTTTAATTATTATTTATTTATTTATTTTTATAAGAAACGAGTAAGAAAAAATTGACATACAGACCTACAGTCCCGAACTGTCTGTCTGCCGCGAGAAGTGACATCACGTTTGCTGGGATGGGCACTGGAAAGACTTGACTAGTGGGGAATATATTGTGGAGAATGTAACATAAAATATTACACTATTTCAGATGTAAACTACCATAAATATTTGTATTTCTCTATGAACGCTACTTGGTTCCAATACATTCTTTTTTTTTTTAAGGCATAGGACTATATAAAAGTATTATACAGCCTAAACATGCATAGCCTTCTGATATTTTCCACGTCCATATTTTTGTTTAAAATATTTTCCTTGTTTGTCTTCGTCAAAGAGGGGGTAGCAACGAATTAACTGCAATATTATTGTAAACACCAGTTTCAAAAGAAATTCATGATAAATGTCCCAAAAGCGTTTTATTTAAACTAACGTGAATTCTGCCACAAACCGTCACGTGACCTATAATTTCAAAATAAAACTGGTGGCAGGGGGAAGTTGACTTAGCTTAATAAGAAGCTATCACAATACTTAGCGTTAAACTAAACAAAAAGTGTATTTTTGAATTTTTGGCCGCATTTTAGTATTAAAGTAATTGTCACTTGAAGTTAGCTTGGCAGATTTAACTGGAGTCACGCTAGTTTACGCGGAGACAACATTTGACTGCTTAGCTCAGCAAGCCAGCAAGACATAAAATGCTTTTTCCACGATGTATTACAGTTTTTTCTTTGATATTAATTTGTGCGGCAGATGAAGCTACACTAAAATTTAAACGCGATTCGAAACCTGCGAGAATGTTCACCGACGAAGAGCTAAGAAGTTACGATGGAAGTGAGGTATTATTCAGTAGTAGCAGCTACTCTGAAATTTGAGATGTCTGTTTTAAATTGCTCCACATTAAAGGATTACTGAAGTTACAAACTTTTCTTCCCTCTGCATTTTCAGGACGGGCAGCCAATTTACATGGCCATAAAGGGAATCGTGTTTGATGTGACGTCTGGAAAAAGTTAGTTGTACTTGGTTACAAATTAAATTGCCACACAAACCAAGGTTTAATTTCGATGGAGTAACGCTACCTGGAGATGTCATTCTTATGATGTTCACTAAGGCTCCAATGGCTATCATTCAGTTTCCTATAAATATAGCTAACTCAAAATTTAAAAGTTAAATTGTAAATTTATTTATTTTCAGGATTTTATGGGAAGGATGCACCTTATAATGCCCTTGTGGGCAAGGACTCAACAAGGGCTGTGGCCAAAATGTCCCTTGATCCTGAAGATCTGACACATGATACAGTGAGTTGGTGATTGACTTCGTTCAAAGCTCCAGTCTGCTGTTAGTCTCACATGTTGATATGCTTACTATCTCTGCCTTTTCCTGTATATTAGACAGGTCTCACTGAGAAGGAGCTGGAGTCCCTAGAGAGTGTATTTACTGGAACATACAAATCTAAGTACCCCATTGTGGGCTACACCAGTAGACGAACTCTCAGTGAAGATGGCAGTCCCAGTGAGGGCTTCAAACCAGAGGACCAGCCCCATTTTAGCATCAGAGATGAGCTTTGATGTGATAAACAAGATCATTTAGCTCTATACACTAGCTGTGGTAAAATATCTCAAATTGATTAATCCTCTCTGAGGTAACTCTGAGATAGGTCTCAGGCAGTGAGACGGTATGCTTACCTAAATGATTTTCTGTGTCTCTCAACACTAAGTTTCTGAGGTTGGTGAAGCTGTGTCTACACTTGAGCAACTACTGCTTATGCTCAGTTTATTCAAGTTTTAAAAGCTTTTCATCTTGAATTGTACAATTCAGATTAGAAATGGTGATTGTTTTAACCTATAAACAAATCCAGTTTTATTTCTTTACATCGACTATTACCAGATAGTAACACAAGCTACAGATGTGTAACTGGGTTTCTGGGGTTTCTAATAGCTAATTCAAAAATAGGCTATGAATTTAATCATATTTATGTAGGGTTTTCAGACAGCCTTGTTAATGGGAGTTTTTACAACCATTATTGATATGCTGTAGTAAGGTATTTGATGGTACTATCTTTATATACAAATTTTTTTTTGTGAGGTAATATTACATGGATATGATATGAAATGCAGTCCTAAAGGTAAAACAGTTTATTTGTCCAGTTATACCTATGATTCTGTAAGGGTTGATTTTGATGTATAATTTACTGCTGCTTGACTTCCCTTGATCTTTAATCTGAACCTCTCACACTAACATTCAGACACAGTTAAAGGTTTAGATTAACATGCAGAATTACAGTTATAATATTTACACCATTGCAGTGAGGTGTTCTGACGTTTCTATAGTTGCGTGTCGGTTTTTTTGCACGCTGCAGTGTACTGTCTGGTGGTATCACATGCTGGTGGTCTGGCTGCCCACAGACTAGTAAAGTAATGATGCACATGGTAAGTGGGTCGGTGGGTCTTCTCGACGGGTTTTTCCCTGTAGGCTGTGCTGAAGGTCAATCAAAACAGGCCACCCACCTGCGTGATTTAAATATATATATATATATATATATATATATATATATATAAATCAATAATCCACTGAAAAGCGACTTTGTCAAGTTATTTAACTGATACATATATATGTACAAAATTTGTTTCAAGTGCTGTATACACAATGCAACAGCCAAATTTGCTTTTCATTAACAAGCGGGGCATAATGCTATGATATTATACATTGAACATATAAACAAGACCAAATTCCCCAACGTGCTATTGCAATTCTATAGATAACTTTATTCAGTGTCTACTTTTTTAGACACACACACACACACATATTTGGAAAGGAAAATTCAGAGCAGTAATTATAGTGCTTAAATTGTATTCGACTTCAGAATTAATTTGCTTAGATTTTTTTATTACAGTATCACTATATATCTCCATCTCTGTAGAGCTCCCACACATAATGTAAGTTTTAAAATGTCAAAGCCGCTCTGATCAAAAACTCGTTTACATGTAAGGGTACATGCACAGACAGTTGACCAGCCGTTGCTCAGTTAAGTCAAATCTCATTATCCACCATGTCTAAAACTATGGGGGCTGTTTGTTTTCATGAAATGACAGTGAGTCAGTGAACATATAGCACTGTCAAAAGTTGAATCTCAAAATGATGTTTCTTTGTTTTTTAAAAATTCCCACCATAGCAGTACCATCTAGTGCAATGAATCATTGTAAAAGGTCTATTACAGTAAATGCTTCTCAAGAAAATATCTATCCAAAACAGGCATCTTTATTGTAAATGAGATGCCATGCCACCCCCCCCACCCCCCAAAAAAACCTGCATGTTTAGAGACTGAAAATGAATATTTTTAAATATGCAGTATTGATGGTTTTGATTTGTTTCTGCTTTTGAAGTCCTTCTGATTAATTTAAGGTCACTAGAAAAAGAAGCCACACATATTCTAGTTGCTTTAGACTTTGACTCGATGTTTATTTTAGATAACATTAATCATTCAAACTAGCCATGCACTACTGTGCTTAATCTGACCTTACATTCCTTTTTACCTGTGTGTTACCCACAGGTTTGTTGTCATGGTAGTTTGAGTGAGCAGTATATCACTTTCCTCCCACCAGCAAGTGTGTTGTTGCCCTACATAGCTGCTGGGGGTGGTAGCTGTGGGAGTCCGTGATGCTACTTCCTGTCTCCGTTGCGCATCAGAATTTCCCTTCTGCCCACCCACTTTCATTTGTAGCATGTAATGGGTTGTTTGAGGTTAGTCTGTCACAGTGGGCCAGCGGTGTGCTGCTCTTCAGTCTGGGCAGCTGCTTTCACGTTTGTTAATATAGGAACTGGATGCTTCGCCAAGGTAAGAGAAAATGTTAAATTATGTACCCAAGTAATGAAACTTATACTCTGCATCGGTGGTCCTCAGCTGAGCTAAGTCATATTAATTTTAAGCCATACTGATTTTTCAATGATCTATACATTTAACTATAATGTATACATTTCCTATTTCTTTATTGCAGCTATTCATTTTTCTGTTTTTGCTTTTCTTAGCAATACATTCTCCATTATGGCACATAGTAAGGGGATATAGTGTACTCTACATGTTAATAATTTTCTATATGTTATCATTTGTGTAATCATTTTATCCACTTCTCCACTATATGGCATGTATCTTCAGATCATGCAAATTAATAAGGTCATATACTAGTAGTCCAACTCTAAAACAGAATATTTTTGTTTATATTTGTGAAAGTATCTTATAATACTTTATAAAATTTGTGGCTCAGGTTCAGCAGCAATTTCTATTTGTACCCTGAACATATTATTCATTTTTATTTTTCAGGCACCTCGGAAGAAAGGAGATTATTTTGTAGACAACACATCTCAGCGCACTTATGAAGGTGTTGAGTGGTCACGTTGTGGTAAGTTCTCACCTTCAGCCACTAGTTGCCCATTCCTATTGTCTTCTAATGATATCAGGGAGTTTGAGTACTGCATATTTGGCCTGTGCTGCTCTGTTAGTTCAGAAGTGGTATTATTCTTTCATTTCAGACAAAATCACAGTTTGAGGACAGCATGGATCTATTCATCATGCCTGCCTCAGCTGTAAGTATCTACAACTTCATGTCTTAGGCATACAGCACTTCATAAGGTTCCCTAAGGCAAAGGTCATATAAGGTGAACGGGGGTCACGAAGGTGGTCTGTAGATCTGTTAAACACCCTTGAAGGCAATCTCTCTCAATCTCTCAGCCTTGCATCACAAAACCCTTAATCAACTGAGTCTCAGGCATTTTGGTTTACAAAAATGGCTTCTTACATTGTATAAGATATGCAAAAATCTATTTATATGAGAATACTGAGATTTTAAAAACTATTTCTCACTGTGACTGAGTTGTGTACTTTTGCGGACATGAGAGAGAACATTTTGGAGCAGCTAGGCCTGGTATGAAAATACAGCTAGTTTCTTTGATCTGATGGTCTTTGCTGTTTTTAGGCTCATCTGAAGCTGGGGCCTCCTCTACCTCAGCAGGCACATGAGGCCAATTCAATCAACTCGGCCCATACTGGTTAGTTTGAAAAATCTCTCTTCACTGTTTTGATTTCCAGACTGTACCAGTGTTGACAATACACACATTTGATGTAAGATAAGACATAATAGATGAAAACTGTAATTATTTATAATACCAAACATGCTGTCATTTTGAATTTTTGAAAGTCAGCTTTGTACTATTTTATTTATTTATTATGTATTTATTTTTGGTGACAGAAAATCTCAACCGAAAGCGTTGGAAGAACCTTTTTTGGCGAGTGCAAAGAAAAAACATGAATTCTGGATGTGCTTTGACCCCTCAAAAAAAGCCACTCTTTGGACAAGCTCTGACTGATATTTGTGAAAAAAATGCTTGTCCTCCAAAACCCATTATGGTATGTCTCCTGTTCATTAGACAGTACAAGAGCATTCTGGAGTCTTTTGATATTGAAATATGAGATATTTTATATGCCATTTACTAATATTTTCTCTTTACTGGACTGTTCTTCAGGAGATCCTCTCAGTGCTTAGGAAAGAAGGCCCACAGACACTGGGAGTGTTCAGGAAAGCAGGGAATGCCCGGTGTCTTAAGGAGATCAAGGAGCAACTCAACAGTGGAGCAGAAGTATATCTAAAAGATGAACCAGTGATTTTGCTTGCTGATCTTCTCAAGGTACTACTTCACCTTGTCTCTACCATGTCTCATAATAAAGAGTATTATGTCTAATAACTTGAATCAAATCTGTTATTATCCAAATGTGTTCATATCATACTGATGTGTATTAATATCACACCTCTGTTTGGATAAATGGCAGGATTTTTTGAGGCACCTGCCAAGTGGTTTACTGGTGGTGGAACAGTACAACACCTGGATGGCAGCAATGGAAAAAGAGGATGTACATGATAGGTGTACTGAGCTTCAAAGGTAAACACAGACTTTGAGTTTTGGACTGTAATAATGATATATGTTTTATAAATTATATCATCAGTTTGAGTGTAAATATCGTCAGTTTGAGTTTAAATGTTATGTATAGTTAGTTCTTACGCCCTCTGTTTATTTTATTCCCAGGGTGGTTAAAAACCTTCCAGAGCCAAATATTCACCTCTTGAAACATTTGATTGTTATGCTGTATCACATAAGTGCTAATGCAGACACAAACAAGATGGATTCCAGCAATTTAGCTCTATGTGTTTCACCCAACTTGCTCCGAACTGACAATATGGAAATTATGAAAAATGTAAGTAGTCTCCTGCCACACTATGATATAAATATTTTCAATGTTTATTAAATGTTAAATAAATCACACAGTACTAAATACTCAGCAGCACGCACTCCTCTGTGTTTTACATGAAGTCAAATAGGTCAAAGTCTATCTTACTGAGTTTGGTATTTCACTAATTACACCCATGTATTTTACAGGTGTCTACGCTGACTCAGTTCCTAATTGACAACTGTTCTGAAATATTTGGTGAGGATGCACTGACGCTGCTTGGAGACTCAGATGAAGAAGAACTGAGTGATAATCAAGGTAGCGCACTTTTCTTCTTACTCATACTCGATTACTTGATTGCTTTGCATAGTATTTAAAAGAAAAATAACAGATTTATTGACCGTGCTCTTGGTGGGCTTTTTTCAGATTCCATCCACCAGGACTCTGCCTACGACAGCAATGACCCTGATGTGGAGGGAAGCAAAGGAAGCTTCACAGACATGCACGCCATCCATTCTGACTCTGAAGAGAAAAGTCTGGATAATGAGGTTTCCTGCTCATATGCTGCTGTGGGGAGACAGACTGCCAAACCATTCTTTCGCAGGTGCTCTGAGCCAACAATCATCTTTACTGAAGGTGTTCGAAACCAGATACCCCTAACCAGGAGTCAGACAGAGATGAACTTTTACGACCAGCATTTGACAAAGCAAATCTCAGATGAGTGCGTTTTGTTTGGGATGGGCAGCAGGTTGCTACCTGTGAAGAAGAACATCTGCATCTTGGCTGCTGGTCAACTTCAACTCCAGGGCACTGCCAAAGCTAGCACCTCCTGTTCCTCCAGCTCCCTGGAGAGCACCATCTCCAGCACCTCAGACAGCTCCTTCCACACCAGTTCTCCCATCGTCTCATCCTCCAGCCAGCGACGGACCCTCCAGCGCAAAAAGTCCTTCCCCACTTGCCTGATGCCGCATGGGAACTCCCTCAACGAGACCCCCAAAAAACGCTCCCAGTCAATGAAGGCCACAAACTCTCGGACCAAGGCTAGCTTTGCTCGAGGTGGCACCAGCAAGAGAGCCGAGAAGGTGCTGCAGCAAGGCCAGACTCTCCCCGAAGTCCTTCCTCTCACTGGGGCTTCCTTGCAAAAACACTTGTCTAGAGAGGAAGTCTTCCAGCAGGTGGACAGCAAGATCCCAAGCAACCCTCCATCTTATGAGCAGGCCCTCGAGGACAACGGCCACCCTATGCTTTCACAACGCCGCTCGCTGACCGTGGAGGCTGCCAGGTGTCTGTCAAAAAACACGTGCAGTCAGTCCATATACCCTGCTGCAGAGCCAGCATATCCCTGCTCAGTGAAAAACTGTAGTCATAGTCATTGTTCCGAGAGTGCGGAGAAAATTCACATTTCAGCGGAGTCTGCAATCTCACCAGACTCAAGACAGACTATGCATGAAGCGTCTGAAACCAGCCTGGCAAATTGTTGTGGTCAGCAACTGGTCGAGTCAGTGAGTGTCAGAGAGTCATATGTGTGACATATACTATGTCCTTCACGTGTATAATCTGTGGAATATTTTGCTACAGATGTGTTTTATTTTGACTAAATGCTTTGTGTAATAAAGCAGGTATTACTATAACTTTGAAAACAGGGCTTCTATGAGCTTCTAAGAAGTTTGTAATTTTAGAAGTCGCCAGTAAAAAGACTATAAAATACATAGTTGTTGAGTTATCGCAGATTATGAATTGTAACATAGCCTGTTTATTTGGTTGTATGTTGAAGTTACAACCTTCTGATAAGCGTCTTAAAGCTACATCCCATTGTTGTCTCACGTAGCAAACAAATATCACTGAAAGGCACTTTGAGAGGACGTCATCACTACAAAATATTAATGTTTCGCATAACTGATATCAGCACGCAATAAGTGAAAGTGTGTATAAAAGGCAAAATAGAAACTGTTGCGCTTCAGCCACGCCTAATATTATCTCAGGAGTCACGGGTTGGATTTCCGAAACCACTTTTTGACACGCCAAACACGGGAGATGATTAACTGTTTAGATTCGTTGCCATATTTCGGCAACATACACACCTAAAACAGACGAATATGTAAATAAATTATGCACTGTTATTTCCATGTACGCTGCAATAAACCTTCCCTGTTATTATATCACTGTGTGTCTGTAATGTTTACAAGAACAACAATAGCAGGACCTATCTTACCCTTTGTCAGAGGCATGATTCTCCGCCCATTTGGTACACCACCGTCATAGCCTTTCTAGATGCTTATTTAATGACGGCGGGTCGAAAGGGGCTGGACCACATGCTATCAACGGGCAGGACGTTCACCGTGACAGAACAAAGGTCGCGTTTCTCAAGGTGCTCAAGTGCGTAATTGCCTGTTAAGTGGAGACTTGGCACTCTTTAACCTGTACACGCTCCAACTTATCGTAGCCATTATCGGGGCGAGGCTCTGACACCATCTATTGACAATGAGTCAGAAATGAACCTCAAACCAAGTGTTTCTTACACGAACAGATCATTTACTTTGCTTCGTGCGCTGAACGGGTAAAGAAAGGCGATTCAGTCCGATCTCACCAGCAAAGTTTCTCGACTTGATCAAACACAGGAGGACCGATAATGCCTAAGCCAGTAAGTTAGTATTTTTGCTATACTCATCCGTTTAAAGTTTTCAGTTGATTGAGTTATACACATTTTTCGAAAGTATGATTACAGAATCAGGTCAAGGACTGAAGATATTAGTGTACTGCAAACCACTAATAAAGACCTTTTATTATTCAGTGTTACGCCAACAGAGGGATGGTCTAATACTAATACTTTTGTGGGCTAATGGCTTTACCATCCAAGTAAATGGGCTGTAAATGGGTAGGATTTACTTGGCTGGTAACCCTTAAAGCTGTTAAATGATTCCTTAGTATATTGAATTTTGAGGCCTAGTGTTTGTTGTTTTTTGTTGCTGTCGCCTATACTGACATTAAAGACAATAGTCTATATGTAACAGTTCATCTAAACATATTTCATATATTACGCACCTGGTTGACAGGTTTTGGATTTGTTCAGTATGGTTGATACGTTACTGGCAATATGCCGTACTGTTCAAAACTGAAATGTAGTTCAGGGAGATATTATATTTCATGATGTGAGGAAGCGCTATGCGGCATAGTTACTAATGTCCCCCACCCGTAAAAGCGGGATAAGGAATTGCTTTATGACCATTACCTTGTGATTCTGCAACTCCAAAGACACACTAGCCTACAAAAAGTGTCAGACCTGAGCTTTATACTGCATACTGACTTACAATGTGAAATGATAATAACTTCAGGTCCTGAGCAGGTACCAACAGTCAGGGTATATTTTTAACATGCTTTACTAAGATGTGGATTTATATATTAACTAAATTCAGGCAGTGGTGAGTTAAAATTCTAACACCACATTCACGAGTAATGAATACAGGAAGGTAAAGATTAGCTAAAGGCCAGTTGTTTGAGGCACAGTGTGTGAATGTATGATGTCATATTACCATTGACCTTAACCTTCAGAAGAAGAGATTTCTTATCATATTTGAATAAAGTAATCTTTTCTATGGAATCTCAGTATGTATCTTAGATACCAAGTCTAATGGAGCTGCATACCTCTAGGGCAGTAATTTTCCAGTGCGATGATTTTGTGGCAATTACGAAAATGCATGGGTTCGATCAACTCAGGCAGCTCCTTAAAAAAAAAGAGTATTGGTGCTGAATGTCCTTCCTGTCCCATTTAGAGTGCTAGACTATTGAGCTGGAGGCGATTAGGTTTCGGATTCCACAGATACTCGATCACCTGCAGCACAATCAGGAACAAAAGTTCCTGTGTTAAGCGCAAATGCACTGTGGAAATGATTTGAGGAGAGTAGTGCGTACACAGTGACTTGCGCCCTGTGGGGAAAAAAAACCCCTAGCCCTCTGTGCTCCACAAGAAGGAGAAAGCCACTGTATAGCGGTCACTGTGACTTCTGACGTAGACAGGGCCAATTTTTTTGGCCAGATAGTGTGTGGGTCTGATAAATAGTTTGCAGTTGCTCAGGGAGATTTGGACAACTGGATTACACATGGATTCTCAGAGTGCAGGCATTGTAGAAATAATCCCAGTAGCAAGGGAAAGCTTTGAGGTTTATAAATTATTAGTTCTGCCGTGCTAACACTGAGACTATTGATATGCGTGTGGTTTATGACCATGGATGTCGGCTGTATGTTTAGTGCATCCACGTCATATTTAATTACTTGACATAGTTTAGAACATGCTACTGAATTACAGGCTTGTGGCTGTCTGTAACATATAATTTAAGGTCTAGTTTTGAATGAGAATATGCTATTCACGACTTTTACATCTTGCCCAGTGACCCTTGACAGGGCTTCAGCAGCATTGTCAAAGTTACACAACCTCTTTATGAACTTCAGTGCTGTAAAGATAAACCCCTTTGAACCCAACTTGTGCAACAGAAGTTGGAGTGTCAGCTTTTTCCACTCACCCCTGAGTTTCTTTTGAATTCTACTTGCTGGATTTTAAACTCCTGAAACACGAATTCCTCTTGTTAAGAATGTGTCCCTGCTGTGCAATTAATAGCTATTATGCTTTATAATGCCTACACTGTTATGACTGAGGTTTGTGCTGCATTGTAATTCTCAGAACAGCTTTAAACCCCGTCATAGTTTCGTCTTTGTACTTGATTAGCAAGAACAGTGATTGAACTAAATTTATTGCTGCTTTTACACTGAGCTCCCTTGCCAGTTAAGATCATAAAATACTTGTTTCTCTTTAGCATGCTTATATTTGATCATTTTGGCCATGTTGAACAGGTGACAGCATTCCTTCTTAGAAACACGTAAGGTTATGTTCATTAGCATGCTCCTAGCTACACAAAATCTACACCATCTGGCAGTATACTGACTCATGTTATTTGCATAAGTCATGTAAGTTGCAGAGAGCTCGCTTTTTGCTTCACTCGGTTAGGACCCTTTTGTTTCTAACGTGTTTGCTCTTTGGCAGGTCAATGTCCGCGTCACTACTATGGATGCAGAGCTGGAATTTGCCATCCAGGCAGTCACTACAGGCAAACAGCTCTTTGAGCAGGTGAGATCCAGCTGACCCTGCAGGCCTATAAACAAGCAGCAGATAGTCACGTGACTTTAGCATAAAGGCCTGTGTGTAATGGAGTGAGCTTTTCCATGCTCAGATACATAAGGGTGCATACCATCCTTTTTTGTTATAGTTTTTTTCCCCCGGTGTAAGTACAATGGAACTGTGGAGGTTGGGTTGTGTGTCTATAATGAGATAATGAAACTACACAAAAAGTTAACAAACACAGAAGCTGCAGGTGAAAGAATCTGTGGTTACATATTAAGTCAGTGGTTGCCTGGTTACTTTCCTTGTGCTAAAGAATAGCCTGTGAGTGTAAATCATTTTACAGATATTGTCCAGCTAAGTAACCAATGACAACAGTGTTAAACATGTCGTTTATGGCATGAGGTTTATGACATGACATACAGCCTGTAGGTGGGGGAGTCCAGGCCTGGTCCTGTCACTGATAAGATGTCAGAGTTAGGAAGCAATAGGGGTAGTTCCCCTACAGATAACATCTGAAGATAAATTGAAAAATTTATTGATTATTTGGGAATGCAGGGGAGTGCAGAGGGGAACACCCTTCTGGACATTTTGAATTGTTAAATCATTCTCACTTCTGGTGCCTCACCCTTTACACCTGATGCCAGCATAATACATATAACTTAAGCGATTATTCATAAAGCACCAAACATAATAGGAAATTGATACCCAGGATAATTTCTCACACATTTGTTAGTGTGTCATTGGCATGAAATTACATGGGGTTCATCATAGTCACTGGAATGTATTTGTGCCTCAGGTGGTCAAGACAGTGGGTTTGCGTGAGGTGTGGTACTTTGGGCTGCAGTATATGGACAACAAAGGATATCTCACCTGGCTCAAAATGGAAAAAAAGGTATTATCTTTAATATTTGCTGTGTTTGAGAAGGAATATGTTTGTTATATTATATCTTGAAAGGGACTAGATAAGGTGAGTCACAGTATTGAAAAAAATCCATCAAAATGCTAAACAAAGCCATGTCCATGCAGACCTCTGGTCACATGATCACATTGTTTGACTGTGACTAATCCTGGCTGATTTCCCAGACATGGATTAAGCCTTGTCTTTTGCTAAATTACAATGCCCGTGATGAGTCTCCATTGAAAATCTATTGTCGTCTAGAGCTCCATGTACCCTGAAACTGGCCTTTCAAGTGTGTGTGTGTGTGTGTGTGTGTGTGTGGTCACTATTACTATGCCAACCATCTGTTTTATGTGTTGTCTTAGGTTTTATCTCAGGACATAAAGCGAGGGAGCCCCCTGCAGTTTATGTTCCGGGCTAAGTACTACCCTGAGGATGTTCAAGAGGAGCTCATCCAGGACATCACCCGCAAGCTCTTCTTCCTTCAGGTGAAGGATGCCATTCTGAGCGACAACATCTACTGCCCCCCAGAGACGGCCGTGCTGCTGGCATCATACTCCGTGCAGGCCAAGTGCGGAGACTTCTCTAAGGAGACGCACAGACCTGGCTACCTTACATCAGAAAGCCTGCTCCCCCAGAGGTGTGTTCATGTTGTAGAATTCACTTGGTAAACATCCGTCAGATGATTTCATTTCTTGTCTTACTTGTTCTCAGCCTTTCAGATGTCTTATTTCATAGGTTTTTCCACACAGCAGGCAAACAGAAGACAGAATATTGTTTTCGCATTCAGGCTCAGGCTTCAGTAATGACTGGTTCAGTATTTATATTTTTATGTTCTCTCTTAACAGGGTACTTGACCAGCACAAGCTCTCCAAAGACCAATGGGAGGATAGGATCCAGGTTTGGCATGAAGAACACAGGGGCACGCTAAAGTACATTTCACAAGCATACACACATGATGTCAGTCTGTTATATAAACACAAATACACACACACACACACACACACACATACACACACACATATATATATACACACACACACATATATATATATATATATATATACATATATATATATATATATATATATATATATATATATATATATATATATATATATATAATTTATATAATTATTTTGGTCCCTAGGGATGATGCTATGCTAGAGTACTTAAAAATTGCACAAGATTTGGAGATGTATGGAGTCAACTACTTTGACATCAAGAACAAGAAAGGAACAGAACTGTGGTTGGGTGTGGATGCACTTGGCCTTAACATATATGAGAAAGATGACAAGTAAGCACTTAACTGACATTTGGCAAGCTATATTCCTGACTGTTTATGAATGGTAGCTAACATAGGAATGTTATTTAAGACATTAGGGTTAGTGTGTAAGCAATCACTGCCTGTTCAGTCATTGACCCCTCAATTAAGTCAGTCTGGCCCAGTGTGGTGAGTAAACATGACTGCATGGATCTTTTAACTGACAGGTCATAACATCTAGGGTCTGATTCTCCCAATGCACATAACATCTGTAAAAAAAAAAAAAAAAGATTTCACTGGTGAATTCTAATAAAGCATGGAAGTAATTTTACATCTCTTCTGCTGTCTCAAAGATTGACACCAAAGATTGGATTCCCTTGGAGTGAAATCAGGAACATATCTTTCAGCGACAAGAAGTTTGTCATTAAACCCATTGACAAAAAGGCCCCAGTAAGCATAAAATATACAATTTTTGTATTTATTGCATGAAATTTACAAGTTGTGATGCATATACAGTTAGAAGGTTTCATGTTTATATCTGAAACTTGCCCAGTTTAATGTGTTGTCATATTTAGGGACTATGAATACCAATATGACTCACTTGTTTCTTAACCCAAAGTAAAGCCTATTCCTTTACAAGTCATCGCAAAAATGCTTATAAATCATGATTTTAGGTTCCTTGTAATCTTATGAGTTTAACCGCCAAATTGGGGCATCCCCCAATTTGACAGAAAATAGAAACTTACTGAGCATCCGAACTTCGGTGCGTGTGATAAATCTTTTGTTCTGTGCTTCCTCCACGTCTTGCCGCCGCTGATAGGACTTTGTGTTCTACGCCACTCGCCTGCGCATTAACAAGCGGATCCTACAGCTGTGCATGGGCAACCATGAGCTGTACATGCAGAGGCGCAAACCCGACACCATCGAGGTGCAGCAGATGAAGGCACAGGCATACGAGGAGAAGCACCAGAAGAAGTTGGAGAGGTCTGTTCAATTTTTTCATGTTTTGGTCTGCTTGTTTTTGTGTATGGAACAATATTGTTGCTGTACTGAAAGGCTTTTGTTTATTCCCTGTTGCTGTCAGTCAAACCCTGAGCTGGTTGTCCTTGTTGGGTTATGTTGTTGATGTTGTTTTTTAAATTTAATTGATGCCGCTGTGGCAGTTTTACTATGCTAATGGGGAGTATTTTTCAGAGAAATGCTGGAAAATGAGAAGAAAAAGAGAGAAGCTATTGAGAGAGAGAAGGAACAGATGGAGAGAGAAAAGCAAGAAATGGTGATGAGGCTCTGCCAGTATGAGGAACAGGCTAAGAGAGCTGAGAAAGGTAGTAGCCTCTTTTAGGTTGATTAATTTGGCAGATTTACAGCTGTCACAAAGAACTTTGTCACAAAAAAATCACAAAAATCTTTGTGATTAGAGGAATGGCATTCCTATTCCATTATCACGTAACTGCTTCCCCCTGCTGGTGGCATGTGTGAATTGCACAGAATTGAGGGAGCAGCTGGACAGGGCCATGCGGCTGGAGGAGGAGAGACGAAGGGTGGAGGAGGATGCCTCACGTCTGGAGGCTGAGCGGCAGGCGGCTCTCCTGGCCAAAGAAGAACTGGCCAGGCAGGCAGAAGACCAGATCAAGAACCAGGAGCAGCTGGTGGGTATTGTCAGGCTGAGGTAGATTAACCTCATAAAATTCCACGGTTGTTGTTCAGTTATTAATCTGAAGGCATATTATTCAGTAACTATTGTGGATTATTTATTAACTACATTAAAACTAATATGTAATGAATGTAGTCACAGGTGATAAGAGTCTGGATTCACTGGCACAGATCCTCACACTTAATCCTGCATTATGACAAACTGACTGCCCCACTTGCTCTCTCAGACTAGAGGCATGTCTGATGCTGCCAGGCAGATTAAGATGTCCCAGGGGCAGGAAATGGAGTGCAACTCGCCTTTGATGTGAAGCACTTAGGGATTTCAGGCCATTTCTGTCCCAATCTGAATTTTAAGGCTACAGAACTGGCTGAGTACACCGCAAAGATCGCCCTGCTGGAGGAGGCCAAGAGAGTGAAGGAAGAAGAGGCTGATCAGTGGCAGAACAGAGTGAGTAATGTCTTTACTGTCATTCCAATCCTTGTTTAAACTGACTATCATTCAGCCATATGCAGGGCCATAAGACATCAAATGTGCATTTCCCACTCTCTTTTCAAACGTGTCTATCTGCTCTGTGAATCTGGTTCTTGTGTGGCTCCTAGGCTAAGGAGGTGCAGGAGGATCTGCTGAAGACGCGCGAGGAGCTTCAGCTGGTGATGACGGCCCCTGTGGCCATCCCGGCCCCCGTGATGGTGGTGGACGAGATGGACGTGGAGCAGGAGGAACAGGAGGAGAACACTAAGACCTACAGTGCTGAGCTCCTGGTGGGAGGCATCCACGACAACCGCATTGAGGAACAGCGTCTCACCGAGGCCGAGAAAAATGAGCGTGTGCAGAGGCAGCTAATGGTAAGACGCATGCCGACACACACACTCACTCATGCACACACACACTTGCACAAACACTAGATACGGCCGTCCCTTGGGCTGCCTCGCTTAATAAAGTAAACAACCTGGGTTGATATGTGCGACAGGCCCTGAGCTCCGAGCTGGCTGAGGCGCGGGATGACTCCAAGAAGACACAGAATGACATCTTGCACATGGAGAACATGCGCGTGGGCAGGGACAAGTACAAGACGTTGCGTCAGATCCGCATGGGAAACACCAAGCAGAGGATAGATGAGTTTGAAGCATTGTAGAGACTGCTCCCATCTGAATGCCCTCGGCCATAGCTTGCACCCTGCTAGCTACTGCCTCTGCTATTTTAGGGTGTATTTTGCAACATTATCACAAATGGTTCCACTTTACATTAGCCGTTCAAGTATTTAGACTGTCGTAATGCTATTTAATCATAGTGGAACAACTGGACAGAATTATATTTCCTGAAGGTCACTACGGTGGGGAAAGGGGTAGAGAGAGCAACACTGGAATATCATTCTCACCCATCAGTCTCCGCCATGGGCACCATGGTAACGGTCAAAAAATGGAAAATATTATGGTCTTTCTGCATCACAGTAAGTCCATATCCTTGGTGGCTTTTGCTTGGTTTGGAACCCTAACCCCCTGGACTATATCTTACATGTGTACATGCCTACCATAAATATAACCATTTGATTCTAAAGGAAATATGTTCATCACCTTCTATTCTAGGCATTTGTAAAATGGGTGCGAAATCCTCTCCTTTGACTTTACTAAATATTAACTTCCAGTCAGTCTATATTTATAAAAATTGTCAGAAAGCCTTTAAAATTTCCTCTTTTAATTCTTGTTTTCTTTTTTGAAATAATTCTGTTTGCTGCCACCCTGAATTCGATTTATGACAAGCACCATATCATAGTCTGACTAATGGTGTCATTTTCAGTTTAAAATGTGCTGTAGACAAAATGAAGGAAATCCTTGAATTAAGTCACTTAATGGCTCTGACACACGTCACATTTTTAAATAGTTCTGGACCTGGTTTGCAGTTTTAAGTACTTTACGCTACACGGTCATTTTGATCGCCCAGGCTTTGTGTTTAACCTCTCGTCTTCTGAACACTAAATTAGATGTAAGTTGTTAAGCCTGGGAGATTTTTAAAAGATTGCTTCCAGTGTGGATACAAATACAACAAAAGTGTAGCCTTGAATGGGAGCGGAGCGTTCCACTCTCAAAACCCTTCACTGACGTTACGACGACGCCTACTGTGGGCCTGCTGTGCTGCCGAACAGACCTGTTGTTTTACTTTCCCCTTTTTTTCTATTTCCCCTGTTTTGTAAAGGAAATAAAGAACCACAATCCAGGCACTGTCTGACATACTCATTACATTTCAGCTTTTTTTCTGTTGTGACTCACTGACTTACGCATTAACAAGTGGGAAAATAGTTTTGCTTCCTGATTTTATGCTACTACAATGCTATAAGAAACGAGGACTGTGACATGCTCACAGACGTCCAGGGAACCTCTTAAAAAGCCAATTGTTATGCAGAGGAGTCGTCCGTGCGCGTCCATAAAGAGAAGCCGCTATTTACTCAAGGACTAGCTAATTATGTTGCTAGACAACAACTTATGAAGCCTGGAAACCATTTCTGTTTAAATATGTGCTAGGTCAACATTGTCACATTTGCTGCAACTGGGCAACATGTTGAGTTGTCCTGAAAAGACATGTAGCTATTTAAGAAATCAAAGTAATACATCATTAAACGGTGCCCTTTAAATGCTAATAAACTTTCATATTTGTACGGGCATACGAACTGGAAGCACCTTATACTCCAATGAAGAAAAAAAAACCATTTTTTTTAAAAAAGAACTAATTTTTAAACAGTTGTCTTTACTAACGTATCTTTCTTGTGAAACTGCATATTCTTGTGGATAAAACTTTTTAAGTCGTATAAAACTTCGTAGTCAAATGTCTAACTTTTGGTTAAGTTAATAGCAGGCAATGGCACACGAATAATAGTTGAAACTCAAGTACGAAATATGACTTTAGGAAAAAGCCCATGGTGATAAGCTTTGACAGCCCACTTACGCTACAAGCACAAACTGTACCCATGGATTCTTGTATTCATAGATGTGAACAGACCTTTCCCCATGCTCCCTAACGACCGGCGTGTTTAAATCTGTGGAACAAATGACCAAATATGGTATGCATCTTTTATCCCTTGGGGGTGGTGCTGAAAGAACAGCTCCCGGCAAACGTGCCCTTCTTAATAGTAGTCCCTCGTGACAAAGGTCTGCTTGAAAATCCTTCGTGCCAGAGGGGCTCTGTAGAGAAATGAATCACAAAAGTTTTTATCGACTCGGTCTAGAATTAAAAACGGAGGAATATTTTTAGCTATCCAGGGAAAATGAAGAGGCAAAACGTCCGGACACTCGCCTTAATTATTTGCACCCTGTCCTATTTACTTATTGGAGCGGGAGTCTTCGAGGCTTTAGAGTCAAAGCTTGAAAAAAGACAGAAAAGGAAGCTGGATTATCGAAAATTTCAATTGATGACTAAATATAATCTCTCCAGAACAGACTTTGACCAAATTGAAAAAGTGGTTTTGCTTCTTAAGCCACACAGAGCCGGAGTCCAGTGGAAGTTCGCCGGTTCATTTTACTTCGCCATCACCGTGATAACGACGATAGGTAGGGCTTGTCTTTCTGTGCGAACACATGCAATGGTTTAGTCCAGGAACTTAAACTTTATTAGTATCCCAAAGCACCTTGATGGATTCTACATTTTCGGCGTTTATTGTGTCTTTCTGTTCTTTTCCACTGCTACCTTTCAGTAGCCTCGCATTCAACGCGCATCCCAGGTTGTAAACACTTTGTACTGTTATCTTTGAAACCATTTACTAAATCACTGCTATCAAACAGTTTGAGCTGTCCTATAGTTCAAAGCTGCTGAAGCTTGTTTAAACAGACCCTAAATCCATGAATTACTTGATGTGATAAAACACAGTTGCCTACTTGATCATTAATATCTCAAATACAAACGTCTCATAAATTTTAGGTGGCAGAGCCTTCTTTATAGACATGTTTCAACTAAAAAATTACTGGCAAACTGTATGGCATAATGTTCAGGTTAGATCAGTGTTAAAGACTCATTGGTTCAAGAATCATTTCACAATGGTGCCTTAGAAAAAAAAAAACATCTTTTTGAAAGATTCTTTTGTCAGATAGCAACCCTAAAAAGACAGAAACGTTCTGCTTGTTTATTACTTAAAATGTGCAGGTCAAAATGTTCTACTCACAGCAAACCCTTTTCTTTTTTTTAAGAATAAAATGTTTATAGAACAATAAACTGTTGTGCTTGCTAATAGGCAAGGAGTCAAATGAGAAAAATATCATGTGATTACCAAATATAATGTCGGAACTAAAGAAACTACTCTTCCCAGCTTTGTCACAAAAGCAATACGGTGCACCAGAAAATTATCAATGTTTAGTAGAGCCCATTATATAAACTTCAAGCTATTATCACGAGCCATGAAAACTTTAACAAAATAAACATGGCTTGGTTATAGTAATCAGTCATTTTAATGTTTCTTGTTTAAATTAATCTGCTAAGTAGAAAATTTAATCTCTAAATGTAATTTCTGAAATGTAATTCTGTAACATGTCTAATTTAATTTAATATTAATTGTTCCATAACTGATATCAGCACGCAATAAGTGAAAGTGTGTATAAAAGGCAAAATAGAAACTGTTGCGCTTCAGCCACGCCTAGTATTATCTCAGGAGTCACGGGGTGGATTTCCAAAACCACTTTTTGACACGCCAAACACGGGAGCTGATTAACTGTTTAGATTCGTTGTCATATTTCGACAACATACACACGTAAAAGAGACGAATATGTAAATAAACTATGCACTGTTATTTCCATGTACGTTGCAATAAACCTTCCCTGTTATTATATCACTGTGTGTCTGTGGCGTTTACTAGAACAACAATAGCAGGACCCATCTTACCCTTTGTCAGAGAGGCATGATTCTCCGCCCATTTGGTGCACGACCGTCATAGCCTTTCTAGATGCTTATTTAATGACGGCGGGTCGAAAGGACCTGGAGTACGTGCTATCAACGGTCCGGACGGTCACCGTGACAGAACAAAGGTCTGAAGTACGTACTTGCAAGTGAAGACTTGGCACTCTTTAATCTGTACAATTTATCTTAGCCATTATCGGGGCGAGGCTCTGACACTATCTTCTGACAATGAGTTAGCAATGAACCTCAAACCAAGTGTTTCTTACATGAACAGATCATTTACTTTGCTTCGTGCGCTGAACGGGTAAAGAAAGACGATTCAGTCCGATCTCACCAGCAAAGTTTCTCGACTTGATCAAACACAGGAGGACCGATAATGCCTAAGCCAGTAAGTTAGTATTTTTGCTATACTCATCCGTTTAAAGTTTTCAGTTGATTGAGTTATACACATTTTTCGAAAGTATGATTACAGAATCAGGTCAAGGACTGAAGATATTAGTGTACTGCAAACCACTAATAAAGACCTTTTATTATTCAGTGTTACGCCAACAGAGGGATGGTCTAATACTAATACTTTTGTGGGCTAATGGCTTTACCATCCAAGTAAATGGGCTGTAAATGGGTAGGATTTACTTGGCTGGTAACCCTTAAAGCTGTTAAATGATTCCTTAGTATATTGAATTTTGAGGCCTAGTGTTTGTTTTTTGTTGCTGTCGCCTATACTGACATTAAAGACAACAATCTATATGTAGCAGTTCATCTAAAAATATTTCATATATTACGCACCTGGTTGACAGGTTTTGAATTTGTTCAGTATGGTTGATACGTTACTGGCAATATGCCGTACTGTTCAAAGCTGAAATGTAGTTCAGGGAGATATTTCATGATGAGAGGAAGCATTATGCAGCATAGTTACTAATGTCCTCTACCTGTAAAAGCAAGATAAGGAATTGCTTTATGACTATTACCTTGTGATTCTGCAACTCCAAAGACACACTAGCCTACAAAAAGTGTCAGACCTGAGCTTTATACTGCATACTGACCTACAATGTGAAATTATACTAACTATACTTTATAATGCCGACACTTATGCGTGAGATTTGTGCTGCGTTGTAATTCTCAGAACAGTTTTAAACCCCATCATAGTTCCTTCTTTGTGCTTGATTAACAAGAACAGTGATTGAACTAAATTTAATGCTGCTTTTACACTGAGCTCCCTTGGCAGTTAAGGTCATAAAACACTTGTTTCTCTTTAGCATGCTTATATTTGATCATTTTGGCCATGTTGAACAGGTGACAGCATTCCTTCTTAGAAACATGTAAGGTTATTGTGACGTTTGTGGCCCGGAAGAAGCAAGAGGTGGGGTTGCAGCAAAGTGCTCTATATTTTCCCTCGACATCTAGCGATGACAACACTTAAACCAAAACTCAGACTGTAGGTCTCTAATGTGCAGCCCCATCTCTTGGGATCTGTGAGTTTAAGTAAGCAGCTCATGATTAGGAACAGGTGAACTCAATCAGTACTCTGGCAATTGTGAGTGGGGCAGGTAAGGGGTGTGATCTCTAGCAGGAGTGGGCGTGTCCCTCCTGCTAGCCAACCATGATAGAACCCCCCTCCTCTGCCCAGACAAGCAACTTAGAATTATGACTGAGTACAAGTTGAGCAATTGAGGGTTAAGGGCCTTGCTCAGGGGCCCAACAATGACAACTTGAACCAGCATCCTTCCAATTACAAGTCAAGTACCTTAACCACCGAGTTACCACTGCCCCACACCACCCCCTCCCACACCTGCTCGCTGCACTGACACCACACTTCCACCGCTGGCTGATCGGACATGGGGAAATTCCATGGATATAGCCGGGGCTAGAACCCTAGCACACATTCAAAGGGTGTTAATCCTGTCGCTGCATGCTGCAATGAATTCTGGGCATATTCTGCCCAGGGGAGGTAGGTGCTCCAAGTCTCAGGGTGCCTCTGGCAGTACAGCCTAAGAAACTTGCCTAGCTCCTGGTTTACCCTTTCTACCTACCCGTTGGCCTGGGGGTGGTACCCAGATGTTCAGGCTAACTGTGATATTCATCTTACCCAACAGTTCCTTCCACACTCTGGCAGTGAATTGTAGGCCCATAGGGGTCCGAGACAATGTCCACTGGTAGCCTGAATTGCCGAAAGACATGGCAGAAGAGCTGGTCCGCCATCTCCCAGGCAGTAGGTAGACCATTGAGGGGAAGGAACCGTACCATTTTGGAAAATCGGTCCACTAAGTGCAGGTTGCTCCTGGATGGCCTGTCCCTATGGAGGTGTGTGCCCATGTGATAAGGGCTCAACGGAGGTGGAGTGGGACAAAGAGGTGGTTTGGAGGGCAGTGCGGATGAAGATTTGCTGCCTCTATCTGTCAGTCCAGGTCCCAACTCAAGAGTTGCCAGGAAGCAGGTTGTGACAGCACTGGCTCCATGCTGGTAGACTGGCCTTCTGTGTGGTGTTGCCGAGAGAGATCGTCCACCCTCACGTTCCTCTCTCCTGGCCTATAAGTAACGTGGAAGTTATCCCTAGTGAAAAAAAGTGACCAATGGGCTTGCCTGGAATTGAACCTCCTCGCGTTTTGGAGGTATTCCAAATTCTTGTGGTCAGTGATGACCAAAAACGGCTGTCGTGCTGCCTCTAGCCAGTGCCTCCATTCCTCAAATGCTAGTTTCATGGCGAGGAGTTCACGGTCCCCCACACCATAGTTCCTCTCCACGGGGCTTAGTTTTTTTTGAAAAATAGGCATTTGGTTTTAGCTGCCCTGCTTTACCCTTGTGTTATGATAGTATAGTGCCTACCCCTACATTCGACACATTTACTTCCACCACGAAAGGTCTCTCCGGGTCCAGTTGTTGCAGTACCAGGGCGGTGGAGAAGGCTTCCTTCAGCTCCGAGAAGTACCTCTCTGCCTTTGGTCCTCATCTTAGCTTCTTGGCTGTTCTGCAGAGTAGGTCTGTAATTGGTCTAGCCACCAGACTAAAGGACTTAATGAAATGGTGATAAAAACTTAGCAAATCCCAGGAAACGGTGTAGCTCCCTGCAAGTTTGCGGTCTAGGCCAGCCACTTACTGCCTCCACCTTGCATAGTTGCATACGTACACTGATCTCGCAGATGACGTACCCCAGGAAACTCACCTCTTTGTGATGGAACTCACATTTCTCCAGTTTGCAATAGAGGTGGTTCTGCAGGAGGGTGCGGAGGACAGCCCGTGTTGATCCCGAGAGGAAGAATAGATCAGGATGTTGTCTATATATGCGATGACAGATCTACCCAGTTATTCCCATAAGACCTCATTGATATAGGTCTGGAAGACAGAAGGGGCAGTGGGTAGACTATACGGAAATACCAAATATTGGTAATGTCCTGAAACTGTGCTGAAGGATGTTTTCCAGCCATCACCCTCCTTGATCCAGATGAGGTTGTACACGCTGCAGAGGTCCAACTTTGTGAATATCCAGGCTCCCCTTAATTGTTCGAGCGCTTCGGGGACAAAGGGGAGGGGGTACGGATATTGCACCAACAGTTCATTGGGTCCCCAATAGTCCACACAAGACCTCAACTCTGTCCCTCTTCTTAACAAAGAAGACACTTGCGGATGACGGGGAGGTGGAAGGTCAGATGAAACCTTGCTGGAGGGCCTCCTTGATGTATTGCCCCATTGCTTGTTCCTTCTCTTAGGAGAGAAGGTAAACCCTACATCGGGGAGGAACCGTGCACTCCTTCAGTGTGATGGCGCAGTCCCAGTCTCGATGCGGAGGCAGCTGTGTGGCTCTCATGGAGCTAAATACCTGTGTCAGGTTGCTGTATTCCTGGGGCACGGTGAGGGTCTTCTCAGCTTTGGGACTCTCGATAGATGTGTAGTGACACTGTCTGGTAGGATAGGTATTTGCCTTCTCAGGCAGCTGCCCACTCAAGGACAATTCTCCGTCCACTGCATGTGAGGATTGTGTGCCCTTAACCATGGGAGCCCTAGCGTAATCAGCTGAGAAAGGGAAGGAAGGAGGTAAAGAGCAACATGCTCCAGATGCTCCCCTTCAGTCACAAGGAGAACATGAGGAGTAATATGTGTTATGAACCCCGACCCAATGGGTCCCCCGTTGAGCGCCTGCATGCTTAATGGAGTGGGGAGGGTAATGGCTCTTATTCCCAACCTCTTGGCGAACTCCCAGTCCACCATTGCCGATGTGGAGAGTCAGCGACCCCACTCCAACTGATAATTTGAACATAAAAAGGGTCGGAGAACAACTCACCGAATTGCGGTGCTTCCCTTGGTTCCCCAGCTTGTCTTTTACCCTGGCCACACCTAGTTGCATGGGCTCTACTGGAGCTTCTGTTTGCGCCACTGCTGGTGCAGTCTCTCACTGTTGTCTCCCTTGGGGGAATTGCTGACATCGTTCCTGTAGGAGAGAGTCATAGGTGATAGCAAGATGAACCACCTCATTCAGTGAGATGGCCTCCTGCTTACACGCCAGTTCCGCCCTTAGTCCATTGACGAATGCATCTACCAAGGTGGACTCGTTCCAATGAGCTCCCAAGCTAGCGTCTGAAATTCCATTGCATAATCTGCCACTGTTCAGATTCCTTGCCTTAAATGGAGCAAGGAGTGCCCGCAAAGACTCCCCTGATGTGAATGAAAAAACACAGCCCTGAGCTCTTGAATAAAACGCATAATTGTTCATCAGCGGGGAAGCATCAGTAACGAGAGTGGCTCCCCAGGTACGTGCTTTCCCCGTGAGCCAGGAGATTACAAAAATTACCTTGGCATGGTTGGGCAGTCGGGGTTGGTATCTAAAGAAAAGCTCACACTGTACGACGAAGCCCTAACATCCTTCTGGGTCGCCTCCATACATCTCGGGGGTAGCAATGAGGCATTTTATCCCCTCCGGTACAGGTGCGGTAATGGGAGGAGTTTCTTGTTGTTCAGGACTCAGATGATTAACAATCTGCCCGAGGTGCATGACAAGCGAGCGTAACTCCCCCATCTCCTGCTTCTGCTGCTCCATTGCCGCCTTTTGGGCAGCCAGCAGTTGGGCCCAGTCAGGGCTACTTGCCTCGCTTCCAGGTGGCTGCACATTCTGTGACATTTGCAGGATGGAGGAAGCGAGAGGCGGGGTTGCGGCAAAGTGCTTTTTATATTCCATCGGCATCTAGCGATGATAACACTTAAACCAAAACTCAGACAGTAGGTCTCTGAGTGAGCGCAGATATCAGACAGGACTGGCATCTTAGGTTCTATAATGTGCATCCCCGTCTCTTGGGATCTGTGAGTTTAAGTAAGCAGATCATGATTAGGAACAGGTGAGTTCAATCAGTACTCCAGCGATTGTGAGCAGGGCAGGTAGGGGTGTGATCCCTAGCAGGAGTGGGCGTGTCCCTCCTGCTAGCCGGCTGGCCAATGGAGACAGTTATGTTCATTAGTGTGCTCTTAGCTACACAAAATCTACATCATCTTGCAGTATACTGACTCATATTATTTGTGTAAGTCATATAAATTGCACAGAGCTCTCTTTTTGCTTCACTCGGTTAGGACCCTTTTATTTCTAACGTGTTTGCTTTTTGGCAGGTCAATGTCTGTGTCAATACAATGGATGCAGAGCTAGAATTTGCCATCCAGTCAGGCAAACAGCTCTTTGAGCAGGTGAGATCCAGCTGACCCTGCAGGCCTATAAACAAGCAGCAGATAGTCACGTGACTTTAGCATAAAGGCCTGTGTGTAATGGAGTGAGCTTTTCCATGCTCAGATACATAAGGGTGCATACCATCCTTTTTTGTTATAGTTTTTTTCCCCCGGTGTAAGTACAATGGAACTGTGGAGGTTGGGTTGTGTGTCTATAATGAGATAATGAAACTACACAAAAAGTTAACAAACACAGAAGCTGCAGGTGAAAGAATCTGTGGTTACATATTAAGTCAGTGGTTGCCTGGTTACTTTCCTTGTGCTAAAGAATAGCCTGTGAGTGTAAATCATTTTACAGATATTGTCCAGCTAAGTAACCAATGACAACAGTGTTAAACATGTCGTTTATGGCATGAGGTTTATGACATGACATACAGCCTGTAGGTGGGGGAGTCCAGGCCTGGTCCTGTCACTGATAAGATGTCAGAGTTAGGAAGCAATAGGGGTAGTTCCCCTACAGATAACATCTGAAGATAAATTGAAAAATGTATTGATTCTTTGGGAATGCAGGGGAGTGCAGAGGGGAACACCCTTCTGGACATTTTGAATTGTTAAATCATTCTCATTTCTGGTATGTCAACAGATGAGGGTGCCTCACCCTTTTACACCTGATGCCAGCATAATACATATAACTTAAGCGATTATTCATAAAGCACCAAACATAATAGGAGATTGATACCCAGGATAATTTCTCACATATTTGTTACTGTGTCATTGGCATGAAATTACATGGGGTTCATTAAAGTCACTGGAATGTGTTTGGGCCTCAGGTGGTCAAGATAATGGGTTTGCGTGAGGTGTGGTACTTTGGGCTGCAGTATATGGACAACAAAGGATATCTCACCTGGCTCAAAATGGAAAAAAAGGTATTATCTTTAATATTTGCTGTGTTTGAGAAGGAATATGTTTGTTATATTATAACAGCTTGAAAGGGACCAGATAAGGTGAGTCACAGTATTGAAAAAAATCCATCAAAATGCTAAACAAAGCCATGTCCATGCAGACTTCTTGTCACATGATCACATGGTTTGACTGTGACTAGTCCTGGCTGATTTCCCAGACATGGATTAAGCCTTGTCTTTTGCTAAATTACAATGCCCATGATGAGTCTCCATTGAAAATCTTTTGTTCTCTAGAGCTCCATGTACCCTGAAACCGGCCTTTCAAGTATGAACACAGTGGCTCTGTGTGTGTGTGTGTGTGTGTGTGTGTGTGTGTGTGTATATATATATATATATATATATATATATATATATATATATATATATATATATATATATATATAATGTTTACATCATATTTAAAAACTGTCATCTGTTTTATGTGTTGTCTTAGGTTTTATCTCAGGACATAAAGCGAGAGAGCCCCCTGCAGTTTATGTTCCGGGCTAAGTACTACCCTGAGGATGTTCAAGAGGAGCTCATCCAGGACATCACCCGCAAGCTCTTCTTCCTTCAGGTGAAGGATGCCATTCTGAGCGACAACATCTACTGCCCCCCAGAGACGGCCGTGCTACTGGCATCATACTCCGTGCAGGCCAAGTGTGGAGACTTCTCCAAGGAGACGCACAGACCTGGCTACCTCACATCAGAAAGCCTGCTCCCCCAGAGGTGCATTCATGTTGTAGAATTCACTTGGTAAACATCTCTCAGATGATTTCATTTCTTGTCTTACTTGTTCTCAGCCTTTCAGATGTCTTATTTCATAGGTTTTTCCACACAGCAGGCAAACAGCAGACAGAATATTGTTTTCGCATTCAGGCTCAGACTTCAGTAATGACTGGTTCAGTATTTATATTTTTAATGTTCTCTCTTAACAGGGTACTTGACCAGCACAAGCTCTCCACACACACACACACACACGATGTCAGTCTGTTTATATATGTGTATATATATATATATATATATATATATATATATATATATATATATATATATATATATATATATATATATATATATATATATATATATATATATATATATACACACACACATATTTAAATAATTATATAATTATTTTGGTCCCTAGGGATGATGCTATACTAGTGTACTTAAAAATTGCACAAGATTTGGAGATGTATGGAGTCAACTACTTTGACATCAAGAACAAGAAAGGAACAGAACTGTGGTTGGGTGTGGATGCACTTGGCCTTAACATATATGAGAAAGATGACAAGTAAGCACATAACTGACATTTGGCGAGCCATATCACTGACTGTTTATGAATGGCAGCTGACATAGGAATGTTATTGAAGATATTAGGGTTAGTGTGTAAGAAATCATTGCCTGTTCAGTCATTGACCCCTCAGTTAAGTCAGTCAGGCCCAGTGTGGCAAGTAAACATGACCGCGTGGATCTTTTAACTGACAGGTCATAACATCTAAGGTCTGATGCTCCGACTGCACATAACAACTGTAAAAAAAGATTTCACTGGTAAATGAAGCTTGGGAGTAATTTTACATCTTTTCTGCTGTCTCAAAGATTGATGCCAAAGGTTGGATTCCCTTGGAGTGAAATCAGGACCATATCTTCCAACAACAAGAAGGTTGTCATTAAACCCATTGACAAAAGGGCCCCAGTAAGCATTTAATTTTACATATATAAAATATAGCATTTTTGTATTTATTGCATAAAATTTACAAGTTGTGATTCATATACAGTTAGAAGGTTTCATGTTTATATAGGAAACTTGCCCAGTTTAATGTGTTGTCATATTTGGGGACTATAAATACCAATATGACTCACTTGTTTTTTAAACCAAAGTAAAGCCTATTTCTTTACGAGTCATCACAACAATGCTTATAAATCATGATTTTAGGTTCCTTGTAATCTTATGAGTTTAACTGCCAAATTGTGGCATCCCCCAATTTGATAGAAAATAGAAACCTTACTGAGCATCTGAACTTGGGTACCTGTGATAAATCTTTTGTTCTGTGCTTCCTCCACGTCTCATCGCCGCCGATAGGACTTTGCGTTCTACGTCCCTCGCCTGCGCATTAATAAGCGGACCCTACAGCTGTGCATGGGCAACCACGAGCTGTACATGCAGAGGTGCAAAATCGACACCCTCGAGGTGCAGCAGATGAAGGCACAGGCACGCGAAGAGAACCAACAGAGGCAGTTGGAGAGGTCTGTTCAATTTTTTCATGTTTTGGTCTGCTTGTTTTTGTGTATGGAACAATATTGTTGCTGTACTGAAAGGCTTTTGTTTATTCCCTGTTGCTGTCAGTCAAAGCCTGAGCTGGTTGTCCTTGTTGGGTTATGTTGTTGATGTTGTTTTTTAAATTTAATTGATGCCGCTGTGGCAGTTTTACTATGCTAATGGGGAGTATTTTTCAGACACACGTTGGAATATGAGAAGAAAAAGAGAGAAGCTGTTGAGAGACAGAAAGAACAGATGGAGAGAGAAAAGCAAGAAATGGTGATGAGGCTCTGCCAGTATGAGGAACAGGCTAAGAGAGCTGTGAAAGGTAGTAGCCTCTTTTGGGTTGATTAATTTGGCAGATTTACAGCTGTCACAAAGAACAAAGGTCTTTGTGATTAGAGGAATGGCATTCCTATTCCATTATCATGTAACTGCTTCCCCCTGCTGGTGGCATGTGTGAATTGCACAGAATTGAGGGAGCAGCTGGACAGGGCCATTCGGCTGGAGGAGACGAAGGGTGGAGGAGGATGCCTCACGTCTGGAGGCTGAGCGGCAGGCGGCTCTCCTGGCCAAAGAAGAACTGGCCATGCAGGCTGAAGACCAGATCAAGAACCAGGAGCAGCTGGTGGGTATTGTCAGGCTGAGGTAGATTAACCTCATAAAATTCCACGGTTATTGTTCAGTTATTAATCTGAAGGCATATTATTCAGTAACTATTGTGGATTATTTATTAACTACATTAAAACTAATATGTAATGAATGTAGTCACAGGTGATAAGAGTCTGGATTCACTGGCACAGATCCTCACACTTAATCCTGCATTATGACAAACTGACTGCCCCACTTGCTCTCTCAGACTAGAGGCATGTCTGAAGCTGCCAGGCAGATTAAGATGTCCCAGGGGCAGGAAATGGAGTGCAACTCGCCTTTGATGTGAAGCACTTAGGGATTTCAGGCCATTTCTGTCCCAATCTGAATTTTAAGGCTACAGAACTGGCTGAGTACACCGCAAAGATCGCCCTGCTGGAGGAGGCCAAGAGAGTGAAGGAAGAAGAGGCTGATCAGTGGCAGAACAGAGTGAGTAATGTCTTTACTGTCAGTCCAATCCTTATTTAAACTGACTATCATTCAGCCATATGCAGGGCCATAAGACATCAAATGTGCATTTCCCACTCTCTTTTCAAACGTGTCTATCTGCTCTGTGAATCTGGTTCTTGTGTGGCTCCTAGGCTAAGGAGGTGCAGGAGGATCTACTGAAGACGCGCGAGGAGCTTCAGCTGGCGATGACGGCCCCTGCGGCCATCCCGGCCCCCGTGATGGTGGTGGACGAGGTGGACGTGGAGCAGGAGGAACAGGAGGAGAACACTAGGACCGACCACGCCGAGCCCCTGGTGGGAGGCATCCATGAGAGTGTGCAGAGGCAGCTCATGGTAAGATATATGCTGACACACACACTCATGCTCACTCATGCACACACACTTGCATAAAGACTACAGACGGCTGCCCCTGAGCTGCCTCACTTAATATAGCAAACAACCTGGGTTGCAGGAACTGAGCTCTGAGCTGGCTGAGGCGCGGGATGACTCCAAGAAGACAAAAAACGACATCTTGCACAAGGAGAACATGCACATGGGCAGGGACAAGTACAAGACGTTGCGTCAGATCCGCATGGGAAACACCAAGCAGAGGATAGATGAGTTTGAAGCATTGTAGAGACTGCTCCCATCTGAATGCCCTCGGCCATAGCTTGCACCCTGCTAGCTACTGCCTCTGCTATTTTAGGGTGTATTTTGCAACATTATCACAAATGGTTCCACTTTACATTAGCCGTTCAAGTATTTAGACTGTCGTAATGCTATTTAATCATAGTGGAACAACTGGACAGAATTATATTTCCTGAAGGTCACTACGGTGGGGAAAGGGGTAGAGAGAGCAACACTGGAATATCATTCTCACCCATCAGTCTCCGCCATGGGCACCATGGTAACGGTCAAAAAATGGAAAATATTATGGTCTTTCTGCATCACAGTAAGTCCATATCCTTGGTGGCTTTTGCTTGGTTTGGAACCCTAACCCCCTGGACTATATCTTACATGTGTACATGCCTACCATAAATATAACCATTTGATTCTAAAGGAAATATGTTCATCACCTTCTATTCTAGGCATTTGTAAAATGGGTGCGAAATCCTCTCCTTTGACTTTACTAAATATTAACTTCCAGTCAGTCTATATTTATAAAAATTGTCAGAAAGCCTTTAAAATTTCCTCTTTTAATTCTTGTTTTCTTTTTTGAAATAATTCTGTTTGCTGCCACCCTGAATTCGATTTATGACAAGCACCATATCATAGTCTGACTAATGGTGTCATTTTCAGTTTAAAATGTGCTGTAGACAAAATGAAGGAAATCCTTGAATTAAGTCACTTAATGGCTCTGACACACGTCACATTTTTAAATAGTTCTGGACCTGGTTTGCAGTTTTAAGTACTTTACACTACACGGTCATTTTGATCGCCCAGGCTTTGTGTTTAACCTCTCGTCTTCTGAACACTAAATTAGATGCAAGTTGTTAAGCCTGGGAGATTTTTAAAAGATTGCTTCCAGTGTGGATACAAATACAACAAAAGTGTAGCCTTGAATGGGAGCGGAGCGTTCCACTCTCAAAACCCTTCACTGACGTTACGACGACGCCTACTGTGGGCCTGCTGTGCTGCCGAACAGACCTGTTGTTTTACTTTCCCCTTTTTTTCTATTTCCCCTGTTTTGTAAAGGAAATAAAGAACCACAATCCAGGCACTGTCTGACATACTCATTACATTTCAGCTTTTTTTCTGTTGTGACTCACTGACTTACGCATTAACAAGTGGGAAAATAGTTTTGCTTCCTGATTTTATGCTACTACAATGCTATAAGAAACGAGGACTGTGACATGCTCACAGACGTCCAGGGAACCTCTTAAAAAGCCAATTGTTATGCAGAGGAGTCGTCCGTGCGCGTCCATAAAGAGAAGCCGCTATTTACTCAAGGACTAGCTAATTATGTTGCTAGACAACAACTTATGAAGCCTGGAAACCATTTCTGTTTAAATATGTGCTAGGTCAACATTGTCACATTTGCTGCAACTGGGCAACATGTTGAGTTGTCCTGAAAAGACATGTAGCTATTTAAGAAATCAAAGTAATACATCATTAAACGGTGCCCTTTAAATGCTAATAAACTTTCATATTTGTACGGGCATACGAACTGGAAGCACCTTATACTCCAATGAAGAAAAAAAAACCATTTTTTTTAAAAAAGAACTAATTTTTAAACAGTTGTCTTTACTAACGTATCTTTCTTGTGAAACTGCATATTCTTGTGGATAAAACTTTTTAAGTCGTATAAAACTTCGTAGTCAAATGTCTAACTTTTGGTTAAGTTAATAGCAGGCAATGGCACACGAATAATAGTTGAAACTCAAGTACGAAATATGACTTTAGGAAAAAGCCCATGGTGATAAGCTTTGACAGCCCACTTACGCTACAAGCACAAACTGTACCCATGGATTCTTGTATTCATAGATATGAACAGACCTTTCCCGATGCTCCCTAACGACCGGCGTGTTTAAATCGGTGGAACAAATGACCAAATATGGTATGCATCTTTTATCCCTTGGGGGTGGTGCTGAAAGAACAGCTCCCGGCAAACGTGCCCTTCTTAATAGTAGTCCCTCGTGACAAAGGTCTGCTTGAAAATCCTTCGTGCCAGAGGGGCTCTGTAGAGAAATGAATCACAAAAGTTTTTGTCGACTCGGTCTAGAATTAAAAACGGAGGAATATTTTTAGCTATCCAGGGAAAATGAAGAGGCAAAACGTCCGGACACTCGCCTTAATTATTTGCACCCTGTCCTATTTACTTATTGGAGCGGGAGTCTTCGAGGCTTTAGAGTCAAAGCTTGAAAAAAGCCAGAAAAGGAAGCTGGATTATCGAAAATTTCAATTGATGACTAAATATAATCTCTCCAGAACAGACTTTGACCAAATTGAAAAAGTGGTTTTGCTTCTTAAGCCACACAGAGCCGGAGTCCAGTGGAAGTTCGCCGGTTCATTTTACTTCGCCATCACCGTGATAACGACGATAGGTAGGGCTTGTCTTTCTGTGCGAACACATGCAATGGTTTAGTCCAGGAACTTAAACTTTATTAGTATCCCAAAGCACCTTGATGGATTCTACATTTTCGGCGTTTATTGTGTCTTTCTGTTCTTTTCCACTGCTACCTTTCAGTAGCCTCGCATTCAACGCGCATCCCAGGTTGTAAACACTTTGTACTGTTATCTTTGAAACCATTTACTAAATCACTGCTATCAAACAGTTTGAGCTGTCCTATAGTTCAAAGCTGCTGAAGCTTGTTTAAACAGACCCTAAATCCATGAATTACTTGATGTGATAAAACACAGTTGCCTACTTGATCATTAATATCTCAAATACAAACGTCTCATAAATTTTAGGTGGCAGAGCCTTCTTTATAGACATGTTTCAACTAAAAAATTACTGGCAAACTGTATGGCATAATGTTCAGGTTAGATCAGTGTTAAAGACTCATTGGTTCAAGAATCATTTCACAATGGTGCCTTAGAAAAAAAAAACATCTTTTTGAAAGATTCTTTTGTCAGATAGCAACCCTAAAAAGACAGAAACGTTCTGCTTGTTTATTACTTAAAATGTGCAGGTCAAAATGTTCTACTCACAGCAAACCCTTTTCTTTTTTTTAAGAATAAAATGTTTATAGAACAATAAACTGTTGTGCTTGCTAATAGGCAAGGAGTCAAATGAGAAAAATATCATGTGATTACCAAATATAATGTCGGAACTAAAGAAACTACTCTTCCCAGCTTTGTCACAAAAGCAATACGGTGCACCAGAAAATTATCAATGTTTAGTAGAGCCCATTGTATAAACTTCAAGCTATTATCACGAGCCATGAAAACTTTAACAAAATAAACATGGCTTGGTTATAGTAATCAGTCATTTTAATGTTTCTTGTTTAAATTAATCTGCTAAGTAGAAAATTTAATCTCTAAATGTAATTTCTAAAATGTAATGCTGTAGCATCTCTAATTTAATGCATTTTCAGAGAGTTACAGTACTGGATGCATAAAAGGTAGCAGCTCTTATACATCATGTACAACTATTCTACAACTATTTTTCACAGTCTCATTGCTGTTTGGTCTCATGACTGATATTAAGCTTGGGATTTTGCAGCAATTTTGATTCTATTCTGGTGATAAAGTGTTTGCATTAAAGATGTTTGCTCTGAGGTTATTTAGCCTTGACATTCACCATGGAACGCTGGATACTGCATACAATCTGCCTGCATATCTCAAATCAAATGCCATATTAGTCTGCACCACTTTGGAACATTTACATCACTATGATAATATTGAGAGAGCTAAGAATAATGGATGACAATCCTAATATTTACTTGGTGTTTAAACAGAGCTAGTACAAATAAATGTGGTAGGTATCCACAAGCCTAATGCCATGGGTAAGAAACAGACATTAAGACATTAACCAGTCTGCCTCATTCAGTCTTCATTCCAAAGCTGGCTATGTGCACTGGTGTCCAACTAAATCTTTGTAGGGTGGTATTATATGTTTTTTCTATTGCTGCGTCATAACTATCTGTGTAACAGCCACCAAGGCAGTGCTCCCACACTGAAGCTACATCAAGTATCATGACAGGTGTTGGGCATTTATTAAGCCTGGACTGACCTGAATTTCTAGAAGAATAATTTAATCATGTAAAAATCAAATAACATAACTGAGACTAGAACATAAATTGAAAAATCCTGTACCTGTTCTATATCTCTCATATAGCTATAGTTCTTTAAGTTAATCATATTATTTAGATATATATGAAGTTATTGTTTTTGTCTGTTCTAATTGCTAAATGCACGAGTCAAAACTTTCATCCCCATGCAGAATTTTAATTTACAATGTTCTTTTAGTCACTTTTAATGATATTTTGACATTTTTTAAAAAATTGGTCTTTGCTGCAAATGTGTAATTTAATTAAATGAGTGTAATGTCATGATAATGAATGGACAGCACTTTTTCATCATATATCGAATTGTACTTTGGTTTGGGATGAAATGTCTTCTGATTTTCATGAAGTGACTTCCCTGATATTCTTCTGTGGACAAACTCTGCCTCAGGTTATGGTCATGCTGCTCCCAGCACGGACGCAGGGAAGGCATTCTGCATGGGCTATGCACTCTTGGGCATCCCGCTCACTCTGGTGATGTTCCAGAGCTTGGGTGAGCGCATCAATACGTTTGTGCGCTTCCTTCTGCACAAAGCCAAGAAGTACATGGGCCTGCGGCGGGCGGAGGTCTCCATGGCCAACATGGTGACCATCGGATTCTTCTCCTGCGTGGGAACACTGTGCGTGGGGGCGGCCGCCTTTTCACACTACGAGGGCTGGAGCTACTTCCATGCATTCTATTACTGTTTCATCACACTCACTACCATCGGCTTCGGCGACTACGTGGCGCTGCAGAAGGACAACGCCCTGAACAATGACCCACACTACGTGGCCTTCAGCTTCGTCTACATCCTGATGGGCCTGACGGTGATTGGTGCCTTCCTCAACCTGGTGGTGCTACGCTTCATGACCATGAATGCCGAGGATGAACGAAAGGATGCCGAGCAGCGTGCGCTGCTGGCCCGCGACAAACGCGTTGTGCGGCCGCCCCGCTGCTCTGGGCCCCCAGCGTCCCCTGTGTGTGAGCGCAACGCCAAGAGGCGTGGCCTGAAGAGCGTCTATGCCGAGGTGCTCCACTTCCAGACCGTCTGCTCCTGTCTGTGGTACAAGAGCCGGGAGAAGATGGTCATACTCCCTCAGGACTTGTCCTTCAGCGATGCGCTGATGGAGCAGGGCGACGTCTCCCCGAGGCGCTTCTTTGAGGCCGGCTCCGTGGGCTGCGTGTGCAGTCCCCAGCGCTGCTCAGCTATCAGCACTGTCTCCAATGACCTGAGGAGCATGTCCCCGTTCAGGCTGCTCTCCAAGAGACGCAGCTCCGTCTAGACATCTAGCTCAGGTGTTGGACAGGTACATGCTCGTGAAGCTGGTAAAAACGCAGAGCTGCTGTACGTTTCTCCTGCATGCATATGTGTTTATGTGAAGATGCTGGAAAGCACCACTCTAAGTACAAAGAGAAAAGCTAGAGTAGGTACGGAATTATTGTGTCTAAAAGACAAAGTAACACTTACATATGTTGTGTGTGTGTGTGGGTATGTGTGTGTGTGTGTGTGTGTGTGTGTGTGTGTGTGTGTGTGTGTGTGTGTGTGTGTGTGTGTGAAGACGAATTGTCTCCTCATGAGACCATATAAACCTTAAATAGAGTAATAATGCACTTCTGCTACTTCAGAGTTACAAAATACTCCATGAATGGTGCAATACACTGTGCAAAAATATTTTAACAGTGCTTTATCAAACGTACCAACAACATACCTTATTTTCTTCATGGAAATTGTCAAACTTGGACTTTATGTGTCATAACATTTCATGTTTCACAAATGTATTTAGACGAATAGAATTAGTGCAAAATCAAACTGGCACAAATTTATGCAAGCTTTTACACACCTGAAATGCAGTTGATTAGCCAAGACATGATAGATGTCCAAGTTTTGTTAGTTTTGTACAGATCACTGGTTCTACATAGTTATGTGTATTTTCAGATAACAGTATGACACCAGTCCAAAACTAAAACAAAATTTGTAAATCACCAGTTTTGTCTGATTGACTACATTTGTAGTAAGTGGAAAACTGTGTAAATTAGATTTTTTGCAAACTATTCCTGTAATATGTTTGTCTTTGAAATATTTAAAAAAATATATGTATCACGTATTGATGTCATATTAATCATTGCATCTTTTCATAAGTAATCTCTGTTGTTTTATGTAACCAGTTGATTTATATCTCTGTGATCCTGCTTTTCCCTTTGTTTGAAAATTCTGTGAAGTGCAATATTCTATGATCAGGCAACCAACATTCAATTTTCAATTTCCTTTGAATTTAGGTAAATAAACAACACCTTTAATGGACTGTTGACTTACAAATACTGTACAGAATAGTCCCTTTTGATATACTGTACAATGCTGGACTGTGACCATGAAAATGAAACACCTACAACGTATTCGCTGCTCCAGATGGTATGCCCCCATGATTCCAGTTTTCTGGCCAGCTCTATCAACCCTCTAAGAGTGTCCCCTTCCAAAGACAGTTACTGTATGTCAACCTGACAAAACTTGCATGGGGTTAGGAACAAGAGCAAAAGATGATGAATGCTATGGATGAATCTAGCCAGGTCAGCCCTATCAAGAGCGATTGTAGAAATCACTGAGGAGTAATGTAGCCAATTGCATGTGCACATCTGGAAATTACACAGGTGTGATAGCGTGCACTTATTCACCATTTATATACAGTATATGAATGCCTAAACAGCAAGTTTAACCTTGTGAGAAAAAATAAAGCTGTTATCTCATAAGGTCTGTGCCCCTGCTCTCAGCTCAGATCTGGACACCATGTCCTGTGTATTTCCCTCTGACTCAGAATGGGCTTGCTGGCCAGGCTATGTTTGGCCCGCACAGGCGTGCGCGCCATCCTCAGATGTTGCCAAGGAGAAAGACTTCGCCTTGAGCTATTAGACCTGCATGACACCACAACAGAAGGAGCGCCATTGCAGCAAATGCTTGCATTGCATCCCCATGGCGGGAGCATCTGTTGTGATCTTTTTTACCCTGGCTAGAGATATCTACATCCATGGAAATAGTAAAAATAGCTCTGACCGGCAGGTCAGTGGGGCCCGGACATGATGCACAACTTACTTGCAGCTCTTGTCCTGAAGCCAAGCAACTAGGACGAAATATGAGGTTTCATATTTAACATAAAAGAGTAAAGAAATAAAGTCACTTTCTTTTTTATTTTATATCTTTATTTTTTTTTCAATTCCTCATTGAATTAAAAATCATTAGCCTTAAACTACATTTTGTATAATTCCCATGAGTAATGAAACCTATAATTGTAATTATTTAATGTCGAAACTGAAAAAAAATGTCTGATACGAATTTATGAAGGTATACTGCCGTCACAGAAAACTCATTAAAGTAGATTCACTAAATGGCAATAAATAAATAAATAAATCAGTTGCTACAGATCGTAGTAAATGTTGATCGGACTCATCTATTGGTTCGCGTTCATGTATTAATTAACCAGAAACGAAGTATCTGTGACTTTAAAAGCAGGCCTGTTTCAATGTTGAGCTGTTTTCACTGTGGACGCTTCGAACCGACTTCGCGCGCAAGCAACATAAGATATTTTGCAACAATAAACAGTCATTTGTTTTCCACGGTTTTATAAACAAGTTTTGAGTTGTTAAAAACCGAAAATGGATTACTGTGTAAATTTATTTACTCAGAACAGGACAGCCGCTCTCTATGTTACAGGGACAACGGTCGCCTTGCTTGGACTCGGACTCGGATACAAATACATATGGAAACAAAAAAAGTTGATTCGCGTTGGAGTAGTTTCTCAGTTGTTGGTTCATCCCATGAAATCTGGAAAAGCGGTGTTGGTAGATACTGCGGAATGTCTGCGAATGGGACTGAAATGTGGAGAGCTTCAGGATCGGTGAGATTACTTAAAAAAAAACCTTGCGCAACATTCGTACAAGTAAACCAAAAAGTGACGTTCACCTAACAAGTTTAGGCGTTGCAATAGTTAACAGACTTTAATTCAAAAAAATCAGATGCGATGTACTAATAACCTATAACATTTAACAACAGAGCCGTTTTGTGGTAGCGTTTGAACCGCTCTGAATGTTTCTGAAGGTAACTTTCAGAAACGTATCGCTAGACTACTTCGCCAGAAGCAGTTGCCATGTTTTATCATTGCGAGCGATTGGACAGCCGGCATGTATCTCACTGCAGCCACTGGCTTGTCATTACGGAAGACGGCCACATGGTGACTGGAAGACAACAGCCCCGCCTGGTTCTGGTGTCCCTGACCTGCGAGAACGGCCAGCTCTGCCTCAGTGCTCCTGAGATGGACGAGTTGAGAGTTCCACTGCACCAGGGCACAAATCCCATCTTTAACTGCAGGTAGCTGGTGATCTACAGGGTGAACTCTTCCCCAACGGAATACGTAATTATATGGTGTTAAGTCGCACATTTTGTGCATTCTAGATTAAAGTGAGTGTTTGTATTAACAATGCGCAGCTTTGAACTATAGGCAGCAGGTATGGGATTTGGTAGGAAAATTAACAAATTGAATCTTCTTTCATGTTACAAAAATGTGCCTTGACCTTCCCTTTTTGGAAACTGAATTCTGCAAATGTGCTTAACAAGCATTTAATGCAAGGATACCTATTCTTTGGTTAGAAATTCCATAATCACACACATTACCTTCTTGAACAAGGTGCTAGCAAAATCAAGGTAATGTCATACTGATGAATATATGCAAGTTGCTCTGGATAAGAGCATCTACCAATGCTGTAAATGTAATCCTGAGCATTAATGTTTGCATTGTGTTTTTAGTTATTGACAAATTGCTGAAAAATGCCATTTCTGACTGTAGAGTGTTTAGTTCAGACATTCAAGGCAGAGACTGTGGGGAAGAGGTGTCAAGCTGGCTCACTCGATATTTGGCAGCAGGTGTGACTTTTCGTCTGGTGCACTTTGAACCCTCTCTAAAGGCAAGGAGCTCTGCTGATCAAGACTCCCGTTTTCCCAAGGATACACAGGTTTGCAGTCAAACTAGCCCTAGATGAATGCTTCTGATGCCATTCAGGGATGTCTCATCATTACATGATGTCTGTTGCTGCATTACAGTAAACAGATCACACTCTCTTAGAGCAACTTCTCAGACACAAAAACTCAAACAAATGATCTAATGTCCATAAGTGAGTTTACATTTGCCTTGGAGAAGTGTAAACCTTTCTTTCCAAATTCCCCTTACCTATTTGTTAAGTGCTCTGGCTAGGAGGCCCAGTAAGTCTACTCTATGGTATCAAAGGTATAACTTTAAAAAAAAAAAAAAATCTCCTTAATACTTTCAGAGCTGAAACCTCTAATAAATGCATCCTTCGCAATTTCCCTGACTGAACATTGTCACAGAATAAAAGGGGTGTGTCTTTTTAAAATGTAATTTTTTTTTAAATTTTTTTGGTGGGGGAGGGAAGGATCAATAATTCATGCTCGCCTCATGCGCTGGCATGCCATTTTTATGCCTGGCAGTTGTCTCTGATCTGTTGTGGTCTAGGTGGCTTACCCTGATGCTGCTCCAGTCATGCTGATGTCCATGGCCTCCGTTCAGGACCTGGGGAACAGACTAGACTGTGACTTCTCTGTCTACCAGTTCCGGCCCAGCATTGTCGTCGGTGACTGTGAGCCTTTCGCTGAGGCAAGAGCCTATTTCCTAAGCCTTCATGTTGAAAGATGTCAGTTTTTTTTTTTTTTTTTTTAAAAAGGGCTGTTTCATGTTTTTACATTTTAAGGATAAGATTAGGTGTCTGTTCTTTTGCTATGTGCTTTTATGAATGAGCATTCTACAATTTCTCAAATCAAATTTAAACCTGAATCCGAGTATAATGTTCAAAACAACCACATAACTGGCTTCTCACTCAGTTCTGAACAAGAGATATTTGAAATTATTGAATACTGTGAAATTGTTTATTTAGCTTCATCTGTCTTCTCTCTTAAATAGGATTCATGGGATTATGTTCAGATTGGCCAGGTGGAGCTGCAGAGAGTCATGGGCTGTGGAAGGTATTCCATCAGGACAAACCCTCGTCTCCAGTCGGCTACCTGTTAACATGTATTGTGATGTGTTTCTGGTGTCTATTACACTTGCAGGTGTGTTCTCACCACTGTTGATCCTGAAACTGGAATCATTAGTAGGAAAGAGCCACTAAATACTCTCAAAACGTAAGTGAATTGACCAGTCACATGCACAATAAACTTGCAGGGTCGAAAAGCACAGTATGGTTGAAGTATTAAGTGTTTTTTTTTTTTTATGACTGGCTGCATCATCGATGCAGTGTTTTTATTCAGTTGTTCCTCTGGGTGCTTGGTGCATTTGTACCAATAGTTAAACAAATGTCAGTTACATCTATCTCGATCATGTGAATGTTTTTGATAAACCTTACTTATTCCATGTACATGTTTAAAAAGGATGCATGAGTGCAACTCATGTGATCATCTCAGCTGTTCCCATGACACACAATTCATTTGGATTTTGTGTGTATAATTGTGGCAGACTGTGCTAGACCTTCAGTGCTGTCTTACCCAAATTAATCCACCTCTTAATCTGTAATTATCATGACACAGCTATAGAAATCGTTGATATTGTACAGAAAGGCAGTATGACATGGTGTTGCATCGCAGATGGGTATCTAATTCAAAGAGTAGGTATGTCATTACTAAGGCAAGAAACCCAAATGAGACAATTCAACAAGTCTTTCACTGCATACAAAGCTGTGCCACATGCATCATCTCTAGTAGAAGCATCAGTATCAACCTTCCTGAATTTAGTTACTGAAGTGAAAGTGGCAGACAAACCCTTTCCCTGGCTGCGACAGGCTCACTAGCTTAGGGGTTGGCGAACCTTTCCTCACAATATGCAGCTTCTCTCGAAAAGTCTGTCTTAAAGTGGCTTTGTGAGTATATTTGTGACCAATTCATTTCTTCTCCTGTCAGCCATTGTGGTTTTAAAAAACGGCTATTAAATCTACATGAATATATTGTAGCTTGTGCACGGCACTACATATTTGATTTGATAACTCTGACTAGTATGCTGCCACTCTCTAAACATCCAAACAAAGAATGTATAAATTCTGACTTTGTTGTATGCCTGCTAGCCAACTCGCCAACTTGAAATCTGATTGGTTGGTTAAAGCAACAGTTTAACTGCCTTTTATTTTAAGATACAGGTGCCTGCACACTTAATTCTAAAGGCAGATTGTATTGACCCAGGCAGCTCTAACATGCACATACACTGCAAGCTGCACAACCAAGAGGAAAGCTATGGAATGGGCTATTGGGAACAATTGCATACACATTTGTGGGGGAAAAAAAAAAAAGGCATGAACATGCAAGTCTGTGATTAAGCAGCGACGGCTTTGCTGGCTCTGATGGCCCATCACTGGTGTATACTGTTTGACAAATGCAGGCACTTGTTTTTATTTATAGTTTTTTCTTACCTTTTAGTTATCGACTGATCGACCCTGCACAGAAAGCTTCACCAATATTTGGGCAGTACTATGCACTCAAGAAAACTGGAGTCCTCCATGTTGGTGATCCAGTCTACAAAATTAATTATTGAGGCAGGATGGGATGGACCTAATGGGTACCAAAACAAAGTGCAGATGTATGCTACATTTATGTGCAGGATGGGATTGCTGACTTTGGAACATAATTAACCATGTGTGTTGGTGAGATTCACATTTTTGTAATTGCAGTTAAATGTGAGAAAGTATCTAAAGCATGTTTAGTGATGCATACTCATTAGACTTTTACTCGTTACAAATTGCACTACTCAATTAATTCCACTAAAGAATCACAGGAATGTTTGTGTGTGTCGTGAGTATACCACCTAGTCTCCGATTGTCTTGAATGTTTTGTTGGTCAACAAATTCCTGGTCACTTAAATTTTTTTTATTATTATTATTTTTTTGATATTGGCAGTTTTTCCAGTGTACTGCTGATTGATTGATTTAAAAATATATATAAATTAATGAATCTCAACCTATGTGAAATACTTTATAATAAGTTTAACCTTTTGTATACTGCCAATATAAAACCTGTTGGTGGAAAGTTTTAACCCCGTTTGGGGGACATGGAATAAGACCATCACATAACTTTTATAAGGGAGCTGATGTTGTGTAAAGCCAGCCGATAACATCTTTATAGATGGTCCTAATTCACTGTTTGGAATATTACGTGTATGATGTATCCCTGTGGATGTTCACAATCCAGTTTGTGCACTTTCTCAATCATTTGACAATAAAGTCTGAATTATTGAAGTTGTGGCGTTACTGTGCACCTTTCTTGCCCCTCTCTAAATTCATCAGGTCGGGGTTGAGCCAGTTAAGATTAATTGCATGTAGACTACAGTTGAATAGTTTGACAGGTCATAAAGTATGTCAGTTATGTAACTTTTTGATAAGATTTCCATTTCCTGGCTTTGAGCAATATAACGATGGTTATGATCCACTGTCCTTGCTGTATATTTCTAGCATGCATTTTGTTGGCACTTTCTGCTAAAATCACAAAATTATCAACTGCTTGTACTAGGTTTGGACATGGGCTCCAGGGTCTTTTATTGCAGTGACTTAAATTTCACGAGAATACCAACCCTCCTCACCCTGCATTGCTGCGTTTATATGGCCCTCCCTCTGCCTTCTGTCTGCCCTCTGCTCTTGCACAAAACAAGGCTCACATGGCACTCACAATGTGTGTTTTAGTGCTGCACGCCCACCCATGAAGATGGAGCCTGAGCTCCCCATCCCCCAAAAACGAGCAATCTGATTTGAACCAAATAGTATATTTTATATTGTAAGGTCTTCTGGAGCATAGAAATGGCTCCAGAAATGGAAAAAACACACTTGTAGAAAAGGGCTGTGAGGAATGTTGGGACTTGGTGATGCGCTTTCAGTAGGAGGTGCCGTAAGAATTTTTTTTCTGGACTCATTACAGCTGCTCTTACTTACGGGAAGCTCTTCTTTCACTACCCCAATAGTGTGCAGCAGTATCTGTATATGTAATATTGCCAAAAACATCAAAGTTATGAATAATATTTTATAATGTTTTTTTTTTTTACCTGAAGATATGAGTACCCTTTTTGTTCTGCTTTAAGGTGATAAAGATGAAAGTTGAAAAGAAATGGGTAAATTGAATTTAATATCAGATTTATTCCGGAGTGGGGGTTTTGATTGATGGTCTGCACTTTATTTTATAGACTATTCAATTTATACTTCATTGATTAAAATTTTGTTCAGAGTAACAAAAATGTATTCGTTTAACTTAAAAAGACAAAAAAAAATACTTCCTTAAGTGTCATACCCTTGAATGTGCAGTAGAATTTAAGAATTTCGTACCTCTGCGTTGATATTAAAACTACATTCCTGGTAAATGATGATGTGGGATATTTTGACTCTCAGGCATAATGACCACCAAGGACATGCCTCTACGAGAGTGCAGATTTCTTTGTATTATTTTAAGCGTTGCTTACACTGCCTTCTGATGATGACCATATCATTCCACAATAGAGATTCAAATAACTTTGCAATGCTGCATCCTCACGTCCTTAAACTATATAATTGTTTGTTTGATTTAGACTACATCAGTAATATTTATGTTCTTTGCTTCACCGAATGAATTGCATCATGATCATGTACTCTAAAACTGATGACTATCCATTAAAAGTTGACAATATATTACAAAATGTAAAACTGTGATGTGAATTGTACTTTACGTACTGATGAGAGATTAAATCTGGGTCTATATCTGAGAGCTGGGTCTATATTTTATGTTTATGTATAACCTTGGGCAGACTTCAGGCTTAGTGTCTCCTTAATTATGATTATGAAATGGGCAAAATAATAGCTGTCTGCAGCATGTATTTTTTCCAACCATTATCTCACCACAGAGTTCATCAATGGAGATGAGCCCTTTCCCTTAATGACCTGGGCAGATGGCCACTGCTGGCATGTTTGTCACTCATTTGGGCTGCATAACCACATCTTGGGTGTTCCTGTGGCCCTGACTGGCAGAAGGAGTGCATCAGATTTACTTCAAGCAGATGCCAGCACTACAGTGTAACATATCTCACCTGGCTGGCAGGTCTGGAACACCAGTACTGGGGCCAGGGCTGTAACAATCATATTTTGGCTCATTATCCATAAGGAACTCATCACTGGCTCAGAGGAAAAAGGTTCACAGCTAGGCGACTGAACTGAAACTGTTCAAGATGCTGGGAGGAACTGTAGAATTTTTTCCTGTGTATTTGCACCAGCAGTGCAGTGGCTTCATGCTAAACTTCCTCCCACTCGGTTAACGATGAACCAATAAACTTGATGCAATCTTTGCCTGAGTGGAAGCACCTGCTTTAAAGTTCTGCAGCTAGCACTAATAGCTCAAGTAAACCCCTGAAGTGTTTATCTCCAAAGCCTTTGAAATTATTCTTGTTTCTGCTCATCCAAACATGTTCATTCAGGATTTACACAGGGGGGAGAATACCATTTTGTTTTCTGAATGTATGTGCATTCTTTTACATTTTCTGGGCTTAATACCTTAGTAAACACCTGAAGTTCCCATCAGTCTGAAGCAGTTGTGTATTTTTATTTTATAACCCTCCTGTTGTGTTCTAACCAAATCTGATCAATTTGCTGTTTTTGCTGCTATGCATCACACACAATTACTGATATCTGATTGTTGTTGTTGACATCTATATAGTTTGGTCAAATGTTCTTTATTTGTGATATTCTAGTCAGATCTATCAGCCATATAAAATTAATCACAAAGAATATAAGAAGATTAAGAATAAATATTCTCTTTCTCACCATGTTGCACAAAGTTTCCTTCCACTGTCTGATTAGTTTTACAGGATGTATAACTTTCAGACAAAACATTGTTGCTGCTAGTTAAAATTTTTGTCACATACAAAAATGGCCCAGTGCTACAAAGATCTATGTTTGTGATTCCAAGCTATAAATACCGCTCCTTTGCAATCTTGCTTCCAGTTTAAACTGCAGTACCACAACAATGAAGAATGGACAATGTGTGTGAGACTTTTGATCATATAAATCACCATGACTCCGATAAGGATGAAATATACCTGAACAGCACTGAGCCACATGACATAGAAGCAGAAATTAATTTGGAATACTTGAAAACCAAAATATGTTGGCACATTTTTGACATACCAGCCTTTGCAAATCACTTAAGGTTTTTATTTGATCACTGGTCTATAGTACACCAAATAAAACATAAATTGAGCATACTATACTAAAATATTGTATAGCTTCCAGTAAATTAGATTTATACAATGTGAAATTTTAAGAAGTACATTTTGTCATAATGACTAGGAATTGGGATTCTTGTAATACAACAATGTGTAAATAAATGTTTTAAAACTGTTTTCACAGCTCAGCTGAACACATCACAAGGGTGAAACATCATGCTACAGTTCATAGATTTGTGGGACTAGCTTCCTCCTCTAGCTAAAAGCAGGGAATCAGGTTTCAACTTGTTGGAAGAATCGTATACATTCTTTGGAGATGACTGTCCAGTTGACAGAAAACCCATTCAGATGACAGCAGAGTGCAGACAGACATGAACGAATCAAAATAAGCCAAGTTGCCTCGGCAGATATTTGCCACCTGAGAGGTTACGTAGCCTTTTTCTGATTTTACAGCTCACCAGTATTTTTATTTCTTAGAAAATGTTTTATTAAAAATATAGCTTTTTAAATATGAATAAATATTTAATAATTGATATTGTGAATGAGCTTAACCTTTCTTCTGAGATGTATTTGTTGATATGCAAGTATGAGCTCTATTTTTTTTTTCAGGAAATAAAAATCAGGTAATATTTATAGAGGAAACATCCACTGAGATGTCAGTTTAAAAGAATAATAAATTTGCTATTCTATAAGATGGATATTTGTGAATTTAAAAGACTTGAAAAAATGTATCAGTGTGTTTAGGGGAAATAAAGTAATTGAAACATGAAGTATAAAAGGCCACCAATGCTGCCTTTCTCTGTGCTTCTCTTTAGTTTTCTTTTGATTTGTGTTCATTTAAACACTAACCAATTCCACTGTGGTTTTACAAAACATTTTAGATCAAAAATGGCTATTTCTGTTTTTTTTATGTCTGTTGTAAAATTAGTGCCTTTTACATTGTAACATTTTAGCCTCAAAGATTCATGTTTCTCAGAAAACATTAGTGCATTCTTGCATGTCTCTATATACACCAAGTTTTACACTCTGTTTAGCTTTGTCTAGATTGGACATAAAACTTGCTGCTCTGTATTAATTTCCCTACCACAGGCCAAATTAAGATCAGCATCTAAGGAACGTACATGTGGCATGCAGGTTTAGGCATCCATATACAGAGCAAAGAGGAGTTACTTTCATTTTGTTATCAAGACATTATCAAGACATCTTTGCAACTGGTGAACTGCATGTCAGATTGATCATGTCAGATGGGATATATGTGGGATGTTTAAGATATTTTCATCCTTTGTTTGGAGTGAGCTTTCCTGCAGCTTTTTGTTGTTGTCTGGACCCTTTCTGAGGTTTAGGAGTGACAGGTTGCTTTGTTTCGTTGTCTGACTCTCTGGGACGAGCCACAGGCTTTTGGGGACTCTGAGCCTTGGTTTTAGGCTTCACTTTACCTTCCTTGGTCTTTTTAGTCTTCTTTGCTGTGATACTTTTAATATCCTTTTTTGTTAGCTTTGTTGGTTTTACTGGTTTTATGGGTTTAATTTTTTGTCCTTTATGAGAACCTTTCAAAGAGGTTTCAACATTTTTTTCATCCACATTAACAACATTCTTCGTGGGTTGTAAGGTGTTCTTCTGATGGGGAGGGGCCTTCTTTTTTGCCATTACACTGGCATTTTTGCCCTTTGGTTTCAGCTTCAACAAAGGTGCCTTCTTTTCCTTCACGTGTTGTGATTTCTTTGAAATTGTCCCAATCAGCATCTTTTGTTTTGACATAGCTGTGGTAGATACTGTGAGTAGCCTGGTAACTGTTGGTTCTGTGGTGAATTTCATCCCTTTAAGTGGTGGCCTTGTTGGTATTATGCTTGTGTCCAGGACGGTCACTAAGAAAAGCAAAAAAAAAAAAAAAAAAGTTCTAAAATGCGTATTTTCCATGTTGGCATCTCCTCCTCTTCTTATGCACTCATGCATAGCTCAGCCTCAGGGCATGGTGGTATATACGCCTGAACAGTATATCACCTGTTTTCATTTGCTGCTTAGCTGTACAGCACTCTCTTTTATCTATGCCGTCTTTTGGCACAAACAATAAATTATTGCACACTAACTGTATTCATGAAAACATTATAGCGTTACTTCCTGCAGCCTCAAAATATAATCAGAGGAACTGTAAAAAATTCCAGAGAGATATACGGAGGCAAATTCTTTTACACTTCTTTTACACTTTTTGTCCAAAGTGTGCCTAACATGCAAGGACTTACATTCTCGGGGTACAAATGGCACCTTCTTGCCTTTTACTTTCACTGGACGTGGCTTAATCTTGCATTTTCCTGGAGGTGCTCTCCTGTGTAAAGATGACATTTTCAAGTCACGTCAGCTTTATATAAAGTAGCACCTTAAAAGACAACAGGTGTTGGCCAAGGTAGTTTTAAGTAAAAGCAAATGATTAAACCATAAGATAAAAATAGAAAAGAGAGAAATAAACATATAATCATAAAACAATAAAAGATGATACAAACATTATTTTTGTCTAAATTTGTCTAAAACTTAATTTTAATCTGTATGAAAAGGACACACAATGTTTCATTACAATGGCATGTCCTAACAAAAAATATTTTTGTCACTCCGCAACTTTTTTTCCAATCCAAAGTTTACCTTACTGCTTAGCTGATATAGGGCCTAATTTCCCCAAAGTGTTGCGGACACACTGATATCATCTGAAGATGGAGTGAGGGTCAGTTTGAATTTTCCAGCTAACAGTAAGGACAGTTTTAACACTGTGAAACTTTGGGGAAAAGCGTATCCAGCTTGATGCATTCAACAGGGTTTTCTACTCTATTAAATGAACGGTAAAATGCTGCTCTGCCTAATGGCACCCAGGCCCTGTTTTTATCACTGGTCTGTGATGAAAGAAGGCCTGGAGAAAAGCAAACAGCTAGGACATATATATATATATATATATATATATATATATATATATATATATATATATATATATATATATATGGTATAGTGATTACTAAGATTAGCTTTGCCGGACCAGTTAGCTCATGCAGTCATTTAACTGTACTGATACATATTGGGACTTGCTGATTATCAAGCAATTTCCATTATTGAAATCATATCCATAGTATTTTTCAGATATATTGTTACAGCTCACAGAGAATATATCAGCTCTGCTACTTGATATAATAATAGTAGAATTTATCATCCATCATCCATATAGTAGACTGATCATCCACCAAGAAGGTTTAAGTTGTAATTGCAGCTCCATGCAGATATGATATATCATGCACTTTCCACAATACAGGGAAAGGGCCATTTTGCTTAATCATACATAGGAGATTCAAGAATTTCAGAGAAAGAATGTGTGTTATGTGATCCTCTGAAAGCACCCCTCCTGTTGTAGCTTCTCTGCCGCACAACATGACGTCATACCTCAAAAGCAGTCACAGACTTTACTCTTTTCCATAACCATGCACATGTGACAGATATCAAAATGATGAATGAATTACCTACACTACAAAATAACCGTGGTACTTGCTAAATGTACAGTTTACTTACATGGGATTATTTTAAAATAGGATTTTATTTTTAAAATCAACTTCAAGAGCAAATATGAAACACACATCTGTCTCTAATCAGAGCCAATTGGTAGATCATTTTATCTCTGCAGAGGAAGAAAAGGAGGGAATGGAGATCTGAAAACTATCACTTTTTAAACTTATACTATGTATTACTTTCATACAATATACTTGTCTAAAATGGAATATACATTACCTGGATGGGTCCATAAATTTGTATATCGTTCCAAATGGGGATATTGTGTTTGGGTATGAGGTTGCCAGAAAATACAGCTCTCCTTTGAGAAAGATGATATAGAGCAAAAAAAGAGAATTTATCAGTTTTGCAGAAATGCCACTTGAGCTATTATTGCTTTGTGCTCAGCAGTTCTTAGGGATTTGGAGTACTCTGGCAGACACCCACCAGATTCATCTTCCGCAAAGGAGATGATGAACTTGTGGTGGTGATTGATAAGGTCAGGAAAGGAGCAGGTCTGAACATCCCCCATACAGACGTTTCTCTCCTTCCAGCTCCCACTACTACTGTCCTCCTCTAGAGCCATCAATCGTCTGCACGAAGACAAAAGAGGTCATCAACTACTGGTCGTTTCTTTTTTTGAACTAAAATCCCTTCTCATTGCAATGGATTCAACTCATATTTGAGCATTATTACCCAGTGCTTTATACACAGAATCCTACTTTCAGTTCTATTTCTTACCCACTCATAAAGTCTCCAAAGATATAAAGGCCATTTAGGTTGGGGGATTGACATCCTCTGTAAACATAGCCCCCGGTCACTGACTTTCCCACATCATGGCCATAGGCATAAATGGGAAGAATGTCGTCTGGAAATAATAAAAAATGTAAAGTTAGACCATTTATTCAAGTGCAGGGTGCAGGTTTATACATTTCTGCATTAAACACTCTGGTATTGAACATAGAACTGAACAATCAACAATAGGATTAAGCACATAAAACATATGTTTTCTTAAATGACATGGCACAGGGTAATGGAGGCATTAATAATCATCTGTTAACATTTTTATTTGTGTGGCCTTTTTTTGTAGGTTTAACATTTAGGCAACTTAGCTTTATTCACCTAGTGAGGAGTTTTGACATAATTTTATATCAAAGCATTCAAAGCCCTCCTTAGCTCTCCAGCCGTAGTTTCCTCCTTTCACAATAATGTCGATCTCTTCGTAGCGGTTCTGCCCAACGTCACCACAGAAAATCCTTCCTCTGCCATAGCTGCTCACTGGGTGGCCCCTGTCCACTGAGCAGCGCCACATATTCCGCACACCGAAGGCATAGACCTCAGGCCGGGCATCGGGTTGGTTAATGAAGGGGTTATCTGGAGGTATCTTGTAGGGCTTTCCATCTTCACTGCTCCCATCTACATCAATGCGAAGAACTTTGCCCAGCAGAGTTGATCTGAGATCACAAAAAAGTATTTAATTGTGTTAAACATGATTTGTATGAATGTCAAAAGCTCAGAATGTATATGTACACAGCTTTTAAAAAAGCTTTTAATGTGTCTCTGTTTTATTTTGCACTTTCAATATACAATGGAGTTCCAAAATAAATTTCTGTAACCCCACTTAGGTTGGGAAAGAACCTAATTGTGTTCTTAAAGAGGACCTGCTCCAAATCAAGTAACATGGTCCACAGAACAAATTCAAATACACTGAAGAACCTAAGCTTCTGTTTTCTGCTCAAATCACTGTTGATCTCACTTGTTTTGGGAATTTCCAAAATTTCCAAAAGGGTCCCCTGCTTTTCCACCATCTCCAGTGAAGATGTAAAGATATCCATCCAGGCCAAACAAAAGCTGTCCACCATTATGGTTTGCAGCTGGCTCCTCAATTTCAAGCAGAATTCTAAAATATGGCAACAACAGGAATGTTATTTAAAGGGAACGTGGGCCTTTATTTGTTTAGAGACATGAATAAATTGTGAAATAGATGGTGGTTTTCAATGGTCAAGTTCATTTGCCTCTCTGAGTTGGGGTCTGCCATATTCATGTCATGGGCTGAAACTTTCATCTCACTGATGCGAATCTTCTCTAGCTGGCTGTTGACCAGGATGGAGTAGTAGATGAAGAAGCGGCCGTTGTTTCTGTGCTGTGGGTGGAAGGCCATACCCAGGAAGCCGCGCTCATCACCCAGCCATGGAGTGGTCAGCACATCCCCACTCAAGTCAAGGAAGGGGTGCTCGACGCGGCTGCCATCCCGCAGGAACACCCAGACAAAGCCCAGCTGCTCAGCCACGAACATGCGGTAGGTGTCGTCACCACTGTGGAGCATCAGCACTGGGTTCCTCAGCCCATTGGCCACCTCTGTCAGGCACAGCTGGAGGCAACCCTTTGGGTCCTCCACCACTTTGCCCAAGTTACTGTACAGATCGTTGTTTTTTACCACGTTGGGGTAGCAGTAATCCTGGTCTGCCAGGTTGATCAAATTGCAGAAGCGTAAACGGTCTTGGTCACATGACTGCAGCAAAATCTTACTGTCAGTCAAGTACTTGACTACAAAATGGCACTTAATATGGAAGTCAGAGCAGTAGGTAAAGCACAGTCCTGGGAGATGGCGCACTGGAGTGTAGGGGTCCTCAGCATCATACAGGTGGGCAGCATATGGGGAGCATTCCTACAAAAACATACCAGCAAATATGAGAAACTAATAATGCAAATGCTACTTATGTGCATATACTTTCATATTTTACTGCACATCTGTCTTGACTAATATGATTTTATTGTACAGTTCCATCACTCATCAGATGAAAGAAATAAAGCATTTGGAATGGAATGCCTTATTATTATTACAACCTACATGTTTTCTTTTGAAAATGGTAATTAATTAAAGTGAAAACACATTAATCATAAAAACTGTTCCATGGTATTGTTCATTACTCTCTCTCTCTCTCTCTCTCTCTCTCTCTCTCTCTCTCTCTCTCTCTCTCACACACACACACACACACACACACACACACACACACACAGATATATACATAGGACATATGTATAATTATTAACCAAACTGATATAATTTAATCAGTATGAATCTGTTAAATCCAATATTTTATAGACAACAAAATGCAAAGTGCTAAAAAAAAAACCATGAGCACTTACTGAATTAACATACCTGGCACAGGATGTCCTTCACTAAATTACCGCAAAGTTCATAGCCTTCATCACCAAGTAAATCCATTATATCCCAGTACCTCTCCGCAATTAGGTTGTCGTTTTTTTGGTCACAGCAACCAAATTTCTCGTACTGGTTGCAAAATTCAAGATGAGCAAAGGGTTTAAAAGGAGGTTGGTAGTCCAAACACTGAGGATGTGAAAATGTTTGTCTCAAAGACGTGAGGAAAATCATTGTTAAAATGAGACGCCGAACAGGATGCGAAATAGACACCTTCAGAATCCATTCAGCCGGTGTCAACAAGAAATTGCCCATGCCGAAAGTTGCACTTTGCTGACCTTGTGGTTCTAACACTCTGGGCATTTTCCCCGTGTGCTTGACAGATTGCCCGACTGTTTTAAGTCGAGTGTATGTGTGTATGTGCGTACGTAAAGGAGCATTTGTAATGGCATCTCCATGCGCGCAAGCGCTCCGTTTTCAGGCGGGCGCGATCTATTTGGATAATTTCATAGCAATTCATTCGTGGGTTGTTATTAAGATTCGGCCTACTTTTAAAAAATCATTAGTATTAACTTCAAGAATTCAGTGTTTAACTAAGAATTCCTACAGAGAATGCAATACCCATACTATAATTTAATATAGGTAGTATAATGAAAATAGCCAGTGAACAAAAAACAGAGTTTAGGACAAAACAAGGCCAAGTAAGCCCAGGTCGATCATTTTTCTTTCAATTTTGCAGCTATTATGCAAGGATACATTTCTTTCAGAAACTTTTCATTTTCAATTTAAATTCTAACATACCTGCAACGTACTTTACAAGGGGAACTCTAAAAATCAAACACATTACAGTTATATAGACACATAAATTATTTGCAGTAGAATTTCTACACGGCCCCGGTGTAAGTGTAAACTTGCAGGTCGCCACACGAATTCAATAAAACTAAAAGAATGTAATAAAACTAGAATTTATGTAGGTAGCGCAATGCTTCCACCACCTTTGGTCATCCGGTAAGGTCCGGTTTAGCGGCAAGAGCAGCCACCAAAAACAGAGAAAGTTAATCAGTTCATCTTTATTAAAACCTTGAGTTTTAACAAGGGGGTTTTAGGTAAATAGCTCATGTATCCTCCAAGATTAACCCAGGGAACCCGCTCACAGTAAAAAAAAAACAAAAAACACACTAGCCCAGCACACCACGTCTATGATATCCACACATACGCCCGTTTAAAGCCAACACTACGATGCACCACACAAAAAACTCGTTAAAGGAGAAAGCAAAACTCATAATAGAACTTAATAGAATAGAATCCTGATTGTCATTATACTCAGGTACAATTTCCTAAGACTGTCCTACAAAAAAAAAACAAAAACAAAAAACGAGCAGTAAAAGCATCTTACAATCTATGTGTTCGTTACACATTTACAGGAAATTGGTTGTTGTAAGAAAATACTGATAGGCAGATGCTGTTTTTCTGAATGGGATCTGTGGTGTCAGGTGTGGTGGTAGCTCTGAGGATGAGTGTGTGCATAGTGCTTTATGTGTCTGTGGGTGAGAGCTCACATTTGTTCAATATAACAAACTGCTGTAGTTTTAACGGTGATGTACTTTCATTTTAATAGCTGTAAAGTACTGTTTCATTTTACAGGCTGTAACTGTATTTGGCAATGCAGCATGCATTATTCTTGGATGTGGTCTGCCCACCACTGGCCATTGTGTGATATGTGGTGTGATATACTTTTCCAGTATTGTTCAGTCTCCAGCTTTGGTGGGTCTGTTCTCATACTATTACTCATGCAGAGTTCATTTTGGATGGCTGCTGGCTCTCCTGGCTACCAACCAAGCCAGAGCTGTTAATCTTTGCTTGGCAGTCTTCAAGGCCTCAGGTATGGACATCACCTTCATCGCTGGCTGGGGATGGTGATGATGTCCCCCCTCTGACTTGTCATCCTGGCTCCCCCTTGCCGTAGCATTCATGCTGTACCTGGTCAATCTCGAGTTGTGATAGCAGTTGCCGCAGAAAATTCTGTCTTCAGATTTCACTTAATTAGTGTTTTTGAGGCACTGGGTAACCAGTCTGTATAGGTCAGGACTTCTCAGTTTTTTCCACCAAGACCCAACTGTTTATGACTGGAAGGAAAGACAGCCCAAAGGAAAACAAAATCCAAAGTTTTTGCTTAAAACGTTCTTTTTCTTTTATTCATCAAAGTGCTGACACCAGAAACATGTAAATTATGCCTGAACAATATCTTAAAGGTCAGGTCTATTTCAGTTCTCTCACAAAAAAACAAAATCTGTAATACTATATTTTGTTAAACAAAAAAAGGTGTTAGCCGTTATCTCCAACTCCAACAAAAACAGCTTTAAAACAAGTCAAGTATGTGAACAAAACACAATTCACCATTTCACAATTCACTGATTTTACAGTAAAGTTGTATGACTCCTTTAAATACTTTACACAAAAGTTGATATTTACTGTTCATCATGTTGACAGTAGGGCTGATGCAACTATTGAGTCTGCCTCTGGGACATGACAAGATCCACTCTAGCTGGACTGTAAGAGAGCGAGACTCTTAGGTTGGCATTTAGTTTGTTTATCACCTTAGATTTGGTTGTGGCCACATTAGAAAAACCCAACTCACATGAATATGTTGTTGTACATGGCAGAAGAAACTTCACAGCCCTTACTGCAAGATGCTGGTCTAAGTGATCTAAAATGAGCCCAGGTAAACTCTGGTGTACTGCAACTTTAAGATGTTGTCTGATGACAGTTCCGTTAGCTAAATTTCCAGTTCTGTGGGCAGAGCAATGTAATTAGTAGTAAAGATCAACAGGAAAGGGATCCAAAATCCACAGATTACCACTTGGGGATCCTTTGGGAAGTATGCCATGAATTTCTCACTCAGCTGTGAAAGGTGTTGAGAGACTGCATTTGTAACATGTACATGTGGAGAGTTTTCTATAATTTATTTCGAAAGTGGAAACATGTTCATTCTTTTCTCCTTAGCCCACCTAATCCACAGATCCACTTTTCTCTTGAATCCTTCAGTCTAATCAGCAACCAGAAAACATGTCTCTGTTTTTGCCTTGGATCAAGTGCTCACGTGGTTCAGAAAGTATATCAGCAAGGTAGGACTTAATTTATGACCCACCATCTTGATAGCCATCAAACCTCATTATACAGCAACTGGACATGCTGAGTTTCACATAATACACAAAAACACCTAGAATTGACAGCATACGTTTTCACATTTAACTGTTAAATTTAACTGTTTTGAAGGCAGTTTTTCATTTTACTGTTTTGGCAGTAACTGAGTCAATAGCATTCATTTGCTGTTGTTCTGGTAAGCAGCTCACCACAAAATAGCATGTTTTCATGAAAACTACTGTCCCAAATATGCCTCACAAATACAAAGATTAAAGATGCATTGCTAACATCACTTGCCTTGTATAATTGCTAAGTGTGTAACCATGAGAGCAATACAATTCTAATTTTTACACAGCATATAAAACAAAACAGTAATTCACCAAACTACCCATTCACCTGGGAGGTACCCAAAAGTTCCTATGCATTTGGAAAGTTTGCAGACTTTAAGTCACATCTGTACAGAATTCAGGTTACCAAAGGTTTGTTAGAAGTTCCAAGTTTGAACAGACAGACCTTTGATTTGCCAGTTTGAATTGCCAGTGTCAGGTTACATTTTCAAACTTTAATAAAGCAGAAAAATACTGTAAAATATCCTTTTAGGGGTTTTGAGAAGGAATTTAGTGTGAAATCTACATCACATGTCTCAAGACCACATAAAACAGCTCTGTTGAGCATATATATGAAGCATTCTTTGAAAACTCATCCCAACGTCGTCTGTTTCACTGTTTCTCTGACTGAGCCAGTTGAACACTTTAAAAACGAACTGTTTGCTGATTTTATTTGAAATTTCAGGCTAAGCTACTTTTACTTGCATCAGTTACTCACACTCACTGAAGAGTTCCAGGAAATTTATCATCTTGCTCAATCAAATGTTTTTTAAAGATAACTTGGCTGTACTTGGGGTGCCCAACACTACTATTTCAAATGTGATCAAAGAACTCAGGAAGGATGTTGTATTTACAGATTTACAGAGCCATTGTAGGAAAATCAAAAGAATGAGCACACCTGATTTTGTTCTTTTATTTGGTTGATCCCAGTCTTTAACCTCAGTCTTTGACCATGTATGCTCCTGATCTGTTGGACTGAAAACCTGTAGTTACACTGGCACCTTTGCAGAAAGATTGGACTGAAGTACACGCATTAATACCACAGATACTGGGTTTGTTGTTGTAGCACTTTGAGGTAACTTTGTTCTTTAGAAACTTGTTCCTCCTCTTACAAATTCAGAAACAGTTTACTTGAAGAGCTCTGTCCTGTTTCTCTGAAACCTTCTATAAATCTTGTATATAGATCTCTACATCTCTTACTACAGAACACTGCCAGGTGTTTTTTGTCTTTGGTGTTTTTTATATATATATATATATATATATGAATGAAATCTGTCACCAAGGACAGATATGTCATTAATGCAATATCCATTAGTATTAAAATTTTAATTAAAATGCCTGGAAATGATAAATCCTTCATTCTGCTGATATGAATGTGTTTCACAAAATGTTGGTTTCTCCAGGGTAAAGTTGATGAATATTTTACAAAGAGGTTTGTATAGTATGGTCCCATTTTATATGTGTACTCTTCTCAGACACCAAATAGAATGTGAATGTAATTACTGCATGTATTTATAATTCTCAAACAAAAAACAACCTTTTTCTTTGTGGATTTTGTGGACCTGAAGTTTGTCACACTTGTTCATGCATTCAGTTAGATCGTTGAAAAATGCTCTTATTTTGACACATAAACCAAAACGAAACGATTACACTCCCTCCCCACAGAACTCCACACAATGGTAAAATAAATACAAACATACATACATCAGCTGAAATAGTCAGCAATATATCTCATGTTATATTTGTCAACCTCTTATTCAGAAAAGGCATTCCTAACAGTCAGAACATAACAGAACATAAAAACCCTATTATGCTCCAATTTCAGTTTTTGTTCTGTATGAATGCCCTTTTCTGAAAATGTGTTCTCAAAATCATTGCAAGATACATTTCTGACTATGTCAGCTGAGTCATGTGTGTACAATGTGTGTAATATGGATTTTACCATTAAGAGTTCTATGCAGATGTGGGGTGACTTTACTTAAATTTAAATTTTAGTAATCTATTTTAACACCCTGCCTGAAGTAAATAGTTAGAAGATCTCTATATGAAATAAGGTGAACTTCCCCTTTAATAACATGCTGTTTAATAAAGCTAGTAGTTTCTAATATTGTGACTTTTGTTTGTTTTTCTTATTTAGTTTATTTTTTCACTGATTTATTGGTGAATTAATTTACAGCATATTATTAGAGTGATTAGAGCAGTGATTAGAGCAGAGTGGCTCTAGATCACTGTGGCAGGGACTACGGACGATCACGGACTACAGGAGCCATCCTCCGGACTGATGAGTGCGGATGAGTCTCTGGCGAACGAGCTGAATACATTCTTCGCTCGCTTCGAGGCTACATCTAGCAGCGCTAATGCTAGCAGCGCAAATGCTAACAGCGCCAATGCTAACAGCGCTAGTGCTAATGGTAATGGTACTATCGGCGCAGCCAACGGCGCATGCGCAGAGCCCACCATAGAACAGCGCCCTTTCATCATCACGGAGAGTGACTTGAGGAGAGTGTTTAAAAGGGTGAATACCAGGAAGGCGGTGGGACCAGACGGTATCTGCGGGAGGGTCCTCAAAGCCTGCGCAGATCAGTTAGCCCCGGTATTCACCGACATCTTCAATCTCTCCCTGACGCTCGATATCGTCCCGTCCAGCTTCAAGCGATCCACCATCATCCCTGTCCCGAAGAAACCTCGATCCTCCGACCTCAATGACTACCGCCCTGTTGCCCTCACATCGGTCGTGATGAAGTGCTTTGAAAAGCTAGTCAAAGACTTCATCACCTCTTCACTGCCAGCCTCCATGGACCCACTGCAGTTTGCATACCGCCACAACCGCTCCACTGATGATGCAATTGCACATCTACTCCACACCACACTGACCCACCTGGACAACGGGAGGGGTAATTATGTTAAAATGCTGTTTGTCGACTACAGTTAAGCATTTAACACTATCATCCCCTCCCTACTCACTACTAAGTTGGAGGATCTAGGACTGCATACATCCCTGTGCAACTGGATCTCCAACTTCCTAACAGACAGACCACAATCAGTATGGGTGGGCAACTGTGTCTCATCCATCCTCACCCTCAGCATTGCAGCTCCTCAAGGTTGTGTGCTAAGCCCCCTGCTCTACTCACTGTACACCTATGACTGCACAGCCACTTCCAGCTCCACCATCATTGTCAAGTTTGCTGACGACACCATTGTCATGGGCCAGCTATCTTGAGAGCAGCATCGCATTGTTGCTGTTCAGCCAGATGTCTCTGATGATCATAACACAATAAGGGGTTGTTTTCACTCTGACCTCATTCATCTTGTTGGTGAGAGACTTGGAGCTGGCAAGGGCCAGGTTCAGAAGTGCTGGTCTGTACAGATTAGCATGTAGCCATGCTTGCTTCTCCCACTTCAGCATACACTACTTCCCCAAAACTCAGCATAATACACAGACAAAGCAACAAACAAATGCTATGGAAATTTAAAACTCCTTACATAACTTAGCCAATGAACCCCCCCATCTAAACTGATAGCACCAAGATAAACTTTTCTTCATGACACTGCTTCACTTAACTCCAGCTTCATGGTCAAAACAGACCACATGAGTCACTCCAAATGGCAGTTAGTCCTCAACTCCCAGACTTGGCTTTCTAAAGGAGGCATTCTCCTCCCCTCCTGGCACAGACAACACCACACCTTACTACTTATCTTCATCGCCAGCAACAACACCTCAAAGTTGTGAGTGACAAGCTCCCAAGCCAAATACACTTATAGCACACCTGCCCCGACTCTAGTTTCTCTTATCTCCCTCCAGGCAGTGCTCACTCCCTTTTAAAAGGGTAGCATTAAGTTAATGATCACTCACAGGTGCAACCTCACACTCCACTAATGTGAAGCACCTCATCCCTGGCTATCTTACAACAAGAAATACTGGGCCACTGCACTATACATAAGTTCTTTATATAGCCCCAGGTGGTAGGGAGTCTCTCAATCAAAGCATGCAGGTCATCCCTAGCTGAGGGTGACAAGTCTGACAGCTTCTCTGGGAGACATCGTAGGGCTTCTGAGTTGGGTAGAGAGTTGCGAGCCAGGTGTAACCCGTCTTGCTCAGGGGAATACTCAGCAGCAACTGTAACCATAGCCAGTGTACAAGGGATTAATGATGACGAGGAAACCACATCTCGCTCCACATAGGGCTTTAGCAAATTAATATGACACATACACATCTTTTGTCTATGATCAGGGGTAGCCAAAACATAATTGGTAGGGGACAATCACATAGGGACCTGCAAAGTGTGCACTTAAGGAAGATCCCAACAGAGGCAAAAGGGCTAACACCTCATCACCCACCTCAAATGAACGACCAACAGCTTTTCAGTTATAAATTGCCTTCATAGCTGCCTGAGAGTAATTAAGATTGTGTTTGGCTAGTTGTTGAAGAAAGTGCAATCGATTATGTAATTTGGCAGCAAAATCACAAAGATGGACACTATTTCAGGGACTGGATGACAACCATTGGTCATATAAAACCTTCAATGGACCACATACTGTGCATCCAAAAAATAATGCATTAGGGCTGAACCCCAAAAACTCTTGAACTGTCACAGATAGCAAAAAGGAGCAGAGGAACACCTTCATCTCACTCTATCATATTCAGCATGTTTTTAAAAGTTTGATGGAACCTTTCCATTGCACCCCGAGACTCAGGGTGATATGCACTGGACAAGTGGTGTTGGATATTTAACTTGAGCGTTACTTGAGCAAATAGGTTTGAGGTGAAGTTAGTCCCGCTGTCAGATTGGATATATTTAGGTAGGCCAAAAGGTAGTACAGAACTTAATCAATGCTTTAATCACAGCTTTAGATTTAAATGAACAAAAGGGGGATCGCTTCTGGGTACCTAGTGGTGGTGCACATTAAAATCAACAAGTAATGATGTCCTGCCCATAACTTTGGCAGGGCACCTATACAATCTATGAGAACTCGTTCAAAAAGGGTTTACCAACCACAGGCATTGGAACCAAAGGTGCAGGGGAAATAACCTGGTTTGGTTTCCCAACCAGTTGGCATGTATGGCAAGACCGATAGTAGTTCACTACATCTTTTCGGATTGACGGCCAAAAGAAATGTCTCAAAATCCGCTGTGTGGTCTTTCGCACACCCAGATGACCTGACAATGGGTAATCGTGCTAAAAACAGATATGGGCACAGTATTTAGCTGGTACCACTATTTGAGTCACTGTGTTTCACTTTTCAGTAGGGTCAGTCGAAGACCACTTCTGCATTAGCACTTCATTTTCAATGTAATACTCATTGGTATATCCTTTAGCTTTTTCTCCTTGTTTATGTGCAAGAGTGAAGGAATGTAAATGGGTGCTGTCTGCTCTCTGAGCCACAGGCCAGCTCCTTTTGTGACATTAGATCTGGCATCTCAGGATCAGGAACAATGGGCACAACATTTTCTTTAGGTGCTGAAAACACAGGTACATCATGACCTAATGGCACAGGTCAAAACAAGCAGTAAGTGTGCCTAATGCCTCTTGTGTAGACTCACTAACCTCCACAGGATTCTCCATTACCTTGGGCACAGGGAACACCATACCACCAGCTATGTCATTACCCAAATTGAATGATACAATCTGAACTGCCCATATGTGGTGTACCACTTTAGTTGGCCCTGAATACACACTTGAGCGTAGGTACAGATTATGTACAGGAAGCCTCATAGCACTTAGTCCTTCACCAACACATTGTTACCACTATGTGTCTGATGACAATGGCAACACACTTTCCAATATCAGGGACACACCAGCACCAGTATCCCTTAATCCTGTGATTGGCCGTTGTCCATCATCAGTGAGAGACAGAACCTTGGAAAATAAAGGTCTGAAAAGCAGGTTCTACACATTCAATTGTATCTGAGCATAGAACACGCATCGCATTTATTTTCTTAGCTGCTCTTGATGCTTTGTGTTGTAGGGCTGGACAAGATGCAATGATGTGCTCTTTTTCATGACAATAAAAATACTCCCTTATTTCCACTGTGGGAGAGGAGACAGGTGCTCGTGGTGGTTTCAGGGTTTTGCAGGGACTAGGACTAGGCAGACTTGTAGTCACATAGGTACTCAGTTTTGTGACTTAGAACAAATTCATCTGCCATAGTAGCAGCAGAATTCACTGCTCACTAGTGCTTTTCCCCCTAACTTGCACTGGAGCATGAGTGGCCAAAAGATCCTTAGGCCAATTTAATGCTGTGGCAATACTTTCAACATAGAAAAATATGCATCTACCTCATCATCCCGAAATGCTGGTACCAAACTTCTCTGCTGGCAGAAATCAAATCCATGTGCCCCTGGTGTAGCGGATACAGAAGTAGTGCGCGATCTTGGCAGGCATGGTTTGCGTACCCGGGTACTGCCGTTAGCTGAGCCATTTGGTATAGGGGAGAACTTCTGGAGCCAAGGAATAGGACCCTCCAGACCCATGCCCTGCCTCCTTATCTGCCTTTTCAACCTCAAGCTGTAAGACTTGAACCCTCAGTAGCTCTGTCTCATGCTCCTGCCTCTTGATTTCCAGCTCCGCTTCCTTTAGCTTCAAAGCCAGAATCAGGTCACCACCAGGAAACTGAATGACCTGAGGCTCTATGCATGAGCTGACCAGAGTCGTCTCTGGTTTCCACCATTGACATGCGCTGTCTCAGGTTCACTGCAACACCAACAGGACCACCTCGCTCTGACAAAATTCCCTCTCGTACTTAGCAGGCCTCTAAGACTCTCTTGATTTCCCATTTTGTGACTGAACAGGTCACCACAATATCAAAGAAATCTGCTAGTAGTAACAGGTTTGCCTTTCTACACAGGTCCAGGGTAGAACAAAGAGTAAAACCAGACAAGTCAAAACCTCTCCATTCTAACAAAAATGGTCCCAACACACTACAGCAAAACCCAAACTACACACAGCCACCCCACCCACAAGAGAACACCAACCAGCATAGAAAAAAAAACAAAAAAACAAACAAACAAGGCAAAGAAAAAAGAGAACAAAGGACGAGCCCCCAGTTATGTTATGACCCTGTCTAGGCTGGAAGGCCGTAACATGAGGTTTTGAGTAGTACAACAGTAGAAATGAGTAACGGAATGAACAACCAGGCAAAGTTGACAGCAAAAATCTGGTGTATTTACACATTTTTGGTGTTTAGAGACAAGAAACTGGTGCCATCACATCAGGAGTGACCAAGGCCAACACAACAAAGAAAACAACATTAGACACAAAACGATGACTGATTAAGCTAACAAAACAAAATGACTACACTGTTAGAAACAAAGATAAACCCACACCCAGACAAAATGGCAGCCACTCCCTACCACCAGCATATAAAATATATAGACAATATACATACAAGATACAAGAAACATATTATGCAGCAATCAACCAAGGGCAAAACAAACTGTAAATCAAGGGGTAAATCCAAAGTCATACACAAAGTCTAGCAAACAAGCTCAAACTGTAGCAACAAGTCCAAACCCACACGTCCAAACTCTTCTCCAATGAGCCCTCAGCTAAGCTCTTTGTCACTTCCTCTTCCTTTTATATTGTCCTCAGATCACCGGAAGACCTGGTGTGGATCAGGATGGGGGACACCAGAGAGGAAGAGGCAAAACCTGGAACACAGCTTATAGACATACAGGTGGACATAACACCTGCTTTTCTTTAATAGGCCTACATCTGAGCAGAAGAATTTGAACAATTACTGCAGATATAATTGTTATAACTAATTCTAACTTTTATTAGCTATGTAAAGAATTATATCAATCTTGTTTAGTTATTTATTTTTGATACGTTAGATACATTAGATAGGCTGAGTGACCTGCCCCATGTATTCTACTGATTGGTTTAAAGTTGTAAGAAGATCCATGAATATAACTTAAGCTTCTACTGAATAATGTACTGACACTAAGCTATGGAGGATCTATAAATGTTTTAAAGTGGAAATTGGTGTTTGATACTTCAAATCCCAAATCTAATTAATTATTGCAAACCTTTTCCTCTCTGCCGGGAATCGAGCAGGGTCCGTACTTTGTATGCCAGGCCCTCTTCCATCTCCAGAAGTGGAGGTGGGTTGCCCGAGGCATCGCCTTCCTTGGCAAGGGGACCCCCCGTCACAGGCTTTAGTTCCGAAATGTGGAAGGCCCGGGATGCCCAACTACTCCCCGTCAGGCCAATCCGGTAGGTCACCTCGTTGATTTTTTCCGTGATGGTGTATGGGCCCTCATACCTTGCGGCTAGTGCTGCCAGTGCTGCCAGCGTGGCCATCCCTGATTGTGACCCACACCTTCTGCCCAAGCGCATATGATGGGGTCTCCCCACGTCTCCGATCCGGCTTCCTCTTGTAAGTCGCGATCGTCTTGCGTAATCACTGATATGTCTCCTACCAGGACCGTTCGCTCTCTCTACACCATTTTCCTACCACCAGCTGGTCTGGCACAGGGGTATTCCGGGGTAGAGCGGCAGTTGGTACCCTAGAATGCACTCAAAGGGAGTAAGGCCAGTTCCTGTGTGACGCAGAGAATTTTGCATGTATTTCGGCCAGGGAAGGTACAAGCTCCACGTCGCAGGGTGTTGTTGGCTGTATAAACAGAGGAACTTGCCTAGTTCCTGGTTGACCCTTTCCACTCGTCCGTTGGCCTGTGGGTGGTAGGCGGACTTTAGGCTGACCGTGATGTTGAGCTTGCCCAGCAGTTCCTTCAACACTCAAGACGTGAACTGAAGGCCTCGGTCTGAAACGATGTTCTCAGGCAAGCCAAACTGCCTGAACACCTGGCGGAACAGCAGGTCAGCTGTCTCCAACACAGTGGGCAGGGCCACCAAACGGATAAATTGGACCATCTTTGAAATCCTGTCAACTATTGTCAGTATAACTGTGTTACCCTCAGAGACAGGTAAGTTGGTACTGAAATCCATCGTGAGGTGAGACCAGGGTCATAGAGGAGTAGGCAGGGGGAGTAGCTTACCTGCGGGTGGAATGTGTGGTGTTTTGCTGACGGTGTAGTCCACGCAAGAAGCCACATACTTCACCACGTCTTTGTTCATAGCAGGCCACCAATAGCGCGCCTATCAGCTGCCCTGTACGTGTAGTGCCAGAGTGTCCCGTTCCCACTGAGGTATGCGCCCATGTAATAAGAGAACCCCGATGTCTAGGCGGTACGTAGAGGCGGTTGGGTGGACATTGTGAATGTGGGTTAGCTGCCTCTATTTGTCGGTCGAGGTCCCATTCCAGAGATGCAAGAAAGCATGATGGGGAGAGAACAAGTTCCAAACTTGTCAATAGGGCCTCTGCGTTGTGTTGTCAGGAGAGCGCATCAGCCCTGGTGTTTTTGTCCCCAGGCCTATAGGTGACATGGAACTTAAACCTAGAAAAGAAGATTGACCACCGGGCTTGCCTAGCATTCAGTCTTTTGGTGGTCTGGAGGTACTCCAGGTTTTTGTGGTCGGTGAACACTGTGAAGTGGTGTCTCACTCCCTTGAGCCTCCACTCCTCGAAAGCAAGTTTCATCACCAATAGTTCATGGTCCCCAACACTGTAGTTCCAGTCTGCTGGGCTTAGCTTCCAAGAGAAGTATGCAGTGGGTCTCAGCCCTCTTCTCTCTCCAGTATGTTGGGACAACACTGTGCCTACTCCTATGTCAGAAGTGTCCATCTCCACCGCAAACGATCTCTCTGGGTCTGGTTGTTGTAACAAGCCAAGCCTTCACTGCCTGGTTGCATGCGTACACAGCCCTCCTGGATGATGTAACCCAGGAAGTCCCCTTCTTTATGGTGGAACTCACATTTTTCTGCCATGCAGTATAGGTAGTTTCCGTAGTAAGGTCAGGAGCACGGCCTGCACATGTTGTTTCTAGGAGGAGGAATAGATCAGGATGTTGTCGATATAAGCGACAACGGATCTTCCCAAGAACTCCCTCAGAACCTCGTTAATGTAAGCCTGGAAAATGGACGGAACTGCGGCCAGACCTTATGGTAGGACCAAACACTGGTAATGGCCTGTGGACGTGCTGAACGCTGTCTTCTACTCGTCCCCCTCTATAACCCGTATTAGATTGTACGCGCTGCGCAGGTCTAGAATGGTGAAGTACCTGGCTCTCCTCAGCTGCTTAAGCGCTGCTGAGACCAGGGGGAGGGGATAAGAATACTGAACCAGCAGTTTGTTGAGCCCAAGGTAATCTACACATGGTCTCAGGCCCCCATCCTTCTTCTTCATGAAAAAGAGAGGTAGAGGGGCCTGATGTACCCCTGTTCTAGTGCCTCTGTGTTGTATTGCTCTATCCCCTGCTCCTCCTCTTGGGAGAGGGGATAGACTTTGCACCTGGGGGGGGTATAGCCCCCTCCTTGAGAGTAATGGTGCAATCCCAGTCCCAATGGGGGGGGGCTGTGTGGTTTTTGTGGGACTGAAAACCTGTACTCCTGGGGAATGGTGACCTGCTTGTCTACTCCGGGGCTTTCTATAGAGGTTGATTGGAGCGGCAGAGCCTCGTTAGGAAAGCACCGTCTGCAGCAACCTGTCGGTTACAAGGACATGGGGAGTGACATGCGTAATGTAACCCGAGCCTACAGGGCCCCTGTCCAGGGCCTGCATGCTTAGCGGGAAGGGTAGAACGATGGCTTTTATCCCCAACCTCTTCACAAAACCCCAGTCCATGACATTTGGTATGTACCAGAGTTCGAAAGGAAGCATTCACGTTTACTCTATTGAACCGCATTGTTTAGAATATTAAACGATGACTTGGTAGCTTGGGTTCGATTAAAACAAATCTTGTTGCGATTGCTCCGTTACTGCGGTTGCCTAGCGTAGAGTTGCAGTGCAATGAAACTAAATTTTTGGATCACTTGTGCCACCTAGTGTCCTCATCCAATCTAAAGAAGACATGCCCTGTCATTGTGAAGTATAACAATTTATAAAAAAATGTTTCCTGGGAAAATATAATTTAGTTATCATGGATTTTCCACTTACTTCATAACACTGAGTAGTAAGAAAAAAAGAAACTTATATAGTTAATTATAGCTAACCAATTATATTATTTAGCTATGTTACCTACTCCAGTTGAATGTAATCAGCAGTATCTCAGTGCCATTTTAGGTCTCCATAATAAATTTACCACAGGATTAGTTACCACAGTTTATATAAGATGTGCATGGATGTAGTACATTTTCAGATTAGCGGAACAATAAATAAATAGAGAATCTCATCTGTAAACCTGTAGTTGTTCACTCTTGCCATCTCACGCTCTTGCCATCTTTGATTATAAATATTATAAATAACTGTGCTTCATAATACTCCATTGGCCTTTAGGAAAACTCTGAGAATACTGAAAGCCTTGAAGGACACAAAGGAACTGGGACATGCCTACAGAGAACCACAAGTAAGATATACTGAGTAAATACCATTCACAAAGCCATTCATACAGAGGTGACCGACAAGAAAAGCAGATACACTGGGAGGCACTGAGAGGTTATGAAGATGTACTTGTCTCCTGCTGAGGCTACAGCCTTACATGTGCTGGAGCTACCACTCTACCAGCTCCTCTGCAAAGCTGAGTTTCAGTGAACTTAGAGATTCCTTACCAGCTGTGCAAAGAAACTGTCCATGATAGTGACTGTGACAGTGACCATCAGCAATGGTTACAGAGACAAATGGAAACAAAATGGAATACAAATTATAGTGTTTAATGAATGTTTATATTACTTACTATATATGTCATATCTGTTTAGAAGGATCAGTCTGCAAGGACAGTTTAGATTGTACTTAGAGTTGAATTACAGTCCTTGACATAAAAAAATGTAAACTGTATTGCACAGTGCTGAAAGAAGATGTTGAATCTCTGGTTACAAAGAATATTGACTAGATCTATAGGTTCACCTACATGGCAGGATTTAGCTCCGTTCACATGGCGGTACTGAGGGATAGCCTATCCTTTTCTTGGACCTAGAGAAAAGGGTTTCATCCATTACAGAGTTGTATATACCGAATAAAACAATTTAATATTTTTTTAGTCATATATTTGGATCTGATCTTAAAGTTTATTCAATCCTTTTACAAGATCTCTTTGTATGTTTTGTTTGTCTCTCTTTAATAATAGAAGTCGCAAATAGAAATAACACAGTTGTCAAGATGAGGTAATAGTTTCTTAAGTAAACAAACTGCAAAATGATTTACAAAAGCCTGTATTTAATTATGATAATTCCTGGAATTGTTAGCAGCAAACACACTTGTGAAATTTGATAATCAGATAACACTTAATTATAATGACATATTTATAAGTGTCATTTAATAAAAACTTTGCATTCTCGGTTTTCTGTATTAGAACAAGTTCAGATATTTTCATTGTGATTTAATAGCATTGTATTTCAATGTATCTACTGTTGTATAGATTTGAAGCCTAGCGTAGCTTAATAAAGTTAACCAGTAAAACACATAATTCAGTTTAATGTCTAGAGGCCATTTTTCATTTCCCCTTTGGTAACTGCTGTATTTTTGAGAAATAATATATGATTTACACTGAAACAATTTGTTCAACAATTAATGCATAGCTTTTCCCATGGTCCAAGCATGAGAAATTACAAATATGACTCTTATTGCCTGTACTTGTCCTGCTAATGTAATGTGCGTTTTTAAGATCAGCCATTCAGTAAGAGAAATAAACAGGCCTATGTTAATCAAGTGATGACAGTGTGGAGTGCTAAAATGCTTAAATACAGCAGTAAGAAAATCCAAATGTCATGGTAGATATCTACAGTGTCAGCAGTCCTCTTCACCGTCCTCCACAAGAGGAATTTCTAAAGAGAATCAATCAGACAGCACAGAGGTACAGTGATCAATTTACAATTAGATGCCATAAGCTCACAACACATTGTGTGTCTGTAAGAACAGTTGTGCTAAAAAGGGCTCCAGCCTCCTCACCATCTGCTATATCTACGCTGGGACTTGTGGAGGCAGTCTCCTCCATGGAGGTGACCACATTGGTCTTCTCAGACACGTTGTTCAGCCCCACAGCATGTGATGACGATGGATGTGTTGCTTGTAGATACTCTGATGTCTCTGAGATGTTGTCACATGAATCACCCTCCCCGCTGTCCAACAGAGCATCGCTTGGACTTTCTGCATGCCCCGGATACGAAGGGGGGTCTTGCTCGTCCGAGTGCTGGCCGCTACCTGGACCAGCAGGGGACGGCATATGTGGTGGCTGGTAATTTGGACCACTGACTGCCTCCTCATAGGACGGGAGGGGTACAGCAACGCCATCCACTACTATGACGTTGGGGCCCCTGGATTCCTCTTGCTCTTCACTAAGAAAGAAAGAAAGATTTGCAGTGTTTATTTCATTGCATTTTAAAATACATTTTCATTTATCCTATATCAAACCACTAACCTTGAACTGTGGCGGAGTTTGCATTTGAAATGGAACACCTTTGCCATGATCACTAGGAGCAGGGCTAGCAGCACACTGGAAGCAGTGAATGCCACCACTTTCCATGTTGTCACTAAGGACTCCTGAAAGCCTGGCCAGCTGGTGTCTGGAGGAACAGAGCAAGAATTCATGGGTTGTCTACACAGGCTTATGTCTTGTGTACTGTCATGAGGTCCATTACACTTCATTATATTTAATCATTGCTTATTTACATATACACTGTATACAACAAATAATTCCATAATGTTTTTCTTCATATCTTGGGCAGCACGTGACTAGACCTACCATCGTGAATGCAGTATATTTGCATCTGAGGAAACCACTGTCCATAAAGACAGGTGATATATTTGTAATCATTGGCTAGCGAATAGCCAGGATCACAGTAGAACTCTACCACGGTTCCATGGATATAGCGGTTACACGGCTCTGGATGGCACATGTAATCGCCATGCTCTACCATTGGAGGTAAGGGACATGCTGGAAAATAATAAAGAAATAAAGCTAGTATTAGGTATTTCTCTAAAAGGTTTTTTTGTATTTGACCATGGTTTACATCGTAGTGACTGTTCTCTAATTATAGGCACGTAGTGCATATCACTAAACCACCATAAAACACCTTCTTTACATGGCATCTACAAATGTGATATCTCTAACATCCCATATCAACATACAAACATAAAACTGGCACATGAGAAACCAGATTTACATTCACCCATGTAACCAGCAGCTGGTCTGATATTTCCATAATTATAACTACAGTAGTATGGAGGCTTTGCAACATAGTTGTGACAGATCACCTTCGACATCAAGGCACCGGGGTGGCACGTCTGACCAGATGAGGTTATACATGCATTCCAGTAATTCTGAGCCCTCCAGCTTGTAACCAGGGAAACACTGGTAGTGCACCACTGTTCCAACTGGCACAGAGAACTCCATCTCAGAGATGTTCATGTAACTATGCAGAGGAAGCAGGGGCCGCAGGCAGCCTGAGAGATTAGACACAGAGACGGGCCAGAGGAACAGATAGACCTCACTATAAACTGTGCATATGGGGTTCCAGTACAAACTGTGCTTTAAAAGTGCTTCTTAAGGAGAACTTTATCTGTGTAGATTATTTAACGTTGATGAAAATATAATGAAAGGTGTGTCTGGTGTGATGCAGTACACTGATTTTCTGTGACTTTTTTAAGGGCAGTACACAAGCAGGTGCAGTTTATGATCAGATTACATCATACCTTGACACATGGGTTGATTGTCCCATGTTCCATCCTCTTGGCACACTGACTCCATGTTATCCATGTCAGGATATCGGATCTGAAATCCCTCATGACAGCTTAGAACAAGGTTATCCCCAGGTCTGTAGGTCTTATTCGCAACATCAGCATCCTCAATGTAGGGAGGAAGACAATCTATGAATTACATGATTGAATGACATAAGTGAATGTTGACATTAACCAAACATTTTTTGTTTGTTTGTTTAATGACAGTGATCATTTAGACAAAGTCAACCAGATCTCATGATTAACTGCACAAATTCGCATAAACTGTAACCATAACAATGTGTAACATGCTAAAAATGCTAAAATACTTAAGTTTTTACATGGTTAAGTGCAAAATGTTTCTCAATCACTTCTGTTTACCTGCAATTGAATCTGCTCCTAAGGACAGCACAATAAACCAGTTTTCTCACATAGCATACTCCCAACACTGAGCCCATAGTTTTAAAAATGTTTCTTTGGGTATCTATGTGTAGTCGGCCCTTTTATGTATTATTGTTATCTAGGTAAGACTTCTGCATACCGCACCTTCAGGTTTAAGGCAAATCAAGAAGCAGGGTCACAGCAACAATGCAACAAAACTCCCTGAATCCTGAATTTGGTCAGGAAGTGCTTAAATATCAGAAAGTGTCTTGTTATTGTTGTTTTACAACAGTATCCTCTAATGTAACTTTTACTCACCGTCTGGAAGGCACACTGGTTTAAGGCTTGGTCTCCATCCCACTGATCCATTATGGAAACGTGTACAGGTGATCTTTGCTGCTCCTTTTAGTCTGTATCCCTCAGCACAAGAGAATCTGGCAACTGCATCCTCAAAGAAGACCCCAGAACCTGGTGTTCTGCTTCCATGCCCTGGAACACCAGGATCTCTGCAAAACTGCTCTACTGAAAATTGCACACCACACAATTAATTGAGAGTGATTCTTTTTAAAACTGCTGACCAACAGACGAACGCTTGTGAAATGCTTGTGTAGAGTCACATTTGGCAAACTAGCGCAGCATTGAGATGGTCCTAGATACAGAGCACGGGCATTGGAGTAGGCTAGGCACAAGGCCAGGCAGCCACGTACAAACAAAGAAGACTATGCGGGTCTTTAAAAATCACCTATAGTGATGATTCATCCTCGATGTTTCCCACAGGCTAGCTAGTAAAATATTATACTGTTATTACTTCGCGTAACAGCTTGTTTAATGTGTATAGCTGAGATTTGTTTGTTATTCGTAGGCGAAGCTTCCTCGTGACGACTGGATGAGTGTACTGGAGTGTAGGTTACATTTTGTGTATAAAGCTTCTTACCTATTGTAGGGTCCGGGAAGGCGGTGACCAGTTGAAGAGGGGGGATGGTGAATATCATAAGAAACTGGCCGTAGACAGCAATGCGGACAAATGGAGATGTCTTTCCTTGTCTATCAGCATGTTGATACATCTTTCACCGAGTCAGATTCATCTGGCGTCCGTGCTCTGAAATTATAATAATAACAAGAAAAAGCGGAGTAAAACGTCAACGCCGTAGATCTTCTGTGCCGTGGGTCATCAGCCCACTAGGATCGCATCGCCACCGCGCAGAGCGTGATGACAAATAAATCGCCATGGTAGGCTATGCGTAAAAAAACAAAGAACATGCCAGCGCTTCGTAATCCTTCATCCCCTATCATTTATAACGCATGATCGGTAGGCCCGTACAATACGTTGATACGTTCTTCCTATTTTAGTCGTAGGGTTGTCTACTCGATGATGAAAAATGCGTCACCTGCGCCGCTAGTATACATGCTACCTCTCTTTGTTTTAAACCAAGGTCGGCGAAGCTCCGAAAAAATCTGAGCACTCACGGATAGTCTACTTCATAGAAAGAGGACGAACTCTTACCGAAATTGTCGTGCTTTGAGAATCAGTTCCGCCTTGTTCTCCCGTGTCAGGTTTAATTGTTGCAGATAAACAAACACTTATGTAGATATCCCACTTTTGATCTTATTTTGTCTGTTTGTTTAGATACGTATTTAACAGAAAAGAAACGAAGACTTTTCTCTTGTTCGTAGGTGAGGCTTCCTCGTGACACGAAATGAGTTATTGAAGTTTTCAGGTCAAAGTACTGTTTAGTTTGATTGCACTAAAGTCACGTTTAAACCAAAACTCCATACAGAGAATATTGTTTTCGTCATTCATATTCAAATAGAAAACCAGGTAATATGTAATAAAAATAATTTGCATTTTAATAGGACTGCAACGCACACATCTTAGAAATTTTAAGTGCTGCCGTTAGTCAGGTTTGTCGTGGTTGTCTATGCTTCGAAATCAATTATTTTAATTCAATCAGTTAAGAGACTGGGAAAACAGGTGATTTCTTGCTGAATCCTGATAGATGAATGGCTCGTGCTGTTAATAACACAAAAGGTGGCAACTCTGAGAAATCCAATTATTAATTTATTGTGTTTTGCAGAAAAAAGGCCAGCTCATCTGACGGGAGCTAAAATACAAGAAAACTCAAGTAAATGCAAACATGCTTACATTCTACACATTTTGTGATCTGTGACGTTTTCCCGTCACACATGACAACTCAACCCAGGAGAAAGGTTTTCATTCAGATTTACATATAAAGCAATGCAATTAGAGGTTATGTTTCATAATTAAAGACAAAAACCTTCTATTTGAAAACACGTTCAGCAGCATACATACACATATCTCTAGCTTCTTACCAAATCCATTGGCTGAGTAATAACAGGCCACTTGAGAGAATGATGATTTAACCCCCAGGTGAAGAACAACTCTGATTACATTACTACATTTTGACAGTGTAGGTTACTAACCAAACAGAAAAGTACATACAAATTATTTTTAAGAACACAGACATGTAACATTGAACAATAAAACGAAATAACATGTATCCATGATCATATAATTATAAACATATGAAATGATAATTACTATTTAGTGGTCATTAATGTTATTAACTTTGTCCTTGCAACTAGAGCCCTTGTTTAGACTAAGCGTCTGTGTAATTCACAATCCCGTCGGACTGGGTTTCATTTTTACGCTTACGTAAATAATATATAAGTACCACCAGGAGAACGAGTGCCACCACAGCGAAGACTGTAAGGCCCACATACTCCCCCGAGGTAGCTGTGGACACAGGACTAAACTGAGAGGATTCATTAATCTGGTTTGGACTCATAGAAATTCTCAGAACACATTCAGATCCATTTACAAGCACAAAGCCTCCATCGCACGAACACGTATAACTTCCAATTGTATTTACGCATGTTTTAGCACAGTTGTGATTTGATTTACATTCGTCTATGTCCGTACAATTGCCCTCATCTTTCACGAAACCATCAGGACAATCGCATGCTGTACTATGATAACACATCGGTAAGCACGTGGGCGTTGTACAATAAAACTCACACAATCGAGGATTTTTTCTACTTGGCCTGAAATGCTTCCAACATGAACACATGTACCCACTACGGACTACATCGCAATTTTTTTCACAAGGACTTAGACTACAATCTTTTTTGCCGAGTATTACTACTTTCGACGTCATATCCAATGGCCAGCTGTCCCAACGAACATTGTCACATAAAAATCCGTCTATACTTTCGTTGCATGGTCTCTCAAACCACGTTCCGCTACTGGAAACCGATATGCACTTTGGAGAACAGAAAACCTTTTCATGTCCTGTTTTAAGAGTTACCTGAGAATCACCTTGTACATTAGTCGAAAAAGTTGGACACTTTCCTTCGCGTAGACCGCCAATCCAGAAGTTTCCAGAAGTCTTATTAACCAAGGCAGCAACAGTTTCATTCGAATACTTAGACCGTACTTGAATTAAGTTACCGCCCTTTGCTATGCACTCGTCCTGGGCAGTGGTGAAGGTACCGGGAATCCGCTGGATAGTTGTACATTTTTTTAAATCTTCTGAGCATGCCCAACGCATGGTATGTCCGACGTGTAAATCAATTAAAATGACACATAACAAGACTTGTCTGTAGTACTTCATTCTTCACACCTTGATGGAGACAGTAAAATCTTTTACCATATGAAAAGTGAATTACAGCCCTCATGTGCAAACCAAAATGCAGGAGTGAAGCTCAAACCTTTAAACACTGGTAGTCCCAGCCTTTTGAAATGAGGACGAATAGAAGGGAAGATTAGAGAGAGGAAGGAAACCCCTCCTAGTCAGAACTGTGGCATTTCTGGGTAATGTCAACTATTCCTTGTTGGAATATAATAGTCATAGGACCAACACCCATAGCCCTGTATGTATTACTACTGTAATAATGAGCAAGACATACAGCTTCTAGACTAAAATTACACTTGGTTTATAGAACAACCAAATGGTAATCCTGTCACTTGGTATTGCTTTAAAATGTTGGCTGTCATATTTTGCTTCCCTGAAACCAATAGGGCTCTGTGCAAATAACCACAGATGTTTTGAAACTCTAACTGCCTATATTACATATTCATATAACACTCTAGACTAAGTGGCCACGTTATTATGTAGGCTACTAGTCTGTATAGCTAAAGGGTGCTTTCTATTATAGCAGTTCCAAGCCAATTTTTAAAATTATTGCTGGTGTTGTATTTAGAAGACAGTGGACTGACTCTACTGGAGTTTTGTGGCCTGTGTAAGAACATCAATTTTCAGGTTTATCTTCAGGCTATCTAGCTAGAGGGTAAATGATTGTCCTCTTTAATATACATAGACTGATCACTTTATTTGGGCATTTAAAAAAACTAACACATTAATGAAAGAGGACACATAAAACAAGGCATAACGTCAGAGCTCAGGTTACCATCTGTCAATTAATATCTGTGAATTGACCAAAAAAAGTACTGGTAGCCCCTATACAGCTATATAGTACCTTAACCTAATGAAATGGCAACTTGGTGTAGATTTAAAGTCTTTGGAAACCCTTCATGCAAGCACAGGTTTAGCATAGACCTTAGATAGATAGATAGAGAGAGAGAGAGAGAGAGAGAGAGAGAGAGAGAGAGAGAGAGAGAGAGAGAGAGAGAGAAAGGGGGGCGCTCTTTCCTCTCTCTACTTGCTGTACCCAATTCAGTCCCCCAGGAGGCGGAGGTTTCCGGTTGAGAGTGCGCTCTGTGCATTCGTATGCACATTTCAACCCATGTAACTGGATGATAAAACTGTAATTGTAAAGTGGGAGCTACGCATCTGCTACTGAGAAGTGTTGAAAGCATGTCAAATCAGCTGTTTTTATTAACTTTCAATATCCACCACCACCAGATAAATTGATATAATGATAGCAGGACAAATCAAGCCAACATGCGCTGTGTGTTAAACGAAGTGCTACAAACACAACAGTTTCTGATTACCTTCATGTTTCCACTCTGCTTATGGTGGATATCTCGGTCATGGTGAATGAATTATGTCCAAGACTGACGTATATTTTATGGTATTTAGCTGACGCTTTTATCCAAAGCGACTTACAATTATGACTGAATATAACTTGAGCAATTGAGGGTTAAGGGCCTTGCTCAGGGGCCAAACAGTGGCAATTTGGCAGTGGAGAGACTAGAAACAGCAACCTTCCAATTTCAAGTCAAGTACCTTAACCACTGAGCTATCACAGAGGCTGTTAACAAAATATTTTCTTGTTCACTCAAGTAGCACAGTGATTAAATCATTAAGAATGTATTTGAAGTTAAAGTCTATGCTTGAAATAGACAAAGTATTTTTTTTATTTACACTGATAATTGAATACAATGAATTGTATGCAATAATTAGCCTCCCCAATAAAACAGCAGGCTTAATTTTATCCCAAGGTTAACGATAATAAGCCTGACGTAGTCTGCATCGCATTAATAAATTCAGTTGTGTTCTGATTCCGTTTGAAGTGAGACCCCAGAGGACACCCAGCAGTATCCGTCAGCAGTGGTATTTTTCTTCCTTGCGTCTTCCCGTGAACGGTGCCAGCGATGTAATGAGATAACAAACGTGAGCACAATTAGAAGTAACAGTGGAATCACTGTGCCCAAGACACACACCCAAACCAAAAAAGTTCGTTGTGAACTGTCCTTGTGAACACTGTTTCTTTCATTAGCCGCCTCTTCAGTAAGACGTGCAGCTACTGTAGTAGAATCAAATGGTTCTTTCGAAGTGGAAATGGGAAAGATTTGGTTTTGATCGGGGATACAACTAATTCCATCGTCAGCTAAACGGTGGTTTGCGCCACAGGAGCACGTGTAGCTGCCGATTGTATTAGTGCACTTATCTGTACAAGGAGAATTTAGACATTCATCGACATCTGTACATTTCTCACCATTGTCCGAGTCCCTGAAACCCCTGGGGCAGAAGCAGGTGAAGGAGCCCTCTGAATTTAAGCACTCTGCGTTGGGTTTACATGTGGATTCAGAGCATTCATCAATATCCTCGCATTTGCCACCCACGTCTTTAAACCCTTTTTTACATTCACACTTATAGGTGCCTTGATCGTTGTGACATATTTGGCCACCACAGACATTTTGACGACATTCGTCCACGTCAACACAACTGGTTTGGTCTTCGGCCAGCTGAAAGCCGTCTTTACATCGACATGAAAATCCAGTCGAATTCGATACGCAGACGGACTCGCAAGGGTTGTTATGGCAGTTGTCCCGCAGGATACAAGTGACTTTGTCATCACCGAGGTAATATCCCTCTTTGCATTCACAGCCAACCCCTGTACCATCGTTCTCAGAACAAAGGTGATCACAACCTCCGTTGTTATTTCTGCAGCTTCTTTTGCCTGAGATGCAAAAAGGTCCAGGTTTTTCCCAAACAAAACCAGTGTCTGTGTCTTTACACACCGTATGAAGGCGCTCACCAGTATCGGCGCAGCTTATTTCAGCAAATGTGCCAAACGGCAACATCGTGAATCCCTCATCTTGTTTTATTAGCTTTGAGAATGGCAGAGTATAATTAACTTCTCCCAGCCCCCATAACAACGGGGGTTTGCACATTCCATTGATAATAAACTTACACATATAAAACGCACTGTCTTTACACGACCCATCTCTCCATTTGAGCTCCTCTGAGTAAATGGAAACGCATCGCTCTTCTGTACATGTGCTGCTGGGTTTCTTGTTCCAATTGGAGTACGCGGAGTCTGTGTTACCCGAGATCCATTTAAAGCCATGCAAGCTTTCATCATTGATCATACATTTCCCCTTTTCCAACTTTAGTCCTATCCAGATTTTTTCCTCGTAAGGAAGCTTTCTTTTTAAAGAAACGATTGACTTCACATCGTTTAATTCGACAGCATTTCTTATTGTAATCAAGTATCCGCCGTTTTCGACGCAGTCTTGACTGGCCAGCTCAAACGTTTTGTTGTCTTTATGAAATGTGAAACAAGCGTTGTCTGTGCACCTGGTGGTCGCGTGCTTCGTTCTTACAGCACCAAGGAGAGCGTACAGCGTCAGGAGTAGCAAACGCATCGTCACGCAGTCTTCGAAAGATAAAGTTATATTCCGTTCATCTCCAAGCCCAGAAGTTGTCCAGAAGTAGGCATGCAATGTGCAGCCGTAAACCGAATGGCTTACTCAAGCAGCCTCATCCTGTTTGGTGAATACATCTCAGGGGAAACAATATTTAGCAGCATGTGCCTCTGTCTCTGACAAAGTTCCTGCCTGGAAGCAAAAAACAATTGTCCGTGCCACGCTTTGTTTTGACTCCTTTTTCAAATGTCTTGACCAAAGCAGCTTAAAACAAACGAGGGGCAATACGTTACCTCAGTGTAGGAGAGCTCAGTCATTCACTTAACTAACAGGATAAATTATCACCCCATTTATTTCAGTTAGTGAATTAGTGAATTAATGTAGCTAACTACATTAATGTAGCTATCTACATGAATTCACTATCATTCTCAGTTGTTTTTGTGGGCCTAAGAGCAGGATAAATTACTACCCCATTCATGTGGTAAATACTGCTGGTGACACAGCTTTTTTTAAAAAAATTAGGGCGTGGCCACGACTTATTAAGGCGTGGGAACGAGATCCTAACGCATAGAAACTAGTTACTAAGGCATGGGAACTTAATGATTAAGGCGATATACCGACTTAGTGAATCATGGAAACAAAATCATCGAGACGTTTGAATTAGATCATTAAGTTGTGATCACATGTAGCAAGGACAACAACTATGCTTTTGTGGAAAATGGAGAGTCATTTCTTCCTATTTGCCTATTTATTCTTGGTGTGAATTATGCGTGTAAACACAGACACACACACACACACACACACACACACACACACACACACACACACACACACACACACACACACACACACACACACTCTACTAGATATACATAGCATACACATTGAGACATGGCATAAATTTAAGAAAGAGTGAGTTCCTGTATGGCAGTGTCCTTGGACAACTTGACATTTAGCCGTGCTCTTACATTTAGTGGATGATGAAATCTGTCACTTCAGCCAAATCTACGTACTGTCTGCATCAGAGGCCATGTGCTTTCAGAAGTGTCGCTTGTTTAAAATCATGTCTCAGGACATGATTCACTAAGTGTTCCCTTGCCTTAATGATCTTGATCCCTTGCCTTACTAACTAATGTCTTTGCACTAGGATCTCGATTCCACACCATAATAAGATGTAGCCACGCCATAAGTTTTTAAAGAAAGGATTACAACAGCAGGGCTCCGTAATGTAGTCTAGCAAAGTCCAATGATATTATCATCAATTTAAAAGATGTCTTGTTTCAGTTTCCTTTTTATTATTGAATTAGCTCACTGCTGTGCGTACTGTTAATTAGTTAATCCAATTAAATCTCAATCTTGGAATAATTATCTGTTCAAATGTCTTGTTTCCATGATTCACTTGCCCTTAGTTATCTTGTTCCCACACTTTAATAAGTCTTGTCCACACCTTAATTTTATTAAGAAGGGATGTCACCAGCAGGGCTCCATAGCTGAACAAACCATTAAACTAAAAGTAATATGACCACTGTCTTAATAAATATTTGCTTAATTTGATTTCGCTTTTACACAAATAGGCATGAAGGAATGAATCCATTAAAAAAAGAAAAAAAAAGTTATTCCACCAAAACTACAGTTCCATGATACGTTGTGCATAACCCCACATTGCCCAGGTAGAGCATTTCAAAAAGAGTGTTTTAGTTTGGTGGATCATTTAAGTGAAGATAGAAATGCTCATGGCTGTCACTAGGCAGTCCTGAGTTTTAGAATTTAGCTTTTTGAAATTCATTATGATGTAACGATTTCCCTTAATGAAAACAAAACCAAGGAACAGAGCAGGAACACAAAGGGAAACAGACATGACTGGGAAACCACAGAAAGAGGAATGCCAGGAGGGTAGCCATTCCTGACAGAACCCCCTACTAAAGCACGCAACACTGGGGTGCGCAAAATGAAAAATATGACTGGCACAAGGCACTGACGGAAGCAGAACGGGCAAGACAAGGAGCCAGGACAGGAACCGGACTACACACAGGAACAGACAGGAGTTCAGGTTAGACAGAGAACAGGAACCAATGGGCTACACGAGGCAGAGACAGGGACAAAAGGAGGAGCTAGGGATGACAAGACCAGACTGGAAGCAGACAAGGAAACACATGGAATAAACAACGAAGGGACAGATCCAGGGCCAGGACTACTGCCAGGCTTCGTGGCAGGGCTCGGGGACATGTCGGTAGCAGGCACAGACATGGAAACAGGGACAGAAGGAAAAGCCAGAGGTAAGTATATCTAGCAGGACCAACATGGGAACAGGAACAAAGTACACAAATGGCACGGACACAGGCACTGGGATGTACAAGGAAACACTAATGCCTCACGGTAGGGTAACAGATCGCACTAGGTTGACAAACAGGCATGGATCTACAGACAGGAACACAGACAAAACCGGTAACAGGAGCAGGCAAAACAGGAACAGAGGATACAGAGGCAGAGAAGGGAGCAGTATTGGGGGCTGGCGCAGCAGCCTCAGGGGGCAGAGGAGTTGCAGAAGTTACACCAGGCCTAAACACAAAATCCGTATGGGTTCAGGAGGTTGACAGAGGGGCCTCAAGAGTCACTGGCTTGCTATGAGGTGTGGCTGAAGGAGTCCCAAACATTTTTGGAGGCACACAAGTAGCGGGTATAGGGGCCACAGAGGAGCCTCGTGGAGCAACCACGGGGTCAGGCTTGGCATGTGGCGTGGAGACAGACCTGGTGTGGGGACATGTGAAGTGGCCTCTTCCACCCCAGGAACAGGCGGGTCCGGTGACGTGGCGTTGAACGGTGAGTCCGGGAGGTCTGGAGGAGCAGCTGCGGCGTTCAATGGCGAGTCTGGGAGGCCTGAAGGCGGTGCTGTGCTGTCCAGTGGTGCTGGAGGGTCCAGAGATGCGGCTGTGGTGGTCAGCGGCAGCGGGTCCAGGAGGTCTGGAGGCGAGGCTGTGTCGGTCAGCGGTTCCGGAGACGTGGCTGTGGTGATCTGTGGTGGTGGTTCCAGGAGGTCTGGAGGTGTGGCTGTGCTGGTCAGCGGTGCTGCAGGGAGGTCCAGGGGCGCACCTACAGGTACAGACTCAACAAAAGAAACAGGAACAGGTTAAGAGACCTCTTGGGCAGTGAGAACAGGCCAGGTGGCCACCACTAGGCTGGGAACAGGAACAGGACTGGCAGCACCCACTCTGCCGGGGACTGGGTCTGGACGGGCAGCGTCTCTCACGCCGGGAACTGGAACAGGAACTGAACTGGTGCGTCTTTCATGCCTCAAACATTCATGGCAATGGCATCCACTATGCTGGGCACATGAACAGGATCAGGATGAGTGGTGTCTCCTGTGCTGGGGACTGGAACAGGAATTGAACTGGCGTGTCTCTCATGCCTGGAACATTCATGGCGACTGCATCCACTATGCTGGCACAGGAACAAGATTAGGATGAGGAGCGTCTCCTGCACCGGGGACAGGAACAGGAACTGAACTGACGACGCCATCTTCTGCATCAGGGACCGGATCTGGCCGGGCAGTGTCATCTCCTGCATCGGGGACCAGATCTGGCCGGGCCACATCATCTCTCGTGCCTCTGGCTGGCTGAGTAGCTGAGAGGGGAGTAGCTACAGAAGGCAGGTTTGGGGTTTTTGCCGCAAACCATGCGGTTAACAGTCGGAAGAAATCCTCTACAGTCCTGGCTTCCTGAGCTCTGTGTTGGAATATTAATTCAGCCCAATCTAGTGCTTTACCCTGAAGAAAGGTCTTCATGAAGAGCACCTTCAGTAGTTCGGGGGTAATGAGGGCAGGTCAGGTACTGGAGGTAGATGCAGCACTGCATAACGAATCTCCCCACTGACAGGTCCTTCCCATCATACTCATTTGGAGCCGTCATAAGTGAGGGCAAAACCAGAGGCCTCTGATCCCTGATAGTGGAGAACAAAGTCTTGAGATAATCCAATTCTGCCTCAGGGAGTAATCCAGCCACTGTGTGGCGTGAGGGTTGCTGAACTGAAGACGACAGAACATGATGTGATAGGCCAAAGCTCTCCCGCTGCATTCTCTTTAAATTAGGTCAGTTATTCTGTAATGATTTCCTTTAGGAGGCAGTTTATTAAATGAGGGAAACAATCACAGAGGGCAAAAATTCCCCCCCAAAAATTTCAGATTCCAAAATGGACACTTGTATACATGCTTATAGACAGTCACACACACACACACACACACACACATATGTACATACATACATACATATCTATACACACACTCACACATTGTTTTGCATCGGACTAATGCTGAAGTCAAACCTCACACAAATAAACTATGCACTCCTGTTGCAGTCTTGCACATTATCCTACTTGCTGCTGGAGTACTGTACTAAACCAGCACTGTACTCTGAACTGTTCTGGCTGCTACCGGTGACTGCTATGTTCAGGGTAGCATGTCACTGATTGCTATGCACAACTCGCTTTACATATGCCCACTACTGTGTACGGTACTAAATTGCACTGTCTACTCATTTTGTATTTTGTATTTGTCCTGTCCTGTATTTATTATTGTTTATTTAATGTTTATTTAATGACATTTTGCACTATATTGGACTGGGAGAATATAGGAACAGGGAGAAACAAAACACGGACCGGAACGAAGTAGCAGACGAGGGGTGGCAAAAACGAAACCAAGGAACAGAGCAGGGATGCAAAGGAAAACAGACACGACCACGAAACCACGGAAACAGGGACGCCAGGAGGGCAGTCATTCCTGACAGTAGCCTAATTCTACAACCATGTTACGACAGTTGTACACGTTCTTGTTATATTTGGCCTCTGGCCTTCACAGTGTTTATACTTCCTGTTTGCTGCAGATAAATCAGACTGGGCTTTACATCCTGTGTTTGTAAAATAGGGCAGGCCCATCTTGCAAATTCAATGGCAGGAAATTCTCTAAGTGGCCCCTGCACTGTGGAATAAATGCTTTAACGTCACCATAACAAAGCTTCAACACATTATAATAACCATACGATATTTCCTACCATTTTTCATGATATGTGACCATTGTAAATGAACAGATTTAGTGTACAAACAAGGATATAAGAGTTTCTAAAGTATGAATAGCTTAGTATGACTTTTTTATTCATTGTACTAGTTTGCCTTGCCTCAATATTTAAGAATATATGCAATTATTAGATAGTCCAGTTTCAGCAAAGAATATTAATCAGTACATAAACCTTTACAGTGTTCAAGAGCAAACCGGAATATTGTAATTAATGTCATGCCTACCACCTTCCTTGCACTCTATAGAAAGATTGAGGTGGAGAGCAGGAACTGAGCAGGAAATCCAACGTTCCTCAGAAAGGTGGATGAGGAAGCCCCACAGTTTCCATGTGCGCAACCTTTCCTGACACTTCTGTTGAAATGCCTGTCAGGCAGACTTATAAAAACACTGTAACCTGAGACAGGCAAAACGAGAGACTGGGGTTTGTTGCTCATTCTAGAACTCATTATTTAATGCTATCAATGTGCACTTAGACTTGCTTGCAGAAAAGTCGCAGAACCAGCAGAAAATAATGAACTGTCAAGGCCCCTTTTTTCTCTGGCCAGAAAGCATAAGGTCAGTAGAACAGAGGTCCCTGCCACACACACAACAATAACTGTCATTGCTGCTGAAATGGCAAAAAAAAAAAAAAAAAAAATAAAATCAAACCCAAAACAAAATTGTGACTGTGACCTCACCAAATTTAATACGAATTCCAAATCCAGTTTTGTGTTTTAGGATGGTGACCTCACCAAAACCTAATATGAATTAAAATCAGAAAGATTAGATGTCTTTATGAATTAAGTTGTAAGAAAAGGTACCAATGCAAATCTCAACAGTAGCCCTCACATTTACCATTTGTAACTTTTAATGAGTTACACCATCAAACTTGCAAAAGTGAGATTATGCACATTGAACAGATTAAAAAGTGAAACAAAATTTGAAACTTTTTTTTTTTTACTTGTAAAAATAAATATAATACATTCTGAATAATTTAAAGAAAAGTAAAAAATGATTCAATGTTTCTCTTTTGTGCTGGTGTTAGTGCAGGCACTATCCACTAGAGGGCCCTCCCGACATTGCTTGCCATTGAAAAGGAATTTTACTCTAGATATGCGCCGCTAGAGCTTGAAAAATGGCTTACACAAAAAAGTAATTATTAAATTAAAGGGAATTGTGTTATAATAGCTGAACAAGTTTAATAACTTTATTATATTGCTCTATTGTAACCAACATAGAATACACACACACACACACACACACACACACACACACACACACACACACACACACACATATATATATATATATATATATATATATATATATAAAGCTTGCTTATTAAGCAGTATCTATCAACGGATATTGGTGTTATTTGTTCCAGTTATATGGCATAGCTTTTAAAATGACTGAATGACATTTCCTTTTGTTTAAGAGAAGGGTGCTGAGTCACATGGCATTGTGTGCTCTTGCGTAGGGCTGATAGCACTACCCACTTTTACTGCTACTCTCACTGTCTGCCACAACCACAGAGAACTGTACCCTGCTGATGTGCCAACCTCCCTATTGCCGGGAACCATGGACAAGTTTTTACAAGTTGGATACCACTGAACCAGACTTTGAATTTATTTGATCTCTGAACTTTACATGGCACGTATATGACAATTCTGAGAAATTGAACAATAGGTTTCATTCATATCACTTTATGCAAATGAGAATGATATTCACTGACATGGACCAGTGTAATAACAAAGACCAAGTGGAGGAGATCGTGTTACAAAGAGCAAACATGTTAGCTAAACATGTTGAAAAAGTATAGTACTGTAAAGTGTGACTGTGTATTATTTTATTTTGTGTCGGACTGTATGTTTGCATCTTTTAATGGAAAGACAGACCTAACAGACAAATGACCAAATTATTTGTCATATCAGTTGCAATCCCTAGCATTTCATACCATCTCTACACATTTATGTCTTTTGTAACATTTCTTTAAATATTGCAAATATGTATCTTAACTGTCTTCAGCATCTAGTATGTTCTTTGGCCTACATCTTGCTTTGCTTTTTGTCAGTAATGTGGAACAAACAATCTAGAAAAAAACCCAAAACATACTGTAATACAGACTCCAGAGGATGATGGCTGGTTCATGGACCCCTAAAGGACACTGCTGGGAAACCTGAAGGTGGGTGGAGCACCCTTTGACAAGGAAAACTTTAAATATTCAACTGCTAAAATGCCCAAGGCAAAAAGAAGAGGTTATAAAGACAGTAAGTGAGGCTTATGCATGTCAGTGGAAGATCTCCGTGCTGCAAGTTCATCACATTCTAGAAGGTAAAATTCCACTCTTAATAAATGTGTTTCCAAATGTGCATACTATTACTGCTTTAGAAATGTCATTATTAATTGCCTTATTATGACCTTAAACAGGGATATACCTGTATGGAGTATATGTGGTCATAATACTATATGTAGCTGTAGTGAAGTGGACTATATATATATATATATATATATATATATATATATGCCTGCAAGTGTAATAAAACGCCTGAAAGTGCAATAAAGAACTTAAAAATATGGAGGTGTAAAACAAATAACAGATATCTGTGGTCACTGGTGTTCAAGTTTTAATAGCTTTTGAAACCTAATAGCTTCTGCATCCTTGTTTTCTTCTCATGACTCTTCAGTGCCTAGTCCAACACTGCATCACACAGTTGTTAACACATTAGCCTGGGTTTGTTAACACATTCTTGTGAAGATTTCTTGTGCCATGTTGTGTGTGCTGCTGTCATTGGTGTTTGGAAATATTCAGTGAATGTAATATCCAGGTGGGACATTTATATCTGCAACCTTTTTATTTTTATTTAAAATAGAATAATTCCATTTAAAAATGCCTCCTCCTGGAGTGTGCCTGAATATAATGAGAGAGCGGCAGGAAGGCCATGGTGTGGGCACGCTTCAGAACCCCGAGAAGTTCCTGGGCCAGGACTACGAGCTGCTGCAGCAATATTATCTTATCAGAGGCAGGAGGTACATTGATGATATGTTTCCACCGGACAACAGATCCATCGGCGAAAAGCTCCTGTCTCCTGAAAATATGGCTCAAGTAGAGTGGATAAGGCCAACGGTATAAAAGTAGTAAATTATTAGCTTTAAAAATACATTCAAATTAAATTACATTTTAATTCAAAATTTATAAATAATCCTAAACTTGTCTGTCTATTAAAAATTATACTACTCTGAAATGACTTAAAATGTACAATTATTTTGATTCTATAACTACAGTGAAACTGCATTGAATGTGATTATCCAAGGGTTAAGCGAATGTTTACTTTGGATTATGAGAAATGCAACAACAACAAAAAAAAAATTACATGAATAAATCTGACACCACTGACCACATACCTTTAAAGATTATGAGTTACTGTACTTAAGGGTTATGGTTAGTGTTCCAGCTTTACTCATATCTGCTTATACCCTAATTTCAGCAACTGGTTCCAGATCCTTATATGTTTGTTGACAAAATATCACGATTTGATTTTGCCCAGGGACAACTGGGTAAGTTCACGACTATTGACTTATTGACTACTTGCAGTTCTAGTTCAAAACCATATACTGATTGACTAAATTATATTATTAATTGTATTTTCTTTTACAGTCTAGCAATAGCATTTTGTGCTTTATGCAGAATATAACAAAAAACTATCAATTGATCAATTGATATCGATTCTATCAATCTCAAAAATATATAATTAACTTACAAGTACAACAATTCTGTAAAGCTCATTCATACATTTCCTTGATAAACATGGAACCAGTCACCGATTCCATATATTTTTGTTTTTATCAGGAGACTGCTGGTTTCTAGCTGCACTTGGTGCTCTGACATTTCAGAAGCACATAATAGAAAAGGTCTTTCCCAAAGAACAGTCATTTCAGAAGAACTATGCAGGAATATTCCATTTCAGGGCAAGTATTTAAAGCTTATGAGTCAATGCTTAACTAGTGTAGACAGGTCCCAGGTTTCCCAGCAAAAACATTAGTGCAGACATAACATGCCCAGTGTTTATATAAATGCATAATTCCTTGCTTTCTAGTATATTTGTCAGTTCACTTCATTTGTTTGTTTTTCTGCTATGTATTGTCTTGCTGTAATTCCATCATGACTCTCAGTTCTGGAGGTTTGGGAAATGGGTTGATGTTGTGATTGATGACAAACTGCCAACCTTCAAAGGCAAACTCATATTTGTACACCCCAAAACACCTAATCCTACCATGAGTCCCAGACCTCAAAACGAGTTCTGGCCTGCTTTGCTAGAGAAGGCATATGCCAAGTAAGTCCTAAATCGCTAATATTTTCACATAAATCTAATTTTACATTTGCACTATTTGGAAAATATGCATGCACAAATAATGTAATTTGCTCTTTTTCCCCCAGAGTGTGTGGATCTTATGAGGACATGCACACTGGCAGTGTGTCTGAAGCTCTAATGGACTTTACAGGAGGTGTGCACATGACAGTCCAACTGAGCAGCTCACTGACAGGGCTGTGGGACCTGATAGGGCGAGCCGCAAAATTCAACTCTCTGATGGGTTGTGGTACACCTGGGCAGGTAAATTCACTACTAATGCTACTCTGTAATTTTATTACCAGCTGCTAAAAGCATTCTCTAAACATGTTTGCATTATAGTCAGTATTATAGCAATAGAGCCATAAACCCTTTCTTTAACCGCGCTAACCCTCGCAAAATGTGCGACGCGGTATTTAATTGCTATTCATAAAATTACCGTGATGATAATTAATGCACCGGTGTCAACTTACCGCTGTGCTAAACGTACCTGTGCCCTAGGCAACAGGCAATCAAAATCCATGTGTAAATGAGGCCCCGCATATTAAAAACCCACCCAAGAGACTGAGCGACTGAAACCCAGTCTTGAGTCCAGTGGTATGTTGAATGCTGCCCGTTACATAAACACGTAACACTTTCACCAAGACGGGAACTTCATGGTTGCGTTGAGTTGATGACTTCAACAGCCTGCTTCTAAATCATGGCAGCAAACCCTTCTTTGTCTTCAGTCAGAGAAGTCACTCTTTATACGTTATTCCTATATAAATCCTCAATTTGCATTGCTTATGGCAAAAATTCGTGGCGTTCTGAGATCCTCCTCAAGAAAGTCACCTTCCTTTTGGCTATCAAAATACAAACAACAAAAATGTGTGAACTTTGTTAATGACTTGTGTGTGTGACCAAACATTATTAGAGAAAATATAATCCAATCCACATCGGACTCTTATCGGCGCATTTAGCAAGGGATATGTTCAAGTTTTTGCCGAGCAGTGTCTTATTATGAATTTCTAACGACACGCAAAAGAGAGCAAAATGCGGTAGCACCTTCTTTCACGTAGACGGTAAAAAAAATTTTGTATTGGTGGAACCTGTTTAATCTGGCGTAGGTTTTATGAATTTGGCACATAGTGTTTAGGTTGCAAGCTGTTGGTTCCACTAAAATTCTGCACGTCTAATATGGGTGAGCAATGACTCAATAATACCGTAAATGTAAATGAAAGGTGCAAATAAAAGGAAATAGTGAGCATTCTGCCCCTTTGTGAGTGATGTTATATGTTTAATCAAGTTCATGAAATCGTATCGAAATTAAAGAGAAGACACTGGACCATTCTAAAGGCCTTTTAGCCATCTGAGGATGCTGTAATGACGAGGAAGTAGGATGCCGAGGCAGGTCTCCGTGATAAAGGGAAGTATTTATTTAAAACAAAATACGAAGAACAAGGACAAACCACACTAGACCAAAGTGACGTGGCAAACAGAGAAAATAGAAATACTTGAAGTAAACACCGACAAAGACAACGACTAGCATACAAACACTTAATTATACACACTAATGACAACTCTGACTGGGGACAACTGTAACACAAAAGTTACAGGAGAGACGTGGCATTGTAGACACACACACCAACAATGCATCACTCTGGAGGAGTGTGCCGTGCCGTAGCAGTTACTGTCGTACAGGTTTAACATGAATACAGTCTTCGTGCTTTTTTGAAGAGTGTCTCCCTTTGATGAAACCAGTTTGTAACCAAAACATCTTGGAGGATCTTGGGCTTCAAATTCCTTTTATTATTTTTGTTGCACTAGGCATTGGGTGAATGCCAACACACCATGGTTAGAGGACAAGGACTCATTAATCTAAGAGCTAGATATTTAAAACATCAGTTTTATAGACAAGCCCATAAAAACTCACCATAGCTATAAAATGACTTTCATAAAATGACACTATAGCTATTCAGACTTTCTGGTCAGTGGTCACAGGCAAGCTTTCTGAGATCCTAAACCTCAGAATCCCATTATATCCCATTCTATCCCATCATATTCATGTTAATATCCCTAACTCTCACCAAATCATAATCGGCTGGAAAAACAAAACAAACTTCACTATACAACCCCGGATCAACCATGATTCCTCTACTAACACATAACACAGCAAAACCACACTACTGATTCCCATTTTCTGAAACGGTGTAACGTGGGTGTGCAGTGCCACAGTGACAAATGTATGAGTAGATCACTTTGCAGTGTTGTTTCTTCAGTTTAATATAGCAATGCTCTTTTCTCTCCCTTTCTCTGCTTTAATTTGCTCTTGCTGTCTTTCTTCCTCTTTCCACTTTTCTCTCTTCCTCTCTTTAAAATGGACCTTAATAGTCTTGTGCAATGCAGCTGGATTTAGTGTCATTAAAGTTCGTATTGTCCTCATGATGAATAATGAAACCGCATAATGAATTCCTCTCCACACAAGGCACATCCAGTCCAGACCCATAAAGGGCCAATAGTCATATTATCTTTATGTAACTGTTTTTTAGGCAGACTTTAACCAGACGTTGCCCAATGGCTTAGTGGAGGGTCATGCTTACACCGTGACAGGGGTCACTGAGGTGAGTCTTCTTTGAAATGTTTCTGCATGTAATTAATTTGAGCCCTGGGTACATTAAATGATTTTTTTTAATTGAATGATTACTGCCTGGTTGTGTTCAATAGGTAAGAAGCCAAGGTAAGCCGATTCAGTTGGTAAGGCTCTTCAACCCCTGGGGGGACACAGAGTGGACAGGAGACTGGAGTGACAGGTAAGATTTTTTTGCTATTCATAAGACTGTGAATACTGTTAGAATAGAAATACCCTGATATTTTAATGAACTTATGATTTAACGTGGGAATGTATTCTTATTGATGATTAACAGTAGCCATATCTAGTTGTTTCAACTTGTTAGAGTTACAGTTAGACTTGGATACATGCCTTCTCCTCTGTGATTTTAAATTAAAACCAGAATGGAAGAAATATGTTTTATATCAATATAAAATAAACAAAACACATTCACACAACAGACTAATCAAATGGAAGAAAAAAAGGTTTTGTGTATTTAGGCATTAAAGGTAAGTCATAATTTGCCCTGGAGGCCTCCTCTTAATCTGCACTAAATGCCACATTTCAGAATTGTACACAACACATTGATTAATTGCAAAGCATGCAATCCCTAGATTGCCTGTCATTTAAACAGGCAGGTTGATTCATGTAGCACCTCTAAACTGAACCAGTTCTTCAACAATGGGTGTATGACTGTACCTCCCACCACACTCAAACCACACATCACTGCAACAAGCAAACTGCACTCACCCTTCCCCCTCTACTCCACTTCAGAGACTAAGACACTATCAGTAGAAGAACAGTGAGCTCCTGTTCTCCAACCCATCCTTCTTAGGACCAATCCAGCATTCAGCATGGACACTAATGATACACTGTACACAGGAGAACACTACCAGCATGAATGGACCCAGGGTTCCTTATGAACATGCTGGGCTGCCTGTTACAGTAGATCAGGTGAAGAAAGAATCGTTAAGGCTCCACCAGGGCAAGGCTATGGTGCCACACAGTATTATCCTGAGGGTCTTCATGCCTTTTGCCAGGCCCCCCTGTGCAGATCTACTTACATCCTGTATGGTGTCAGTGCCCAAGAAAGAGAGCCCAGCATCCTGTAATGTAGCTTTAGCTCCCTTCAATTAAAATCACAAACACAAGGCCTATCTTTGATTACAGGCATTTATTTATTTTGCATGTTCATGCCACGAAACATGCCATAAGAACTATATTAATAAAATAGACAAATCATAAAATTATTCAGTGCATTAACTCAAAAGGGTAAAAGAAAGTAAACCGCAGACTCTGCAAATCTTTAAAAGCTTATTTAAACTCAAAACTCAAACAGTTCTAAATGCAGCCCTGTTAAAGTCTATGTTCTTTCACTGACTTTAAGAATATCTCGGAGACATGACATCTCCAGAAATGTTCTGGTAGCTCTGCTTATGTTTGGTGTGGCAGGAATTGGACTACAGGGCTCGGATAAATTTCAGCTTTTGTGAGTGGGAACTGGGGGTGCACATGAACCAAAGACATGACTGGACATGTCACGCTGATGAAGCCTACAGGAAAAGACAGATCAGAGTCTTTTTGAGGAAGCTCAGATTCTTCAGTTTATGCAGTAAGATACTAGAGACATTTTACCCGTCAGTTATGTTTATAAGCATCTTTTATGCACCAGGTTTTAGCACTGTAAATAAATTGTCCATTGTCCAGTGGATAACATTAATTGGGGCATTACCCTGATTAACAGGGAGAATTTATTCATTTTAATTAATGTATTAATGATAATAAACTAATCAACTAATAAAACAAATGGAACACAAGAAATTGTTTTTTTATCAAAATATGGTAAACAAACTGTCACTATCAGTCCTTTCCATCTTTCGTGTTCCGTGCTTTCCATGTCTTGTGTTTAGTTCCGATCCATAGTTTCGTTTTGTCCTCACATTGTTTGATTGCGTACACCTGTCCCTCGGTTCTAGTTCATGTATTTAAACCCTTGGTCTTTGCTGTTCGTTGTTTAAATTATTGAATTTATGAATGTGGTTCGTTATGGTTGTTTCTTTGTACTCCGTGCCTGAGTGTTTCCTAGCCTGCTTCCCCGTTGTCTTTGTGTGTGTGTGTGTGTGTGTTTTGTTAAATCATGTATCCTCGTACTCGCCGTGTCGGCTCTATGACCCTGGACTGCCTAAACGACTCTGATTTTGGATTTGCCCATAATAAATCTCGCTCCCCTCCGCGCATGCGTCCGCGTCCTTACCGCTCAACGTTACACTAAGATTCTGGGATTCGAATCTTTCAAATCAACTATACAAAGAAAAGCATACATTTACTACCAATTTCTACCTCCTGGTCTTAGAATGAGGTTTGTACATTGTTATTAGTTTGTAATTGGTTCATGTAGGATTTCTAGTAAACACAACTAGGAGTGACCAACAATTAATTTACAATAAGCATGAGGTAGGCAACAAAATGATCCAGGTGAGTAATGCAAATTAATAAGAAACAAGTAATGAACAGAATAATGTAAAAACAGAACTATAAACTAAGAGGAACAAATGTCGCAATTTACAAACTAATCAGGGTCATATCCATCATGAAATTCTAAAGTAATTATTTCTTCTTTTAAGTCCATATAATAACATGTAAGATATAATGTCATGTAATAATCTGAACGTAAGTTTGTGTAATGCTCTCAGATCACCAATGTGGGAAACTGTGAGTCCAGAAGAACATGCAATGTATCGCAAAAATATCAACGATGGCGAATTCTGGTAGGAAAAATCCCCAAATTTTCAAAATTGTAACAAAAAATGTTTTTCCACACTAATCAAAATGGCACTTTACTATTGAACAAAAATTGTGTTTATATTTTCCACCAAGGATGTCTGTGGAGGATTTCTGCAAAACCTTTTCTAACCTGGACATTTGCAGCCTCTCCCCTGGATTCCTGGATGACTCGTCTGACAGCCAGTGGACCTCCGTACGCCATGAAGGGCGCTGGCTTGCTGGCACTTCAGCTGGTGGCTTCCTGACAACAAGTAGACATGTTCTTACTGACAAATCACTGTTTAAGTAGTTTGTGAACAGTTAATTAAGTTTACTTGCTTAAAATGGTTGCCATTAAAATAATTACCTGGGTTTCCACTACAGAGCATGAGGAACCCCATAAAGTTGATGAATATTTCTCAGTAAAGATTGATAGATGTAAATTAAACAGAGGATGCCTTTGGCAAAATAGATTCTTGGCAAAATAATAATTTCCCCAATACTATATACAGTCATGGCCAAAAGTTTTGAGACTAACACAAATTTTGGTTATCACAAAGGTTTGTTTTTTTTTAGATCCTTTTGTCAGATGTTTTTTACTTTTTATTGACAAATACTTCCAGTTTAAGCAAAGTCTTAACATTTACAGTATTGACCCTTTTTAAAACTTCTGCAATTCGCCTTGGCATGCTGGATATCAGCTTCTGGGTAAAATCTTAACTGATGGCAACCCATTCTTGCCTAATCAGAGCTAGGAGTTGATCACAGTTTCTGTGTTTTTGTTTGTCCACCCTCTTTTTGAGGATGGGCCACAGGTTCTCAATGGGATTGAGATCTGGGAATTTTCCTGGCTATGGACCTAAAATTTCAATGTTCTGTTCACTGAGCCACTTGACTATCACTTTTGCCGTGTGACATGGTGCGCCATCATGCTGGAAAAAACATTGTTCATCACAAAATTGCTCTTGGATCATTGTGAAAAGTTGCTCTTGGAGGATGTTTTTATGCCATTCCTTATTCATGGCAGTGTTCTTAGGCAAACGTTTGAGCAAACCCACTCTCTTGGATGAGAATCAATCCCACACACAAATGATCTCAGGATGCTTCTCTGTTACAATGACAGAAAAAATAGAGAAAATAACTTTACACCAGTCCTCTGTGGCTTCTTTACTGCCCTTCTTAATACCAAGCCATCCTCCAAAAGCCTTTGCCTCACTGTGTGTGCAGATGCACTCACATCTGCCTTCTGCAATTCCTTAGAAAGCTCTGCACTAATGAGAAGATCACTGAAATTATGTTAGCAGGCCATTTTGTGGCAGGGCTGAAATGCAATGGCTGGAATACAATAATTTTTGTGATTAAGTTAATTTTCATGGCAAAGAATGACTTTGCAATGAACCTGAGCGCTCAATCTAGAGGCTATGTAAATTGCCACCATAAAAACTGAAGCGGCAAACTTTGTGAAAACCAAAACATGTGCTAGTCTCAACTTCTGGCCATGATTGTACTATTGTATAGTATACTTAGAATACCAGAATAATAATAGCCATAATGCTTTTATCATCACACAAATCAGTCCAAATAATATTTCAAAACTTGATTTGAAAAATTGTAATGTTTCAGACACTTTTTGGACAAACCCCCAGTTTCGGGCCAAGGTGATTGCTGGCAGTGACCAAACACAGGGACCTAACATGCTTGTGTCTCTCATGCAAAAGCCAGATAAGAGGAACAGACGCCTTGTCAGAAAACTTCATATTGGTCTCAGTATTTTTGAGGTCAGTGGCAATCTTTATTTGGCTATAATTTTGGATAAAAAATGATCGCCTAATCTGCATTCCTTTGTTGTTATGTCCAAGTTATAGCTGCTGTTTACTTTTTTTTCAGGTGCCTCCTGAGGTAGGTTCAACTAAGCCACTTTGCCAATATGCACTCACTTAAATTTGAGAGCTTTTTAGTCTGTTGTGCAAGTGTTTTGTTTATTTTATATTGATATAATTCTCAATTTTTCCTGTAGCTCAAAGGTTCTAGAGGGACATTCCCAGCCTCCTTTTTTGACAACCGTCCTCCTGTAGCTTACACTAAGAATATGTATGATTCACGTGAAGTCATGGAGTTCTTCAGACTGGAACCTGGAGAGTATCTCATTGTGCCATATACTTCCTCTCCCAATGAAACAGCTTCCTTCGTCATGACCATTCTTTCAAAGATGGAGACCCAGACAGAGTAGGAGCTTTCATACAATGTAGATCATATTTAAATGTCTGCTAATTATCCATGAAAATATCTGCTGCAATGATCTGCATTATTTACATACATAAATTATTTCATATGCATCAATTGATCAGTTTTATTTTTCTGTCATGTCATGCCATTATACCATCATTGCCTTGTGATCGTTGGCTGCATAGATGACTCAGTGCCGTCCAGTGCTGTCTGTCTTTTGTGATGTACTAGCCTCAGACAGCCCATTCTGTGTCCCATGTTCTAATCAAACCAGCTGATTCTTGGTCTTCCATGCCCTCTGATGCCTTCCACAAGTCCTGTCATAACTGTGCCTTCAGTGTTGCCATGTGATTGTGCCATCACGTGATAACGCTGCCTTCAGTGTTGCCATGTGACTGTCCCATCACATGATAACGCTGCCTTCAGTGTTGCCATGTGACTGTCCCATCACGTGATAACGCTGCCTTCAGTGTTGCCATGTGACTGTCCCATCACGTGACCAAAGTAACATAACTTGCGAGATTTAATGTGCTTCAGAGGCTCCCTTTCTGTTGTAGCCATCTTATAGACTTGTTCAGTTGTCATCTTCATGTGTAGTAATTCAACCATCACCCTGTCCATGACCATCCTTGACTTCACATCACTTACACAGTCCGCATCATTTGTTACTCAACTCCCCAAATATTTAAAAGGTCTACTCTCCTTGCCTTGCTTTAGCCTTCCCCTGTAATTTCACTTTGTCAGTGTTTGTCATTACTGTTGCTTTTGCTGCATTGATCAGATTCTTCTACTTTTTTTTTTTTTTTTAACAGAGACACCCTAAGCTTCAGCATGGACCTTGGTGAGGTATTATATACAAATATACACATTGCCACATAATGATTTCTGTAACTCCTTATATATTCTTTCCATCCCTTAGCTACACAGACACTTACTACACATGCCCTTGCAAACCACTTTACTCGCAACATTTACCTTGTACCTACACCCATTGGCCACTTCATCAGGCATACCTGTATTAGGTATATTTTAGATGTGAATGGATACAGACTGTAGCCTATGTATTGTCATGCCCAATTCCAGCACCCTCTTGCCATGTTCATCACTGGTCAGTTTCTGATTGCTGGCCAGATATTATTTGCATGGTAGATGATTCTTAACACAGAGTCAACACTGACATGGTGGTGGTGTGGTTGCTGAGCTTTATCAGGGTTGTCTGGTGCAGCAGTGTTGCTGGGTTTTTTCTTCAAAGGCAGGTTCAAAGTAGTCCATCCAAAAATATCTAGCCAACATTTAAACATAATAGAAATTAAATGTATTATCTTTAGATGAACATCACAAACAGGCAAAACAGCGTTCCATATTTCCGGCAATGGTCTGACCAGGTAAATGTTCTTTCTTAATGAATGATCATATCCACTTTAATTTATAACAAATTCAAAAATCTTCACTTAATCATATGTGCTTTATTATGGTCACACTTCTTTGAAACTAATATTTGAAAGGTTGTTCCTTTTCTCCTTTGCTGGAATTAGTACACAGACATCAATGCGGAGCAGCTTCAGAAACTTCTAAATGCAAAGGTCATCAGAGGTGAGCAGCTCCTCCTGTGTGATGGGTGACTCAGCTTTTCTGCCTGGCATACAGCTTTGGTTTTAATTGCAACTGTACGTTTCAGATGTAGAAAGCACAGGAAGCTTCAGCTTGGATGCTTGTCAGAGTATCGTTGCAATAATGGATGTATCCTTTCCTGATTGGTTCTAAAGATATATAACTGCACAGCTGTTAAGTCTGGACTGGACTATTATATTACTGCACATGTACACAATGGCCTGAAATCGAGATGCTCTTTAATGGTTTTCTCAAACAGCTTTCAGTAACTGGAACCCTCAGGGCTACAGAACTCTCTCGCCTGTTGGACGAAATCAATTTGTTCAAGGTGAGTGTGCAGGTTTGGGTAGGCTTTAACTGTCCAGCACCTGCACACATCTTTGAGGGTTTTGTGAACATGCTTTGACCTTTGCAGGACATCTTCTTCCGCGTGGACAGCAACAGAGACGGCATTCTGTCTGTGAAGGAACTGCAGCATGCAGTGGAGGACACAGGTTATTTCAACATTGATGACATTGCTGACCCAAATAATACAAACAATAACTGGAATCAAGAAATAGTATTGTATTTCTGAGCTACCATACAATTAACTGGATGTGACATTCTGGGTGCCTCCAAGTACAAGAATAGTCCCCTGAATGAGATGACCTCCCTGTATTATGCCAGGCTTGCGTGTCAGTGATGGCTTGCTGAAACTCATGACTATGCGCTATGGAGACGCCAGTGGAAAGATCACGCTGGAGAGGTTCATCTGTCTGGCTCTTCGATTGGACTGCATGACCAGTAAGTATGACTATGGCTCTGAAATGAGAACTGTGTTAATTTTTTCAAGAAAGCTTTTCCAAAATCAGCGTGTTTACTTATGAAATTAACAGATTTCATGTTGATTTATATTTTAATTTTCATTTCTATGTTTAATAGAAACATTCAGAAAACTCTCTGATGGAAATGAAATACGTCTCGAAGAAGATGAGGTAGATTAAAAAAAAAATGCTTTCTTTTTTAAAATCATAATCATGCTACTTTAAGCATTTTTTTTTTCCAGGGATAGTGATTTTATAGTGAATCTTCTCCTGCTGTGATCGTTAGTAGTGAAGTGTAAATTCCCTAACCTGCTCCTGTATGCGTGTTTTAGTGGCTCCGCCTCACCATGTACTCTTGAAGGAGTAAGGAAATGGATGGTGAAGACAACGCCGCCTAGATGCCGAGTGCAATGCAAAAACAATGTTTAATTGTCGACTAATTCTCATATTAAATTGTTTATGTGGGAGACGGGTTAGACTGGTTTGTAAAATGCTTGTTAATTGTATTTGCTTAAGTAAACAGAAGCATGCAACACGTTTGTGCTCCTTGGCAATGGAGCTTTACTCCAGGCAATGTTACGAGTCAGCAGTGGCGGTATGTCTACGGATCTGTATTTTGACGCCATGTTTCTTTAATAGGTTTTTCAACATATGTGTTCGGTTTGTCATACCAGTCCTTTTTTGCAATAAGCCAGGTCCAAGTACACCTTTACCAATATTCAGTGTTCTTAATAGATTAGTTCAGATACGATGAAAGCAAGATAGAGCAAAAATACCGACCAGTCCAGGGATTGGGCTGAAAACAGCTGGATTTAATAGGAAGTCTTAAGCCACACCTCTGCAAGCAGAGATGTAGTGATTCATCTGCAGTATCAGACTGCCACCTAGTGGCAGAAGAGCCCTTGTGTTTAAGGTTTTAGTGTCCCCTCCCTCCAATTGTATTCAGAATATTTTTTTATTGTTGATTATCTCCAGAGGGCAAACTACTTTTGCTTGTTGAAACCGGCACAAAAACTTTTTTTCTTTATCAAATATACACCATATTCATTCATTGATGTGATTTTTAAAATTTCTTCATCCAATATACTGCATGTACCACATTTGCTCATCAGTAAAACCATCAAGCTGTTACAACTGCAGTTTTGTTAACAGAAGTAAGATAGAAGGTATGAAAAGGAAATTGTCAAAGTAAAGGCTACTAAGGTGGAGAGGGAGAGGTGTTGTTTTTGCATGACAAGACAGTGCTGGGGTTATTTCCGCTATTACAAGATACCATTCTTTATTCTTATTAATTACTGCTCAATTTTAATGTGTTTGACATACTTTTCTGACAGATCAACCTTTATGAACGGGTCATTAAAGCAACACAGACAATTATAAAATACAATTGTTTGATGTTCTTTTACATTTAAAAAAAACATGCTGTTCCTCGGCTGCTGGTATTTCGATCAAGTGTTTATTTTCCTATTTCACTAGAAACAGCACAGCCAGTAGAACCAAAGAACCAAAATCTACTGTACATGGTTTTAAATCAGTTCATTCACTAAAATATATCTATTTACACCCAAATACAAAATAAACAAAGAAAAAAAAAACTATACAAACTGTAGATCACAGAATTGTAACACCCTTTGTGTCAAGGGACTAAATGTTAACAGCATCTATCAAGTTTCATGTTTTGTGTGCAATGTTTCACAATGTTAGTGATGTTTTTGCACATCATGGCACAACAAATTAGCTCTAATCTCCACTATGGCAATTAGTTAAAGGATATTAATTGCTAACTGAAACATTACAATATTAGAAAGTTATGCTGCAGACAGACAGACTTTTACGGCATAGTAAAGTTATGGTATGCATCCTTATGGACAGAAAAGGAATTGTCCAAAAATGCCCCCTATAATGTGAAGTGGAAATGAGCCATGCAAACTGACTCCAAACCTTTTTCGTAGACACTGATACTAAGGGAAATAACACTTAAGAAAGAAAAAACTAAACAAAACAAAAACCAAAAACAAAATAAACAAATAAATAATAAATGGGACATTTCCAGCTTTAAAACATGATTTGTATTTTGGGAAAAATACCTGAGGGGAAATGTTAAAACTCTTAAGCCATCAATAATGCTGTGCTGCAATAAACTTCATTTCAGTCTGACAGTGTCTTCATGAACATGTCTCTGTGAATAATCAGGTATGACGCCTGCGTGCTGCTTACACACTGGTCTCTGTCAGTGGGGTTGCTGCAGCTGTTAGGGCAGGGGCCTCAGGGGGCACGGACTGAGGGGGCTGGTGCAGATGAATCTCCTGGAGCAACACCACGTTGCTCTCCTTCCACCGTCTGTATTTGCTGGCAATAAGGGATGGGTCCTTATTCATGGCAGTGTTCTTGGGCAAACATTTAAGCAAACCCACTCCCTTGGATGAGAAGCCACCCCACACATGAATGGTCTCTGGATGCCTCACTGTTGGCATGACACAGGACTCATGGTAGCGCTCACCTTTTCTTCTCCGGACAATCATTTGTGAAGATGTCCCAAACAGTCTGAAGGCAGCTTCAACTGAGAAAATAACTTTATCCCAGTCCTCTGCAGCCCAGTCCCTATACTTCCTGCAGAATGTCAGTCTGTCCTTGATGTTTTTCTTGGAGAGAAGTGGCTTCTTTTCTGGCCTTCTTGACACCAAGCCATCCTCCAAAAGGCTTTGCCTCATTGAGCATGCAGATCCACCTACACCTGCCTTCTGCCATTCCTGAGCATTCCACCTTCACTGGTGGTGACGCGATCCCATAGCTCGCCCTCTTTAGGAGACGGTCCTGCTGCTTGCTTGACTTTCTTGGCTGCCCTGAAGCCTTCTTCACTGCAATTGAACCTCTAGCCTTGAAGTTCTTGATGATTCAATAAATAGTTGATTTAGGTGCTCTTACAAGCAGCAGTGTGCTTGCCTGTGAAACCCTTTTGATGCAATGCAATGATGTTTGCATGTATTTCCTTGGAGGTTGTAGCTTCCTTTAGCTCCCCTCCAGTTAAGTCACAAACACGAGGTGTTCCTGATTACAGGCATTTATTTTGCTTCAAACATGCCATGAGAACTATATAAATAAAAGAGATAAATAAAATAATTTAATGCAATACAGAAAACATTCTGAGAATAATTATGAAAACAGATCGCACAAACACAAAATACACCTTACAACAGGCTATACGCTGTTAAGCAATATTTACCTTGAACGTTCACTTTAGCTAGCATATTAGCGGTTAGCTAGCTCACTAACATATGTAATAAGTTATAAGTATAACATAAAACAAACCTCCATACCTCATTGGTCGCATTAACTCAAAAAGGGAAAAAGAAAGGAAACCGTAGGCTCTGCAAATTTTCAAACCAATGTTAATCCTAAAATGGTCTTCACCAGAACACACAAAATGCTCTGCCCCTCGTGGTGATGGTGTGTATCTCCAATTATAATAATAATAACAACCCTATTACATCACAAACAACTCCACCCTGGTTCCTTCCACAACTACAAGCATGTCCACCTCCCACTAACATGCTCCTAAACTATATCTATCTGTCAACTGACAAATAATTAGTTTATTAAAACAGAGATGAACTAAACAAGAAAGTCCAAACTTTACAACAGACTGTGTGGTTAGCTACAGAGGTAACCATGGTTATCAGAAGACCTTCCAGCACCACCACCTCTTTAAAGCAACGAGCATGTCAGTGATATCAGCTACCTCGTCCTCGTTAATGCTTTCTCCTGAGCTAATGTGAAGCTCACTGATTACTGAAACGTAGTGGTTAGTGTCATTCCTAAATCCCCAGTCAGTTAGTCATAAAGTTAAACATTCAAATAAAAAATGAAGATACAGACTTCAGAAATAAAGAAAATAGCTGGTCCATCTTTTATTGCAAGTTAACATTAACAAGCATTATTGAGGCACCCTCTGGAGAATGTCCAACAACCAAACAAATATACAAATATACAATTTATACATTGGTCAGAAGTGATTATGTATTCACCCCACTGTTTTACATACTAGTGTTTGCATTCGCCACCATTACATCCAAACCATAGTCAACATATGCAAACTGACATTCAACATCCACACCAGTTATAACCCGTTACCACCACATTCCAAGAGAAGACTTCTTTTAACCTTGTCCTAAAGAAAATTATTTTGCCTGTTAACACTCTTTTATTACGTCACTGGAATGCACTAACCTTTGTGATTAAGTTAATTTTCATGGCAAGGAATGACTTTGCAATTAATTGCAATTCATCTGATCACTCTTCACAATCTAGAGTTCATGCAATTTGCTACCATAAAAACTGAAGCAGTAAACTTTGTGAACACCAACATTTGTGCTAGTCTTTGTTATTACTTTTGGCTATGACTATAATAACAAAGAACAAGAAGAGATCGTTTTACAAAAGCAAATTAGCTAAACATGTTAAAAGTATAGTGCCATAAAGTGTGACTGTATTATTTTATTTTGTCAGACTGTATGTTTGCACCTTTGAATGGAAAGACACAGACCTAACAGACAAATTACCAAATTATTTGTCATATCTGTTGCAATCCCTAGCATTTCATAGAACCTCTACACAATTATGTCTGTTATAACATTTATTTAGATATTTTTAATGTCTCTTAACTGTGTCTTAACCCAGCATATAGTATGTTCTTTGTCATACATCTTGCCGTGTGAGGCTAGCCAGATGAGAACTCATTCCTCAGTACTTTTTTTGCTTTTCCCCTTACCACGTTTCACATTTCCCATTAATAGTAGTGGTATTTTATTAAAACAAAGGTCCTGCTGTGCTTGTCAGCATTTTGGCAGTAATTTGGAACGAACAAGCTAGAAAAAACAGAACATACTGTAATAGACTCCAATACATAATAATACATACGATGGCTGCCAAAATGCAGAGACTTGTTAAAAAAATGTTTAAATAAAAAAACAACACCGCCACTACTATTCACTGGACATATGAAATGGGGTAAGAAAATAGGAAAGAGGAGAAGCAAAGAAGAAAATACGGAGACATACGTTCTATCTGTAATACACACACACCCCAGAGACGGTGGTCGGTTCACGGGCACCGCTGGGAAACCTGAAGGTGGGTGGAGCACCCTTTGACAAGGAAAACTTTAAATATTCAACCGCTAAAATGCCCAAGGCAAAAAGAAGAGGTTATAAAAACAGTAAGTGAGGCTTATGCACGTCAGTGGAAGATCTCCGTGCTACAAGTTCATCACATTCTAGAAGGTAAAATTCCACTCTTAATAAATATGTTTCCAAATGTGCATACTATTACTGCTTTAGAAATGTCATTATTAATTGCCTTATTATGACATCCCTTAAACAGGGATATACCTGTATGGAGCACAGGTGGTCATAATAATACTATATGTAGCTCTAGTGAAGTGGACTATAAAGTTCACACACTAATATTTTGCTGGACCGCCTTTAGCTTTGATTATGGCACGCATTCGCTGTGGCATCGTTTCCACAAGCTTCTGCAATGTCACATATATTTCTGTACAGAGTTGCATTAATTCCCCCCAAGATCTTGTATTGATGATGGGAGATTTGGACCATTGTGCAAACTCTTCTCCAGCACATCCCAAAGATTCTCAGTGGGGTTCAGATCTGGGTTCAGTCCTCTTCGCTGAGAAGCAGCCAGTTCAGTGGTATAACCTGGAGCTGGAGCTCTTCAACCGAATATGGCTAACTCTCGTCACAAAACAGAAACAAACAGACAATGCCTAGCGCAGGGAGAATATACTTTTACGCTAACAAGCACCGTTAGACTTGAAAGAAAAAAGGGGAAAACGTTACAGTCTGGGCCTATATACAGCGTATATTAAATCTCCAACAACCGAAACTTCAGGGGAAAATTCCGGTCCCCTGAAGCAGAGTATTTAATACTCAGTACAATAATAATAAACAAATACACAATAAACAATATGGGGTTCCCTTTCCTTTTTTCAGGGTCCCTACACTCCCCCCTCACTAAATCTCAACATGCCCCATACTGGACTTCAGCAAGAGCCCACGCTGAAATTACTGGCTCAGAGTGAACTTCGGGATTTAACCTGTCCAAGGGGCAAAAGATGATTACGGTGCATCACTTTCGCAGGCCCCGTCCCAAGTATGGGCTTTAGGTGATACACAGGCAGATCAGACAATTTACTCTCCACCACATAAGGAGTTGACCCCCACCGGCCAGCAAGTTTCTGCTTCTCTTTAAGATTTCGAATGAGAACTCGGTGCCCTGGGCTCAGACAGTGATACCGCACTTTTTGATCATATCGCTCCTTGGTTCATGTTGGCAGCTGCGGCCTGTGTTAGGTGATAGGCCTCTTCCAATTCCCGTTTCATCCTTGACACATATTTTATACATGATGCAGGTGATGCACCATCAGTAGAGACACCGAAAAAAAACATCAGTGGTCAGTTTAGCTTCTCGTCCAAATAAAAGTTAATACGGGGAGTAACCAGTAGCCTCATTGGATGTGCAATTATAAGCATGCCAGGTGAGCTATGTGTTGGCTCCATTTAGACTTCTGCTGAACATTCAAAATACCCAGCGTATCCACCTTTCTGGGTGGGGATCACCCTGGGGATGATACGGTGATGTGTGTGTGTGTGTGTGTGTGTGTGTGTGTGTGTATATATATATATATATATATATATATATATGCCTGCAAATGTAATAAAATGGTTGAAAGTGCAATAAAGTGCTTAAAAATATGGAGGTATAAAAAAAATGTAACAGATGTCTGTGGTCACTGGTGTTCATGTTTTAATAGCTTCTGCATCCTTGTTTCTTCTCATGCCTCTTCAGTGCCTAGTCCAACACTGCATCACCTGCCTTAAAAAGTCACACAGTTGTTTCCCAGGCCATAGCATAGAAGAAATCCTGCTATGCATATCATATCACAGTGGCACTTGGGTTAATACATTAGTCTGGGTTTGTTAACAGATTCTCATCAAGATTTCTTGGTCTGTACTACTAACATTTCATCTGCATGCTGGATCCTTAAGTGCCCTGTTGTGTGTGCTGGGAATGGTCCTTGGAAATGTTCAGTGAATGCAAAACCCAAGTGTGACATTTCTGTATCTGCAACCTTTTTACTTTTATTTAAAACAGAATAAACCCATTTAAAAATGCCTCCCCCTGGAGTGCGCCTGAATATAGTTAGAGAGCGACAGGAAGGCCATGGTGTGGGCACGCTTCAGAACCCCGAGATGTTCCTGGGCCAGGACTATGAGCTGCTGCAGCAATATTATCTTATCAGAGGCAGGAGGTACATTGATGATATGTTTCCACCGGACAACAGATCCGTCGGCGAAAACCTCCTGTCTCCTGAACAAATGGCTCAAGTAGAGTTCAGGCTGCTGCAGCAGTATTGTCTCAGAGGCATGAAGTATAATGACAAAGAATTTCCACCGAACAACAGATCCTTCGACATCAACCTCTTGTCTCCTGAAACAAATGGTTCAAGTAGAGTGGATAAGGCCAACGGTATAAAAATAGTAAATTATTAGATATTAAAATTAAATTAATCCTAAACTTGTCTGTCTATTAGAAATTACACTACTCTGAAATGACTTAAGATGTACAGTTCTTTTGATTACATGACTACAGTGAAACTGCGTTCATGTGATTATCCAAAGGTTAAGTGAATGTTTACTTTGAATGATGAGAAATGCAAAAAACATATATATATTTACATGACTAAATCTAGCACCACGGACCACATACATGTAGTGATTATGAGTTACTGTACTTAATGGTTAGGGTTAGTGCTCCAGCTTTACTCATGTCTGCTCATACCCAAATTTCAGGAACTGGTGCCATATGTTTGCTGAAAACATCCTACTTTGATATTGCCCAGGGAGAACTGGGTAAGTTCACAACTATAGACTTATTGACTACATGCAGTTCTAGTTCAAAACCATACACTGATTGACTAAATTATATTATTAGTTGTATTTTCTTCTACAGTGTAGCAATAGTATTTTGGGCTTTATGCAGAATATAAGAAAAAAACATCAATTGATAATTATCAATTGATCAATTGATATCAATTCTATCAATCTCAAAAATATATAATTAACCTATGAGTACAACAATTCTATAAAGCTCACTCACACGTTTCTAACACAAATCTGGATACACAGAACCAGTCACCAATTCCATGTATTTTTGTTTTTTTCAGGAAACTGCTGTTTTTTAGCTGCACTTGGTGCTCTGACATTTCAGAAGCACATAATGGAAAAGGTCTTTCCCAAAGAATAGTCATTTCAGAAGAACTATGCAGGAATATTCCATTTCAGGGCAAGTATTTAAAGCTTATGAGTCGATGCTTAATTTGTGTAACCAAGTTACAACATGTACCAAAGATACAATGCTTATGTGTTTAATAAGATTAAATAATAATAATAATAATAATAATAATAATAATAATAATAATAATTAATAAGACAGGTCCCAGGTTTCCCAGCAAAAAACATTAGTACAGACATAGCATGCCCAGTGTTTATATAAATGCATAATTCCTTTCCTTCTAGTATATTTGTCAGTTCACTTTGTTTGTTTGTTTTTCTTGCTGAATTGTCTTGCTGTAATTCCATCATGACTCTCAGTTCTGGAGGTTTTGGAAATGGGTTGATGTTGTGATTGATGACAAACTATCAACCCTCAGTGGTGAACTCATATTTGTAAAACCAAAAACACCTAATCCTCAAAATGAGTTCTGGCCTGCTTTGCTAGAGAAGGCATATGCCAAGTAAGTCCTAACTTGTTAATATTTTCACATAAATCTAATTTTACATTTTCACTATTTGGAAAATATGTATGCACAGATAATGCAATTTATCTATTTTCCAGAGCTTGTGGATCTTATGGAGACATGATAAGTGGCAATGTGTCTGAAGCCCTAATGGATTTTACAGGCGGTGTACATATGAAAGTCACACTGAGAAGCACACTGACAGGGCTGTGGGACCTGATAGATGGAGCTGATAAATTCAACTCTCTGATGGGTTGTAGTACAGCTGGAAAGGTAAATTCACTGCTAATTCTACTCTGTGATTCTATTAGCAGCTGCTAAAAACATTCTCTAAACATGCTTGCATTATAGTCAGTATTATAGCAATAGAACCATAAAACTTTACTGTAACCGCTCTACCCCTTGCAAAACGTTTGAGGTAGTATTTAATTGCTATTCATAAAATTACTGTGGTGATAATTAATGCACCGGTGTCAACTTACCGCTGTGTTAAATGTACCTGTGCCCTAGGCAACAGCCAATCAAAATCAATGTGTAAATGAGGCCTTGCATATTAAAAACCCACCCAAGAGACTGAGCGACTGAAACCCAGTCTTGAGTCCAGTGGTATGTTGAATGCTGCCCTTTACATAAACACGTAATGCTTTCACCAAGACGGGAACTTCATGGTTGCGTTGAGTTGATGACTTCAACAGCCTGCTTCTAAATCATGGCAGCAAACCCTTCTCTGTCTTCAGTCAGAGAAGTCAAACTTTTTTATGGTTTATTCATATATAACGCCTACATTTGCATTGCTTAGGGCAAACATTTGTGGCGTTCTGAGATCCTGCCCAAGAAAGTAACCTTCCTTTTGGTTATCATACAGCAAACAGAAAATGTGTGAACTTTGTTAATGACTTGTGTGTGTGACCAAACATTGTTAGAGAAAAGATAATCCAATCCACACTGGATTCTTACCAGCACATTTACCATATGTTCAGGTGGTGTTTCAGGTGATATGTTCAGGTGGTGTTTTTGTATTATGAATTGCTAACGACACGCAAAAGAGAGCAAAATGTGGTCGCATCATCTTTCACAAAGCTGATAAAATAAAAGAAATAAACAAAATTAATGAATCTGGCATAGGTTTTATGAATTTGGCTCAGAGTTGCAAGCTTTTGGTTCCACTAAAATGCACGTCTAATAGTGGTGGCCAATGACTCAATAACACCGTAAATGTAAATAAAGAGTGCAAATAAAAGGAAATAGTGAGCATTCTGCCCCTTTGTGAGTGATGTTATATGTTTAATCAAGTTCATGAAATCGTATCGAAATTAAAGAGAAGACACTGGACCATTCTAAAGGCCTTTTAGCCATCTGAGGATGCTGTAATGACGAGACGTAACGAGGAAGTAGGATGCCGAGGCAGGTCTCCGTGATAAAGGGAAGTATTTATTTAAAACAAAATACGAAGAACAAGGACAAACCACACTAGACCAAATTGATGTGGCAAACAGAGAAACTAGAAATACTTGAAGTAAAGCACACCATGTCAAACACTGACAAAGACAAAGACTAGCATACAAACACTTAAATATACACTCTAATGACAACTCTGACTGGGGACCATGTAACGCAAAAATTATAAGAGAGGAGTGGCATTGTAGACACACAACCCACACCAACACCAACTCAGTGGAGGAGCGGTCTGTGGCATGACGGTTGCTTTCATACGGTGTGGCGGGGCAGTGGTAGCTCAGTGGTTAAGGTACTTCACCTGTAATTGGAAGGTTGCTGGTTCACTGTTAACCCTCCGTTGCTCAAGTTGTACTCAACTATAATTGTAAGTCTCTTTGGATAAATGTATGCATACTTGGGTCCTTTTTACCTTTGATGAAACCAGTTTGTAACCAAAACGTCTCTGAGGATCAGGGGCTTCAAATCCCTGTTATTATTTTTTGTTGCACTAGTCACTATGAGATCCTAAACCTCAGAATGCCATTATATCCCATTCTAACGTCATATAGTGACACACCTGAGCTACCATCATATTCATATTAATATCCCTAACTCTCACCAAATCATAATCGGCTGGTAAAACAAAACAAACTTCACTATACAACCCCGGATCAACCCTGATTCCTCTACTAACACATAACACAGCAAAACCACACTACTGATTCCCATTTTCTGAAACGGTGTAACCTGGGTGTGCAGTGCCACAGTGACAAATGTATGAGTAGATCATTTTGCAGTGTTGTTTCTTCAGTTTAATATAGCAATGCTCTTTTCTCTCCCTTTCTCTGCTTTAATTTGCTCTTGCTGTCTTTCTTCCTCTTTCCCCTTTTCTCTCTTCCTCTCTTTAAAATGGACCTTAATAGTCTTGTGCAATGCAGCTGGATTTAGTGTCATTAAAGTTCGTATTGTCCTCATGATGAGTAATGAAACCGCATAATGAATTCCTCTCCACACAAGGCACATCCAGTCCAGACCCATAAAGGGCCAATAGTCATATTATCTTTATGTAACTGTTTTTTAGGCAGACTTTAACCAGACGTTGCCCAATGGCTTAGTGGAGGGTCATGCTTACACCGTGACAGGGGTCACTGAGGTGAGTCTTCTTTGAAATGTTTCTGCATGTAATTAATTTGAGCCCTGGGTACATTAAATGATTTTTTTTAATGGAATGATTACTGCCTGATTGTGTTCAATAGGTAAGAAGCCAAGGTAAGCCGATTCAGTTGGTAAGGCTCTTCAACCCCTGGGGGGACACAGAGTGGACAGGAGACTGGAGTGACAGGTAAGATTTTTTTGCTATTCATAAGACTGTGAATACTGTGAGAATAGAAATACCCTGATATTTTAATGCGCTTATGATTTAACGTGGGAATGTATTCTTATTGATGATTAACAGTAGCCATATCTAGTTGTTTCAACTTGTTAGAGTTACAGTTAGACTTGGATACATGCCTTCTCCTCTGTGATTTTAAATTAAAACCAGAATGGAAGAAATATGTTTTATATCAATATAAAATAAACAAAACACATTCACACAACAGACTAATCAAATGGAAGAAAAAAAGGTTTTGTGTATTTAGGCATTAAAGGTAAGTCATAATTTGCCCTGGAGGCCTCCTCTTAATCTGCACTAAATGCCACATTTCAGAATTGTACACAACACATTGATTAATTGCAAAGCATGCAATCCCTAGATTGCCTGTCATTTAAACAGGCAGGTTGATTCATGTAGCACCTCTAAACTGAACCAGTTCTTCAACAATGGGTGTATGACTGTACCTCCCACCACACTCAAACCACACATCACTGCAACAAGCAAACTGCACTCACCCTTCCCCCTCTACTCCACTTCAGAGGCTAAGACACTATCAGTAGAAGAACAGTGAGCTCCTGTTCTCCAACCCATCCTTCTTAGGACCAATCCAGCATTCAGCATGGACACTAATGATACACTGTACACAGGAGAACACTACCAGCATGAATGGACCCAGGGTTCCTTATGAACATGCTGGGCTGCCTGTTACAGTAGATCAGGTGAAGACAGTAGCCATATCCAGTTATTTCAACTTGTTAGAGTTACAGTTAGACTTGGATACATGCCTTCTCCTCTGTGATTTTCTTCATTGGTGGGAGGGAGTCACACTAGCTTTATTAAAAAACTATTAACACGAACAGACAATCTGAATGAGCACCATAAAATAACACGAGACACACAAGTGCTAAAAACTCTTCACACAAACAGTGAGCACTGTAAACAGCAACACAATATACCTACGAGTGCAACAGGCTGTCAAGGAAGCTGGCGGCTGGATGTTTTTCCCATCTATATATCACTTGCGCAAACAATACTTTCCTGCCCCTTGTGACTGCACGCTTTAACACATCCGCATATCTCAGAGGTTTTTGATGGACCACTGCATTACTAGTCTGAGATAAAGGTGTTTGTTGATAAATGAGACCTTTTACCATATCTTTTCAAATGACATCATCTTCCATTTACTGGCATGACTGGCTGGTGCATTACTTTAAAATATGTACAAAGAACATGGCCAGATTTCTTGTCCTGTGGTACAGACAGTTGCAATTTACAACTGAAATTAAGAAATATGTCTAACAAAAGGGTTTTGTGCATTTACTATGCATTAAGGGCAAGTCATATTTTGCACTAGAGGTCACTGGTGTAGCGGTTTTAGCACTCTAAAGAAATTGTCCATTGTCCAGTGAATAAAATTAATTGGGGCATCACCCTGACTAATCAGGATCAGATACATGATAAAATAATAGTTATTTTTTTCTTCTTCTAAGCCCATATAATAACATGTCAGATATAATGTCATGTAGTAATCTGTCATGTAGTAATCTGTAAGTATGTTTATTTAATGCTCTCAGGTCACCCATGTGGGAAACTGTGAGTCCAGAAGAACGTGAAAGGTACCACAAAAATATCAACAATGGGAAATTCTGGTAAGAACTTTTCAAAATTTTAACCAAAGTTTTTTTTTTCCACATTAATCAAAATGTTACTTTACTATTGAACAAAAATTGTGTTTATATTTTCCACCAAGGATGTCTGTGGAGGATTTCCGCCAAACCTTTTCTAACCTGGACATTTGCAGCCTCTCCCCTGGATTACTGGATGGCTCGTCTGACAGCCAGTGGACCTCCGTACGCCATGAAAGGCGCTTGCTTGCTGGTACCTACCTAGAACCTGTTGGCCACCTGATGACAGGTAGACATGTTCTTATTATACTTAGAATACCAGAATAATAATAGCCATAATGCTTTTGTTATCACACACATCAGTCCAAGTAATATTTCAAATCTTTATTTGAAAATTTGTAATGTTTCAGACACTTTCTGCACAGTCCCCCAGTTTTGGGCCAAGGTGACTGCTGGCAGTGACCAAACACAGGGATGTTTGTGTCTCTCATGCAAAAGCCGATAAGAGGAACAGAAAACTCATCAGAAAACTTAATATTGGTTTCGGTATTGGTTTTCAGTATTTTTGAGGTCAGTGGCAGTTATCTTTATTTGGCTAGAATTTTGGATGAAAAAATTATTGTCTAATCTGCATTCCTTTGTTGTTATGTCCAAGTTATAGCTCTTGTTTACTTTTTTTTCAGGTCCCTCCTGAGCTTTGTTCAACTAAGCCACTTTGCCAATATGCACTCACTTAAATTTGAGAGCTTTTTAGTCTGCTGTGCAAATGTGTTTTGTTTATTTTATATTGATATAATTCTCAATTTCTCCTGTAGTTCAGAGGTTCTAGAGAAACACGCCAAGCCTCCTTTTTTGCCAACCGTTCTCCTGTGGCTTACACTAAGGATATGAAGAGTTGTCGTGAAGTGATGGAGTTCTTCAGAATGGAACCTGGAGAGTATCTCATTGTGCCATATACTTCCTCTCCAAATCAAACAGCTTCCTTCCTCGTGACCATTCTTTCAAAGACGGAGACCCAGACAGAGTAGGAGCTTTCATACAATGTGGATCATATTTAAATGTCTGCTAATTATCCATGAAAATATCTGCTGCAATGATCTGCATTATTTACATACATAAATTATTTCATATACATCAATTGATCAGTTTTATTTTTCTGTCATGTCATGCCATTATACCATCATTGCCTTGTGATCGTTGGCTGCATAGATGACTCAGTGCCGTCCAGCGCTGTCTGTCTTTTGTGATGTAGCAAACTAGCCTCAGACAGCCCATTCTGTGTCCCATGTTCTAATCAAACCAGCTGATTCTTGGTCTTCCATGCCCTCTGATGCCTTCCACAAGTCCTGTCATAACTGTGCCTTCAGTGTTGCCATGTGACTGTCCCATCACGTGATAACGCTGCCTTCAGTGTTGCCATGTGACTGTCCCATCACGTGATAACGCTGCCTTCAGTGTTGCCACGTGACTGTCCCATCACGTGATAACGCTGCCTTCAGTGTTGCCATGTGATTGTCCCATCATGTGATAACGCTGCCTTCAGTGTTGCCATGTGACTGTCCCATCACATGACCAAAGTAACATAACTTGCAACATTTAATGTGCTTCAGAGGCTCCCTTTCTGTTGTAGCCATCTTATAGACTTGTTCAGTTTGTCATCTTCATGTGTAGTAATTCAACCATCACCCTGTACATGACCATCCCTGACTTCACATCACTTACACAGTCCGCATCATTTGTTACTCAACTCCCCAAATATTTAAAGGGTCTACTCTCCTCGCCTTGCTTTAGCCTTCCCCTGTAATTTCACTTTGTCAGTGTTTGTCATTACTGTTGCTTTTGCTGCATTGATCAGATTCTTCTACTTTTTTTTTTTTTTAACAGAGACACCTTAAGCTTCAGCATGGACCTTGGTGAGGTATTATATACAAATATACACATTGTCACGTAATGATTTCTGTAACTCCTTATATATTCTTTCCATCCCTTAGCTACACAGACACTCTTACTACACATGCCCTCGCAAACCACTTTATTTAAAAAAATTTACCTTCTAACTACACTTACTGGCCACCTCATCAGGTATACCTGTATTAGGTATATTTTAGATGTGAACAGATGTAGCCTCTGTATTGTAACGGTGAGCGGTAAGGAGGCGGACGCATGTTCGGAGAAGAGCGAGATCTAATGGAGGCAAATCCAGAATCAGAGTCATTAAGGCAGTCCAGGGTCACAGAGCCGACACGGAGAGCACAGGGATACATGAAAAACGAGACAAGGGCTAGGATACACGAGTAACTAAACACATGGAAGCACACAGGCAATGCAGGCTATAACAGAGACTAGGAAACACAGAGGCTAGGATAACACAAAGGCACAGAGTACAGAGAAACAACCATCAACACATTCAATGAACCGCAAAAGCACAGGCCTCAAGACAGGGTTTAAATGCATGAACGTGTTGAAAATCAAACGAGGGGAGGAGAAAACGAAACTATGGAATGGAACTGAAAAACACAAGAGAGGAAAAACACGGAACATGGAAGTTGGGAGGGACTGATCGTGACAATTGTCATGCCCAGTGCCAGCATCTTCTTATCGTGTTCATCACTGGTCAGTTGCTGATTGCTGGATGGATATTATTTGCATGGCAGATCATTCTTAACACAGAGTCAACAATGACATGATGGTGGTATGGTTGTGGGTGTTGAACTATATCAGGGTTGTCTGGTGCAGCAGTGTTGCTGGGTTTTTTCTTCAAAGGCAGGTTCAAAGTATTCCACCCAAATATATCTACCCAGCATTGGAACTGACCATTAGTGTTGGAAGATGGCTAGCAAAAAAATTGTATTGCTGTTGATGGGCTACAATGACTAACTGCATCCTTACAAAGTGCTTGAGGTGAGTGTATGGTGCTTGTAATTTGAAGGTTGCCAGTTCAAGCCCCACCACTGCCAAGTTGCCACTGTTGGGTCCCTAAGCAAGACCCTTAACCCTCAAGTTGTGTTCAGTCATAATTGTAAGTTGCTTTGGATAAATGCATCAGCTAAATGCTGTAAATGTAACATTACAAATATGTAAAACAGTGTTCCATATTTCTGTCAGTGGTCTGATCAGGTAAATGATCTTTTATAATGAATAATCATATCCACTGTAATTTATAACAGATTCACATCTTAAACACTTCCTATAACAGATTCATATGGAACACTTCTTTGAAACTAATACTCGGAAGTTTGTTCCTTTTCTCCTTTGCTGGAATTAGTACATAGACATCAATGCGGAGCAGCTTCAGAAACTTCTAAATGCAAAGGTCATCAGAGGTGAGCAGCTCCTCCTGTGTGATGGGTGACTTGGCTTTTCTGCCTGGCCTACAGCTTTGATTTTAACTGCAACTGTATGTTTCAGATGTATAAAACAGAGGAGGCTTCAGCTTGGACGCTTGTCACAGTATCATTGCAATAATGAATGTATCCTTTCCTGATTGGTTCTAAAGATATATAACTGCGTGACTTGAGTCTGGACTGGAATCATATATTACATGTACACAATGGCCTGAGATCAAAATGCTCTTTAATGGTCTTCTCAAACAGCTTTCAGTCACTGGAAGATTCAGCGCAAAAGAACTCTCTCCCCTTTTGGACAAAATCAATTTGCTCAAGGTGAGTGTGCAGGTTTGGGTTTGGGTAGGCTTTAACTGTCCAGCACATGCATGCGTCTTTGAGGGTCTTGTGGCCAGAGCAGTGGTAGTTCAGTGGTTAAGGTCCTTGACTTGTAATCGGAAGGTTGCTGGTTCAAGCCAAGATGCCACTCTTGGGCCCCTGAGCAAGGCCCTTAACCCTCAAGTTGTACTCAGTCATAATTGTAAGTTGCTTTGGATAAAAGTGTCAGGTAAATGGACATGCTTTGACCTTTGCAAGACATCTTCTGTGTGGACAGCAACTGAGATGGCATTCTGTATCTGAAGGAACTGCTGCATGCAGTGGAGGGCATAGGTTATTTTGACATTTCTGTCACAAATAACAGAAACAATACCTGGAATGAAGAAATGGTATTGCATTTCTGAGCTACTATACAATTAACTGGATGTGACATTCTGGGTACCTCCAAGTACAAGAATAGTCCCCTGAATGAGATGACTTCCCTGTATTATGCCAGGCTTGCATATCAGTGATGGCTTGCTGAAACTCATGACTATGCGCTATGGAGACACTAGTGGAAAGATCACGCTGGAAAGGTTCATCTGTCTGGCTCTTCCATTGGACTGCATGACCAGTAAGTATGATTATGGCTCTGAAATGAAAATTTTCATTTTCATTTTCATTTTCATTTCTCTGTTTAATAGAAACATTCAGAAAACTCTATGATATAAATTAAATATATCTTGAAGAAGATGGGGTAGATTTGTTTTTAAATTGCTTTTTTAAAAATCATAATCATGCTACTTTAAACATTTTTTTTTCCCAGGGACCATGTTATAGTGAATCTTCGCCTGCTGTGATCGTTAGTAGTGAAGTGCAAATTCCCTAACCTGCTCCTGTATGCATGTTTTAGTGGCTCTGCCTCACCATGTACTCTTGAAGTAGTGAGTAGACGGATGGCGAATGCAAAGCAATGTTTGTTTAATAGTCGACTAATTCTCATATCTCATGTGAGAGATAGGTTAGACTTACTTCTAAAATGCTTGTTAATTGTATTTACTTAAGGGAACAGAGGCATGCAAGACGTTTTTGCTCCTTGGCAGTGATGTTATAGCTACGGGTCTGTTTTTTGACCCCATGTTTCTTTAACAGCGGTTTCAACGTTGGTGTGTTCGGTTTGTCTGACCATTATTTATCACACCAGTCCTCAGACTCCACCAGATGGTGCCATTTTTGCTTTAACACAGGTCCCAGTACACCTTTGCCAACTATTCAGCGTTCAGATTAGTTCAGATATAAGCAAGATAGAGCAAAATACTGACCAAGGACTGTGCTGAAAACAGCTGTACTTAGTCTTAAGCCACACCTCTGCAAGCAGAGATGTAGTGATTCATCTGCAGTATCAGATTGCCACCTAGTGGCAGAAGAGCCCTTGTGTTTAAGGTTTTAGTGTACCCTCCCTCCAATAGTATTCAGAATATTTTTTTATTGTTGATTATCTCCAGAGGGCAAACTACTTTTGCTTGTTGAAACCGGCACAAAAACTTTTTTTTCTTTATCAAATATACGCCATGTTCATTCACTGATGTGATTTTTTAAAATTTCTCCATTCAATATACTGCATGTACCACATTTGCTCATCAGTAAAACCATCAAGCTGTTACAACTGCAGTTTTGTTAACAGAAGTAAGATAGAAGGTATGAAAAAGAAATTGTCAAAGTAAAGGCTACTAAGGTGGAGAGGGAGAGGTGTTGTTTTTGCATGACAAGACAGTGCTGGGGTTATTTCAGCTATTACAAGATACCATTCTTTATTCTTATTAATTACTGCTCAATTTTAATGTGTTTGACATACTTTTCTGACAGATCAACCTTTATGAACGCGTCATTAAAGCAACACAGACAACTATAAAATACAATTGTTTGATGTTCTTTTACATTTAAAAAAAACATGCTGTTCCTCGGCTGCTGGTATTTCGATCAAGTGTTTATTTTCCTATTTCACTAGAAACAGCACAGCCAGTAGAACCAAAGAACCAAAATCTACTGTACATGGTTTTAAATCAGTTCATTCACTAAAATATCTATTTACACCCAAATACAAAAGCAACAAAGAAAAAAAAAACTATACAAACTGTAGATCACAGAATTGTAACACCCTTTGTGTCAAGAGACTAAATGTTAACAGCATCTATCAAGTTTCATGTTTTGTGTGCAATGTTTCACAATGTTAGTGATGTTTTTGCACATCATGGCACAACAAATTAGCTCTAATCTCCACTATGGCAATTAGTTAAAGGATATTAATTGCTAACTGAAACATTACAATATTAGAAAGTTATGCTGCAGACAGACAGACTTTTACAGCATAGTAAAGTTATGGTATGCATCCTTATGGACAGAAAAGGAATTGTCCAAAAATGCCCCCTATAATGTGAAGTGGAAATGAGCCATGCAAACTGACTCCAAACCTTTTTCGTAGACACTGATACTAAGGGAAATAACACTTAAGAAAGAAAAAACTAAACAAAACAAAAACCAAAAACAAAATAAACAAATAAATAATAAATGGGACAGTTCCAGCTTTAAAACATGATTTGTGTTTTGGGAAAAATACCTGAGAGGAAATGTTAAAACTCTTAAGCCATCAATAATGCTGTGCTGCAATAAACTTCATTTCAGTCTGACAGTGTCTTCATGAACATGTCTCTGTGAATAATCAGGTATGACGCCTGCGTGCTGCTTACACACTGGTCTCTGTCAGTGGGGTTGCTGCAGCTGTTAGGGCAGGGGCCTCAGGGGGCACGGACTGAGGGGGCTGGTGCAGATGAATCTCCTGCAGCAACACCACGTTGCTCTCCTTCCACCGTCTGTATTTGCTGGCAGTAAGGGACGGGTCAATCAGCACCTGGTCCAGAGTTAGCACATCTGCCTCCTTAGCCTAGAGCCAAACGCAAACATCACTCTCAATATATCTGTTAAGGCCACAGACAAAGCCCCAGGCACCACCAGAGACCCTGACACTTGGGCAGGCTTGCTGTGGTGACCAGTAAGAGATGTAGTGTAGGCTGACCTTCAGTGTGCTGTTGAGGGCTCTGATGAGGTGCAGCTTGTCATTGACTGTGTTGTTTTTGCAGCGCTTTATGAAGGACGCTCTGAACTCGCGTCTGGATGTTGGCCTCCGTTCACCAGTGGGAGACAGGCTAGCCTTTTTCAAATCTCTGTACAATTTCTCCATTTCATCAGCTGCACTTTCCTCACCATCTAAATGGGGTCAAATGTTTTTATTGGTGATTAATTACAAGATGTACAAGATGGCGCCGGTGAGGTCGGCTGCCGTCACGACTGCTCCGTCCACACGTGTCACTTTTTTCGCCCTTTTTGCTCTTCCCGCTACCCCTGATTTTTCCGCAGCCCTTTTCTCTAAACCACGACGCGTATCTCATACAGCAGAGATGCTCTTATTTCTCTTAATCTACATAGCACTCCCCTCAAGCCGTCTCCAACACCGGACCCAAGATGGCCGATGGAGATCCTGAGGGAGAACAAAGGACGCGACGCGAGGAAAAGGCCTCGAGGGAAGCGAGCCGGCGTCAGGAATAGGCTGAGGGATCGGGCACACCGAGCTCCCTTACTTAGCATCCTGCTAGCCAATGTCCAGTCTCTGGACAACAAGCTCGATGACCTCCGGGCCAGGATAAAGTTCCAGAGTGACATTCAGGACTGCAACCTCCTCTGCTTCGCCGAGTTGTGGCTGAACCCAGCAGTACCAAACCACGCCATCCAGCTGGCTGAGTTCTTCTCTGTTCACCGTATGGATAGGACGGCAGATTCGGGGAAGTCAAGAGACGGTGGAGTGTGTGTGATGGAAAACAACAGCTGGTGCAACAATGCCAATGTTGTTACTCTCACCCGCTCCTGCGCACCCAACCTGGAGCTGCTCGCCCTCAAGTTTCATCCTTTCTACCTTCCTCGGGAGTTCACTTCGGTCATCATCAACACCGTGTACATCCCACCTCAGGCTAACATGGACACTGCACTATGTGAACTTCATGAGGCTCTCACACAGTTTTAGGCACAACACCAGGACACTGCACTTATCTTCCACACCGCCATCTTCCTCATCCCAAAATATAAACAAAGGTGGAAACGGGAAGCTCCGGTTCAGAGGCAGGTTGCGCGCTGGACAGACCAATTGGTGGCCGCTCTGGATGACGCAGACTGGGACATGTTCCGGCACAGCACTGATGATGTCAACAAGTTTACAACAGGCAGGAGTAGGGTTTATTGGGAAACTGGTGGACGACACGATTCCAAGAACCACCATCAAGAAGTTTCCCAACCAGAAGCCCTGGGTGGACAAAACCATCCGCGAGGCTCTGAACTCTCGCACTGTTGCCTACAACGCGGGGATCAGCAGCGGGAACATGGACGAGAACAAGTCTGCGGCGTACGGAGTGCGCAGGGCGGTGAGGGAGACGAAGTGGCGCTACGGGAGGAAACTAGAGTCACAGTTCCAGCAGAGCGGCTCTAGATCCCTGTGGCAGGGACTACGGACGATCACGGACTACAGGAGACAACCCCCGGACTGATGAGTGCGGATGAGTCTCTGGCGAACGAGCTGAATACATTCTTCGCTCGCTTCGAGGCTACATCTAGCAGCGCTAATGCTAGCCGCGCTAATGGTGCTATCGGCGCAGCCAACGGCGCATGCGCAGAGCCCACCATAGAACAGCGCCCCCTCATCATCACGGAGAATGAAGTGAGGAGAGTGTTTAAAAGGGTGAATACCAAGAAGGCGGCGGGACCAGACGGTATCTGCGGGAGATTCACACCTTATGTACCCCTGTTTTTTTCCCCTCAGTTTGGACAGAGCACTCTCAAACCATTTCACTGCGAGTTATACTGTGTATGACTATGTATGTGACAAATAAACCAAACTTGAAACTAATTTACCCCCCACGAGTGCCTAGTGCCTTATTCGCTCAACAAAGCCTCCCAAGAGTTCTTTAAGACTATTAACACTCCTTTAAAGCCGTTATTAGTCAGTTTGACCTATGGAGAGTTGGTTTAGTCACAATGAATCAATATCAGATATGCACTTGATAAAATGAAGGCACCTGTGGGAGATATGCATGCTTACAGGAGTTGTGCGTGGTCAGACTGTTGGCTGACTGATCCTGCTGGTGCTCCATTGCCTGAGGGCCCCAAGACTGTGGGGCCTCCTCTGGGGCATCTCCCTGAGCATGGACTTGAGCGGAACAGGTCAGGGCCTCTGTAGCAGAGGCAGGGCTAGCCTGGGAGACCAGGTCCATCCAGGACAGGCGGCGCTTGGCCAGAGAGGAGGTGGAGCCACGGGAGGTCACGGTGCTGACGGGAGTGGCTTCGCTGGGAACCGGAGATGAGTATGGAGGAGGGAGGCTCCCCTGGAAAAACGGGGTAAAGTGTGGTGTCTGAGGCGTTGCTGTGACAACACTCATCACTTCCCATCAGTTTAGGACATGCAACGGCAAATTGGAAATGCAATAATTTTGTTATAAATGTGTTGGATATGGCAACATTTCTCAAAGCTGGATACGTTTCAGTGTATGCAATGTCAAATGTAGAAGAAGTTGTGTGTTGCTGCGTCAGTGGAATCTTACAGAATAGAAAACAGGTTAAGGTTTATTTTACATATGAAATTTGATTACTATACGATTGTGCCAATTCTACAGAATTTGCTTGGCTTTCACAGGACATAAAATTGCATTTTTATGGTAATGATTACAAAGCAAACTTCCAAAGTGGGCTACAGCAGTGACTTGATTTTGGCTGCCTTTAAAAATAATCAAACCGATCCTTTATTTTATGTTAATCCAGCAAAGATTTGCTTGCTTATTTGTAGGATTTTTGGTTGGAGATAAGGAAGACCTGGGCAAGAATCTTGGGGTTTCAAAGAGCCTTGCTCCAAGGCTCAGTGGCCAGAGGAAGCAGGACATCCCCAGAGTGACCCTGCATGCACAGTCTTTACCAGGAACAGTGTGCATTCAGCTACTGCAAGAAACTGCTGTAGGTTCTAGCCTAGGGCACTGCGTGGATGTAGGGACTCACTGGACGTCCAGGGCTGTCCGTATTCATTGGGCCTTTGGTGAGCTGCTCAGAGTAAGGTGGAGGTGGGGCCTCAGTTGACTCCACCTCCTCACCATCGCTTGCCTCACTGTAGCATTCTGGATAGTATCATCATAAACAAACTTTTACCATCTTATTTTCTGTATGTGTTCAGCCCTATGACTTAAATTACTGCATGGATCATATTCAAAACAGGCTGGACAATCGAATGCTAACCACACAAGGACTCACCCGCCTGATGGCTTGGCGCAGGCTCATACTGAATGGCTGCAAGACCAAGTTTGTTCAACCATCTGAAACAGACATCAGCAACAGAGTACATTCACACACAAGACCATATGGTTATGGCTTCCTTTCATTACTATGCAGTGCGAGCAACCTCACGTGTTCATCTCCTCGTTGTTCTCAGCAGCAAAGTAGAACATCATGAGATTTGGGTGGCATGCTTTGAAAGCACTGTAATGAAGCGGACAGAGTACCAGTGAGATTACTCCTATAGTACTCCAGCACACGAAGCATGATTGGAATCCTTTAAAATGGTTCTAATAACTTTATTAGCAGTACTGGGTTTGCTGAAGATGAATTCATCATCTGCTTTAGCTCTGGCAGTCTTGCGACTAATAAAAAACACCTTCATTTACATTAGTTTAAAAGATTCCTCTGTTTTGATCAATATTAAAAACAGTTGACCAAACAGAAAAGGTGTTACTCACTACTTCTTTTTGCACTCCATTGCCCGATCAATCAGAAAATCAGTCAAGTTAATGTACCCGTCTGCTTTCTCAGCCTAAGGACATAAGACAATTATATCCCTGAACTTATCATAAGCAAAGGACAAACGGCAAATTTTCCTTTTGCTGCATCACTCATGTCCTTGTGTACTTTAACTTTCCACAGAGGTTGGCTCACCATCTGGTTGGTGTACCAGTAGAGTGAGGTTTTCTTCAGAACAAACCAGTACTTCTTCCATTTAATTCCCAGGAACACCTTGCTCTCGTTCTTTCGGTAGAGCCAGCCCTGGTGGTCAGCCGGGTCCAGCTCCTTCACCGACACTCTCCGCCTACTCATTGCTGCATTGCCTGTTTGAACAAATCCATTCAGACCTCTGCCATATACTTCAAGTGAACGCAGCTCTGTGGCTTCTGTACGCTGTGATCTGCAGGCCTACCTCCTCGAGTCTTCTTCTTTGACTTGTGCCTCAGCGACACCTACAGATGCATGCATGGACAATGAGAATAGGAGAGAGGTTTGGTGGTGAGGAGGACTTCTGTCAGCACCTTCAGATCTCTGGACAGCTCAGCGGTTTTACTGGTAGGTGGTAATTGGTGTATTAACATCCCTACCTCAAACAACACCAAAGCACAAGCAAAACACTTCCCACCCAAGCCTTTTTGTTGTTTTTTAACTAAGTGCATTATTGTGCTACAAAAAAAATAAAATCTTCAGATCACTCAGTCCTTTTTATTACCTCATCAAGCACTTAAGATAGTTCTGTTTTTAGTGTTGAGATGGCAGCACTGCATGTAGCAGATTAAACTGTGTACGTGGCGGTATACTTACAGGGTTGTATTCATCAGCAGCCAATCGAGGGGCTAGTGAAATGGGGAAGGAGGCCTGAAACCAAAGGACATTGAGAAATGGGGTAAGATGACACTCACAGAAGCTGTTTGGCAATAGGGTGGCAAAGAATGAACCCAAACTGAGTCACAGAATTCAAATGTGTGTGCATAAAATTTGAGAAACCTCAAACAAGCCTCTTTCAGGAAGTGGTGGAACATGACACCCGAAACTGTATGTATACATAACATGAAAAACCCTATCTGTGCTGTAGCACTGTGCTGTTACCAAAAGAACAGACCAGCATATAAAGCTTGGCAATACATCATCTCTATGTGTGTGAAGAGCAGTGCTGCAAGATAGATCATGTTATGCCACAAGCAATGCATCATATGATTGTATAATCAAGATGAGTATTCTCACTTCCAGAAAGAGAGTCATTAGACTTTAGTGCGATGATAGTGTAATAATGTACAGACCAACAAGGCAATATGTTACGGAAAGAATGTCAAGCATAACCAGCAATGGAGGGATAACACATTTATGAACTGAACACAAACAAAAAGGAAAGGTCTGGCAAAATTAAGCTGGCTATTGCTCAATTTCCCGAGATGGTCCAAGTTTCCCCTTTCTACTGCAACAAAGTTCAGGGCAAGAGCAGGTGATCTTCACAAATTATGTAGTTCATTCTGTAAGAGCTCTTGCACACTAACAAACTGAACAAAGTTTACAACCTGCACTACTGGAACAAAATTTTGAAATAAAATACTATTCAAGAATCAGGCACAATATATTAAAACAGAAATTATATATACACTGATTTAATCACCACAACCAAGCAAATAAACAAGGCAGACATACAGACAAACAAGCACATTCATCTCATATCGAGAGAGACTTCTCAAAACTCATATCGAAACATGCAACATACCGGTTATTTAGGGTCAGTCGGACAGGTGGCATGCGAAACAGACCTTCAGAATTACTTTGAACAAACATTTATGCTTCTTCAAGGTCGCAACCAACTGCCAAAGAAAGCGCTTCACTTATGTATGAAAACTTCTCCTTCTACGTTACGCAAAAAAAAAAAAAAAAAAAAAAAAAAAAAAAAAAAAAGCCAACGTCAAAACTGTTCTCCCGGGGCTTCCTGTTCAAAGGCCACGTACAAGCGTATCGAAACGGATGGAGTTGTCTACCTTAGCTTGCATTTCCTTAGTCTTTCAACAGCAATAGGTGTGATTGAAATTAAAAGCCGCCGCTGATAAATGAAAGGGGAACTAAAAGGTGTTCATTTTTGGACGTGGCGTGAGGCTCAAAACCACCATAACGTATTACGAATCACATTGGCAAAGCACATCCTCACCGTAGCAGCTTTGGGAACTACTCTCTCTAAAGTCTTTTTCTGAAATACTATTTGTAGAAGAGTATAAAAATATAGTAATTAAATACTATTTACTTCCTAATTTTAGGAAGCCTACCTAACTGGGCCATTTCAGTGAATAGCCTATAGCTTCGATTGGGAAGACGTTTGGAAATTAAAACTTCTTGTAAGACTCAAGCATTTGAGAGAGCATAGTGACCAATTACGCACGAGCGGGGAAAAAAAAAAAAATCTAAAAATGCAAGACTAGCAAAACTTCTGGATATTTCATTTATGATTATGAAAAAAGGAACAACCCGCAGATGAAAAGGCTCCAAAGTGATGTACTCTTAAAGAGCGACGTATTGGATTTGTTATTTCCATTTAAGTTTTTTTTCGCCAGATTTGTATTAACCGAGAAAGCCACTGAATGTCGCTCTAGTTCCGTTTTCAAGACGACCCCCCCCCCCCCCACGGTTCTACGTGTTGGGGCCCTAAAAAGATCAACTGATGAGGCTTTTAGGCTTACAGGTTTGCGTCGACTTCCCTATGCAGTGCGAAACAGACATGGAGATTAAAATGAGAATGTCTAGGGATGACTTTATTTAGGATCACTTTCTTAAACTAAAAAAATAAAGGGGCTGTAGCCAAAACATTGTTTGCATGCTTGCACACATACAGTGTTTGATTGTACATTTAATCTGCAGATGATAGAATGTGTACACCATGCACCATAAATGACTGGGAAAGCCTAGCATAATGAGAAATCCTGAGAAATTTCCACAGAATACAGACTACAGTTATGCCTGCTAATCCTTCAGCATGCACCAAAAAACCCCCCACAAGTTGCTAAAAAAAAACAAACAAAAAAACCCCAAAAAACCCCAACTTTCACATTTTGGTGGATTCCCATGTAACATGTGAGAACACCATTACCTTCACTGCTAACACTAGATTTGATGGGATAGCAGATTGGTCACACCACTGTGGGTTAAATCTCTTAGCACGTCTTATGCCGAAGACCGTCACAGCACTTAACTTAATATTCCCCCAGGGGTGAGCACGAAGTGATGAGACACAGAGAGACCATTCTTCCGCTTGTCCTCTCTCCCTGTGTTCCCAAGGCGGAGCCAGAGATGCTATCAGCTTCTGCTACTGTGCTCCACACTGGGTGTGGGTGGGGGAGGTTGCAAGAGATTGGCACCTCCCTAAGAGCCACTGTTTGTGGTAATTGCCATGCTGCCTTGTGTTGTAAGTTCTAGAATAACTGCTCACCATTACCTTTAGATTGAATTTTTTTTTAAAGTAATACAACATTAAAAAAAAATGTCAATGATGCATATATATATATATATATATATATATATATATATATATATATATATATATATATATATATATATGTATATATATATATATATACATATATATATATATATATATATATATATATATGTGTGTAAAAACTATCATTTAATATTGTCCCACAGATGTGTTTGCCAATTACAGTTGGTGCGTAGCTGTATGACCAAAATCTGAAAGCAACACAAGAGAAACTCTGATGCAGTAACATTCCTGCAGAACACACCTACATACTGACACAAAAGGTAGTCAACTATTTATCTCAAATATGTCAGCTAAGTGTGGACCAGAGGATGGTGTGCACATCGAGCTTGAATCATATATACTGAGTGTGTAGGATTAGGAGTTTGACTGTAACTCATGTTGGAAGAGGGGGTGAGTGATTCGTGGGAAAGCAATCCACCAGGTTTTGTACACTAACTGGTCACGTCACTCACAAGTAATCTGAGGCCTGCACCTGCCATCGACTTGAATCTAGAGTTTCCTGCCTGATCACTCGAAAGAGACTTGGATCTAGAGTTTCCTGCCTGATCACTCGAAACAGACTTATTCTACAACTGTGAAATAAATAGCTTTGTCTTAAAAAGTAAAGTGTTCTCTTTTAAACAACATTAAGAGCATTTTGATATCACACCTTATGGTAGGAAGCATAAAGTTTCCATGTTTCGTAAGTGTTTTGAGTTGTGAGATTCATAGTGCTGACACTCTGTACTCTGGAGACTGGAGATGTTTGTAAACAAGTTGGAAAAGAGACAATAGTTTTTGACACAAATGAGTGTGCGTATTCGTTCCTGAAAACTCCAGTCATGTACAGGAATGTCAGTCAGCTGCACTGCCTTCAACAGAGCTGTAGGTGTCTCATTAACTTGCGCTGCTGTTGCTGAAGGTTTGGAGTCTCAGGTTATGCACAATCCTCTCATTAGCATCAACTTATGCCTCTCGGAACAGCTGATCTACTGTCAGCTGACTGCATGGGGCTTACAACAACCATACCAGGACGAGCAGTACACGCAGAGCCTGGACTGAAAGTGGAATGCTCTGCAATGCTGACAACTCTGCACTAAGGGTGAGCATACAGAGAAAAGAAGTGCTTCTTACCGCTTGAGAGAATGACCAGGATCGGACTGCTGAGGCGCTGAACCTAATGAAGAGAATTTAATGCACATGACCAAACGTCAATTTGATTTATTTTATTTTTTAAGGTTAATGTAACAGTTTACAGATATTTATCTGTATCCTTTGCAGTGGTAAAATATAGGAGAGGGGTCTTGTACAGTTGCAGTAAGTAGCAAAGTAAACATTTAAACACATTTCGGAGGACTTCAGAGATCTTCAGAGGACAAAACCCATACCAAACCCCCCCCAGAAAAGGCCTTCACCATAATTTCTTCTGTGGCCACATATCAATTCTCTCAGGTTAGGCTATAATTTCTCTCACAAAGCACATACCCTGTGGCCTCTGAGGGTATATTATCTCTTTAAAATTGAGCAAACACTAAGGGGAGTGGAGTGCTCATGTGGACAGAGACTCAAAATACAGGCTGGTACATCAACCAAAGCACAGTCCTACAATTTTAGATGTTTATCATGCTTTATTTTTCCTTCCAAATCAGGACATCTAAACAACTCACTGACCATTTGCATTGGCCACACTAAAGCAGGATGTGTCATAGATTACTTTTTTTTGTCTTTACTGTTCTATTGAGATGCTCAGAACAAGCAAGTCAAATGTTTATGTGCATACAGAGGCAGGATAGAATATCAGTTCTTTATAGAACATGCGTGCCTTACACCTTAGGTGCTGATTTTGCCAGCCATACACAAAACATTTACATTTACGGCATTTAGCAGATGCTCATATCCAGGGCGACTTACAAAAGTGCTTTGTCATCAAAACGAATGGCTGTGACTGTACAGTGGAGCTTCAGAAAGCACACACAACAATCACAGAGACTTGGTCAGTTCCATTTCTCTTTAGCACTGCAGGGACACAACAGTTTTAGTTATATTATGTATGTTCATACTGGGGGAGCAGCAGTTATATGGTTCTTTAACCCAGTAGAGAGGGCACTGAATTAACCATCAATCTTTGCTCTTATGAAGGAAGGCCCACCTCCCCAGGCCTTGGCAGAGGTCACATGACCTTCAGGCTCACGTGTAACCTTTCTCTCCCCACGTGTTTTTGCACGAGCTGGGATGCTGTTTTCACCGTTTCCCATGGAGGCCCGTACATAACCTGGTTACAGGTCACCATGGACACTCTGTCAGGTGTGACGTGTGAAGGCCACCTGTCAGGTCTGGTTTCAGCACAGAGAATGCAACCGTGGCAACATCCAGGGCTTAGGCCATCTGCAACGGGGTCATGCAAGGCATGTGCTGCCATAGCTGGAGAACAGAACCTGAGCCTCGTGCGGAAACGAAAGCGTGCCAGAGGCCGGCTGCGGCAATGCCTTTCATCCTTTAACTCTGGCCCCACGATGACAGCACACTGCTGCTTGCTATAAACGTACCCAAAAGAGCAGCCAAAGCCATTCACCCTGACTGTCACGCTTCTCCGCTCAACTGACGTCACCAGTTAGGCGGAGCCTGGCTGGGATCACCTGGGCGGAGGGCCGTGTGCATGGACGTGCGGTCAGACAGGAGGTCGGGATGCATGTTGGCCACTCACCTGCTGATAAATGCACTGTTGGAGGTCCAGTCAGGATCCTGCAGTAGGACACAGAAAAGCGTTAACACACTGTATAAACTAGCTTTATACAGCTGCATACAGGGGAAGACCAGCTTCCATGGAAGATTCCATGGATCTTATGACGTTTCATAAATACCTGTATGTTTGTGTGTCCAATTATTATAATTCTTGTAAAGGCTTAGCAAGATGCCTGACCTTATGTAGGAATTTCTTAATTTAGTAGTGGTTGTAAAGCACAAAAGCAGAGAACAGTTTAATGAGAGGCATGTAGTGCTTGATAGAGAGCTTTGAATGCATTACTGCAAATTGAAAGAGAGCAGCCTTCTGAAGCAAAGTGAGCCTTCTAGCCAACTTTATTAAAAGGTCCTCTGACTTCCCAGACATTTCACTCATCATAAGCATTAGCACGATGCAATTTTTCAAGAAAAGAAAAGAAAAGCACATTTCACACGCAGCTCACTTGCAGACAAACAGGGTTTAGTGGTTTGTTAGAGGCACTGAAGCAAGGCAGGTGTTTAGAGGAAACTTCAGAAGCAGCAATGGATTTGGTGATTTAAGTTCTCAGGCAAGCCAGGGCAGAGCTCCTGGACGGAGGCTGGGGGCGCGAGGCAGATGGGGTGTTGGGGGAGATGGGAGTGTGGGTGGGTTGGGTTGGGTCGCTGAGACAAACAGAACGGAGGCAAAATCTCATCAATCAGTCAATTCTGACAAGCGTTTATACCCGCTCACATCATCTTCTTAACACTTGCAGTGTGAACAGGACATGCTGTTCTTTCCATCTTGCATAGCTAAAGTTATAATAACTGATAACTGACACATTTATCTTCTGGTACACAAGACAGGATCGTTGGTCTTGATTATCGACTTGCCAAAGTTCTATTTTTTTCTCATCTATTTGAGAAACTACATTTACAAAATGTACACCTGCTCAACCACAGAGCATAAAAATATAGAACTTTCTGCATATTTGCCCAGTAGGTGCTGGCAGTATACCCAGGAGTATTGTTTATATAATCATTTCAATAAGAAGAACATCACAGAAATTACAGCACAGAATTCGAATTTTCTGTCTTGGAGTCTACATTCCACTTTAATATCTTTATTAAAGTTCATGTGTTAACACTGATAGCCTGATTTTTCAGGCTGTTTAATGTCTGCAGATGTTGTAAGAATGTGCAGAGCTCATAAAAGCCAATAATTTCAGTGAGTCCTATTACAGAAACAGCATGGTGTGTTGCATGCTCTTGGCTAACATGTGCCTCCTGCTTCAGCAGAAGCTGGCCTTTAGGACTGACCCTATAAAGCACACTGAAACGTGACATCTCAACACTGAACTGTGCTGCTATCCCTCTCCCGACTGTAGCAGGGCAATGGTGGAGTAAGCCAGAATTTCTGAAGTGTAATTAAATAAAGACAATACAAAAAAAAATCTGGAACGGCTCCTTTAATGATACACACCACTGATATAGTACAAAATCCCAGTGTTAAGGTACAAATATGATTATAAATATCTTACATTACTTGTGTTAATACTGTTCAATCCTTACATTGAGCTAGTCGCAACAATGAAACAGATATATTCTGTTAGATTCTGTCTTTGACAAACACAGAATTGTAAAAGTTTCCCATATAAATGTGTCAAAAGCTGAATCAGTCAACCCAAGCCATGAGCAGTGGATTCAACCACTCCAGTACACTTCTAGCATTAATAGGCTAGTTTTCTAGACACTGAACAGGCCTAGTGCTTGATCTGCTTAAACGGCATCCACTGGTGGTATGAATTAGTCTGATACTAGGCTAAAACCATGTCTGGAAAACTGGCCAAAGAGGTTCCATTTTCTTCTGGGTTTTTTGTTGTTGTACACACATTTCAAGTCACAGAGTAAGATTTGTGACTGCATAGCGCAGAACAGTACAGGACAGTGCTGTACCTAGAGCAATAAGGTCATGTGTGTTTTGGCATGTATGTTTCCTTTGTAAAAGGTGCTAATTGGTTACTTTGTTGATGAAAGGAAAAAAAAAAAAAAAAAACCCCAAACAATATCGGGCGAATGTCTTTTCAGAGGCAACCATAACAGGCAACAATGTCTTAGTAATGAAGAGCAAAAGGCTGCATTGTGAAATTTTAAGATGCACATTTGGAGGAAAACCCTTTTTGTTAAGTGACCCTCAGAGAAAACAACACACAATAAAGAGAAGTAAAAGGAAAAACACTTTGGCAAGTGAAAATCAATTATGAGAGGTCTACACAATAAAATAACTTAATTACACAAAATGCGTAAAACATAAAAAGACGCCATATTAACAGACCTTGAAGAGACTCAATAAGGGATCTAAGGTTTCTATTGTCCGTGTATGCAAATACATGTGCTGCATGAACAGTATGAAATGCACTCCCCTCCTTCCTACTGAAATGTTGTTATGATGTTATGGGATTAGGAATTAGGGACTAGGGATTAGGGATTAGGGACACCACTGCTGAATGACGGGAGCAGGTCAGTTCACCCAGAGACTGTTTGGAAACTTATGGGCTTCAGTATACACAGGTACAATGAGCTCAGTCAAGCGCATTTTGACTTCAAGGAAGCTTCCAAACTAAACTTGCACAGTTTTTGCAATGCGCCAGCATTAGTTTTATGTGCTGAATTTTAGGGACATTACTGAGGTAGACATTTTGTAACTGCTGTACAAGTTAAAATACTGTATGACTAATACACAAGTGTGACAAGCCCTTTCTTTACTTTTACACGAGCAAATTAGAGGACAAGCCGTCTCTTTGTTCCCTGCAGTGTGTCCGAACATTTATAACAATAGCTCTGAGTGTCTGGGTGTTGTTTTTTTTAGTTCAGTAAGGCAGTCTGGTCAAATAGTCAAAAAAGCAGGTAGATGCCCAAAGGTAGACATAAAAGGAAAAAGCATGCGGGAAGGAAGAAAAAAGAGAATGAACGAATGAACAAATTGATGAAAAAAGAAAGAGAGAAAGCAAGCAAGAGAGAGAGAGAGAGAGAGAGAGAGAGAGAGATCACTGCACAGAGCTGGACTGAAGCAGAGGTAAAGGGTGAGGCAACATTAATGCGTCAGTAACTTAAGCCTGGCGATCCAACTGACCAGTAGGGAGGGTTCCGCTGGGGGTCTTTTTGGGGTGGAGGTCATAGGGGTCTTTTTAGCAAAGTCCTCCTGATATGGGATGGTAGAGCTGCTGTGCAGGTCTGTGCCGACGAGTAGCCGGCTAGCGCGCATGTGGTCTGGGCCCCGTGCGCCCCTCCCCGCCCTCGCCCTGTGGGAGTGGTCCGCGCTGGGGACCTCCTCAGCTATAGTGGGTATGCGCTCGTTGCTGAGGTATCGGTACAAGAGATCCTCGCCTGCATGAGACGAGAAGAGATCAGTGAAAGGGAAACGTCGCAGGATGCACATGGAGAAAAACACATCTGGTGTACTTGACTAAAGTGCCGAAATCCTTATAATGACAGTGATGTAGGGTTTAATTAAGGTTTGAGACATTATAGTCCCTAACTCTAATGCTAAAATAAATGCCATCCATTCTATAAAAGATCAGCATAACTAAAAGTAACCAAATGTGTGTCCACGTCATGTGATGCATCTCCCTCTGAAGTGAACGTACAATGAATGGGTACATGGTAAAAATACCCAAGTTAAAGTGAATATTTGATTTTGGTGAATGAGCTAATGAGTTTGTGGGTAACTTGGTACTGGTGCCTGCATTTTGCAGCGGTAGTAGCACTAACACACCGCTTACCTTTCCGTCCTTGAATCCAGGGCCTGGGGTACGGGTCTGTCACGCTCAGACACGTGTCCACCGGCATGGAGAGAGGCCTTGGCTTACCTGCAGAGTGACATAGGAGAGATGGTGGCTAAACGCAGAAGAATTAACCAGGCTAGAGCTAGTGAAGGCAGGAATGAGGAGTAGAACTAAGATAAGATACCAACAGTAGGGTGTTGGAAGCACTCCGCTACTGACCTCGCGAGGAGCTCCTTTCCCTCAGGCGAGCATGCACCACGTTGGCTTCCACTGGATAGGCGGGCAGCCGGTCGGCGTCGGCAATGGTGAAACGTCGGTGACTCTCCAGATCCAGGAAGGAGTTAGGTGAGTCGGAGCCTTTGGCTCTCCTGGCAATGCTGCTGAAGGAGGCTGTCCTCGCTTCTCTGTGGTGGAGGACATCGTTTATTGCTCTTATTCAGGAATATACGAGCCCGGATCTTTCCTCTAAGTAGACATCTCTCTGAGGTAATTGATGTCCATGATTTAAACATACAAAATATTTGCAATAAATAAATAAAATGAAGAATACACGTTCGTTTTTTTTCTGTTCTTAAGCACTGCACACTGAGAAAGGCTGTCTAACTGGTCATCTCACAGACTTTTCTCTTTGTAGACTTGCCCCACTCCTTGGTCAAAGTATTGTTCTCAAACTATCAAATGAGTCTTTCCATGGCTCAGTTAGAAAGATACAAAGACAATCAGAAAAGTGCTGCCTTGTTAGCACAGATATTGGGACGTTTGTCATAAAAGGTGAAGGGACACAGTTGAACAGAGCTAAAAAAAAGAAGGAAGATCAGAGGGGTTTTTCTGCTCCAAGTGCGGGTTGAGTTATGTAAGCTGTGGGGTGCCAGCACAGCTCCCGGGAAGCCAAGCAGCAGAGTATCTGCAGTGAAGTTTAATGTGTTACTGGCTGATGGAGGCCTACACCCTCCTTAAAACGCAGGAATGTGGAGAAGTCTCAGTCTCGCGCTCACCGTGGTGTGTAGGGCACTGATGGCGGTGGGGGGATGTACAGGTCCAAGATGGCTGGTTTCTCCTTCCGGCTGTTCGATTCAGTGCCAATGCCGGGCGGCTGGCTCTTACTTGGGGAGCCCTACAGGATAGATGGCAATTACCAATATTTAGATTTATCACATTTGACCTTGATGTCACATATGACAATATATATGACCACATATGAATAAATGATCTTAAACTACACAAAGCAAAAAAAACTCTGAACGTTGCATTTAAGGGGTAATGTCCATACTCCAAAATCCTGTCAAAATTCAAGTTCCTTTTTATCTCATTTAAATTCCTGATGAGCCCACAGAGTACAGTTTAATTCTACAGTAGAATTAATTCTACATCTGACACAACAGTCCATTCACAGTCAAGTCCCTAGTGCTGGCTTTGAAGTGAGAAGTGAGGAAAAGCAACACACATACACACAAGAAAAATTAAAAACCCATCTTGAAGTAAAACTTAAGACTATCAAAAAAAATATTCCAGACAAAAGACAACTTGATGAGCTAAACAACAGACATAAACACCACAGTCGCTTTGCTGAATCATCATGTCTGTCTGTACCTTGTGCACAATGCAAACTTACAGAAATACGAGATCAAGACCTTGCTTAAAACAATGTGGCTGACATGACCAGAGAGGCCTCAGTGTAACCAGAGGCCTCTTTATTTGGTACAACTACTCCTGCCCTGTGATGGCCTGCTCTGATAGTATCGCAGTAGGGTGTGGAGGCACTTGAGTGGGTCGGTCTCTTGCCAAGATGGGTGCTGGATTACAGGAGCTATTTGTTCCCAGTGGGTCCAATTAATGCAGGCCTGGACGACTTCCTAAAAATCCAGGACCTGAATGGGATTATCACTTTACAGATCTCTGGACAGGACATGCAGAACTCTCGAGTTTGAGACACCGGTCACAGTACACTAGGCTGGCAACGGCGTTCGTGTCTCGGGCAGATGGGACCCCACTATTAAAAACCTAAGAATGGATGAGGCAGGCTTTTTTAATGGACGAGGACTGAAACCAATCGGTGTGGAGCATGGCAGAACGAGGAGGATTCCCCAGTCTAAAGATAGTGGGCGGTGCTCTCCACAGCTGGCTGCTAATATGTGCTAAGGGCCCCAATATCTACATTACATCGGTAACAGCCGTCACCACACAGCTCTGATCTACTTAACATCATCCTGATGTTGCTCTGCTCAGTGGCAAACAGAAACAAACAACCCAGCACTGTTTTCTTTATCCAAACAATAACACCCAATCACGTTCTGGACTCCAGCAGCAAATGGTGATGTAATTCTCATTAACTTGCAAGCATTGGCCCTTTGGGTTTGCACATACTTAAAAGTGAAACTGGTTATTAAAAGGGTTTCATCTTAGCCTAAAAGGAACGTTGTGATAAAATTAACTCACACCGAGAGGGCTTAAAAAATAACTACTACAGATCTGTAAATGTTTATTTTCCTATTCTCCAAAAAGTTGCTTGTTTTCTGACCTGGCACTTCAGTACCAGGTGATAACCAATAAGTTACATTGAAGCAATAATTGTTGGAGAGAGAAAAAAAACTGACAGAGGGCCAGATATATAAAGGTATTTATGCATGTTCAAGAGCAGTTTATATGTGAAAAAATGTACACTACTCATCATGATGCATCACAGAGGGGGTCCTGTAACCTAACTGTAAATGGAATTGTAGTGTGTTATGTAGAAGTGTTATTTGATTGATTTTCTTTTGTTAATTTGTCACTTAAAATGTCATTTGCCAAGCACTGAGATTTTTAAAACAAAAGCAAATAAATATTATTTATAAAGATTACTGTTTTACTTTGCCTAGTGGCTAATATGGTACTGATTACTCACATAAATGATTCCCAAATTCTATTTTTGAGAGCCAGAGTAGAATTACACATATGTTGAATATTTTGGTTGGTCATAATTTCAGTGATCAACATTGCTACCTCACCGTGACTGAACTTGCTTTTTTCATCCCCAACTGTATCGACAGCACCATGTTTGATAGATTCCACCATTTCACTGCACCTTTTACAACCTACACTGCACAAGCAGAGTGCAAATAACACGTGGGCCCCCACGCAGCCGACGTGAGAAACTAGATCAAGACCATGCGCGGCATCCTCCCCACGGACCTGTGACTGCGGGGGTTTCCAACGCATGTTTTTGAGCGGTGCGGGGGTGAAGCCAGGCATGCCTGCTGCCCTCTTCTTCAGTAGCAGCGTCACTCCCTTGGGGTCCTCCCTCAGCTTGACCACCAGGTTCTTCAGCTGCCAGCCCACCTGCAGCACAACCAGACGCATTCAGCCTCCTGGCAGGAGCAGCACACCGAGGCAGCTCAAAAGGCCGTGCAGGAGGCGGAGAGAGCGGAGAGGTGCTTACCACTGTCTGCTGGTTCACCTGGATCACCTCATCACCAGCATGGATCTTGCGGCATATGTCTGCAGGAGACTATGAGGAGGAGATGTGGGGGGGGGAGGGAGGGAGCGAGAGAGAGGGAGAGAGAGAGAGAGAGAGAGAGAGAGAGAGAGAGAGAGAGAGAGAAAGAGAGAGAGAGAGAAAGGACGATATCAGAATCTGTTACACACACCTCACATCTGCACAGCCCTGTTAAGATGCATCCAGAGGTCATTAATACCAGGCATGTTGAATTAAATATAATATTTTGGGCTGTTTTCTGCTGGACTATCTGTGAGGCTGAAGTGAAAGGTACTCCACAGAGCTTGCCATTACCCATAAATACAATAAAACTGTACGATTATCAGAGCAAACCCGTAGGTGGTTGAGCAACGCCAACCTAGCAAATGTCAGTATGATTCATTTACTCTAATTAGACTGGTTAAAGGAGGTTGACTCATTACTTCAGACATGGGAATTCATTTCTGGAAAGGAACAGCAGATTCAGACAGAAAGAGTTCTCTTAGAAGTTACTCAGTCTGTTATTAGGGGGGTTTATATGTTTTATATATCTTCTTGTACCCTCCAAATCCATTCTTATCCCTGAGCATTTCAGAACAATAATGGCACTTGTCTGCTAGTGCTTTCCCCATAAACATGGCCTCTACCACCCACGAAGAGGGGGATGATTTTTTTACACCCCGCCATTAACGGCCGCTCCCTTTCTTCTGTTTGGCACATGACAACAAGTGTTTTGCGAATAACATTAATGTTGCCATAACGACAAGACAGTGAAATAATATAAATTTCTTGAGGAAGAAGACCCCAACCAAGCAAAGAGTGTGCATATAAATACAAAGCTACCACAAGTTAATGAGTATAGCATTCAGGATGCACAGAGAATGGCACTTTACACTTTACAAGTACAACTGATGGTTGAGGGAAGTATTAACGCTAAGAGCATGCAAATTGTGTTGGGGAACATGCAAATTATGGCCAACTGAATTCTTTTACTCCTGGTTTCCATTAATTATTACAAGCATGCAGTCAAATCAGTGTCTTTGTTGAGGCTGTGAGAGGAAATGGAGTCTCCCTCCTTAAATAAATTCCGAAACTCCCGAATCCCAGTTTGAATTGTAGCAGTAAAGGACTCTGTCAGAGCAGATGCAGGCTGGAGCTGTGTGTGCTCAGTGTGCAGACAGAAGTGACATGCTGAATCCGGACAAGATGCATCAAACCCAACCCCCAGCTCCAGACCTCAGACTGGATTGGAGACTTACGTGCTCAGTAGTGCCAGTAATGACATGAAGTCCATCATAGGTGGATTTGATGTACATCCCCTGAGGGAGAGAGGGAGAAGGAGAGAGAGAGAGAGAGAGAGAATGACAGAGGATTGATGTGAGACATGATATGGTTGGTGTTTGCACTTCTGTGATTTCCTGCAGGTAACTAACACTGAGTGAATTTTAAAATGAACTGAATCATGGCTATAGATGCTTAAGTGAATTCCTGACCAGGTCAGCAAATTGTTAATTTGTAGAACTGGAAGTTCAGCAAGTTTCTCACCAGGCCTTCTCCTGCCTTGATGTTGGTCAGGTGCACTTCCTCCAGACATGCTGATTGGCTCGGCAGAGGGTCGGAGGTCGCTCGCATGGTGTGATCACAGATACCATTCAACACCTTGGACTGTAGTGGACAGGTGGACAGAGCTTAGCCATGCAACCCTCGACACAACACTGAGAAATAAAATAAGCTTAGAAATTAAACACTCTCTCCCCACATCCAGTCATTTCTTTTGGCCATGGAAGGTTTTTGCTTGTCTGGTGTTACTTTTTATGAGAATGTGTTTGGGAAGTGCATGCATGTCGGCTCATGTCAGAGCAGTATAGTATTATGGTTGAGCACATATTACCCCACAGTACCCCGGGCAACAGGCAGAGGACTACCAACATGCCGTTGACTGATGCCTCTTTTGTTTTGTACATGGTAACTCAGCACCCCCTCACCCTAATACTCTCTCAGACACATCAGACACACACACACACACACACACACAGACACACAGACACACACACACACACACACTTCATTAAGCTCAATCACACCAGCAGGGTTAGCAGGGTCTGTTTAGTGACGTGCATAAAAGAGCTTTTCTTCTCACACTGCTCTGAGAACATACTGTGTGCACACACAAACAATTATTACTGAGGCAACCACAACAGCACCAGAACCCATATGTCCATATGTACATACTTGCACCACACACACACACAGACAGACACACTCGCACTCACTTGAACCTTAAAGAGGCTTAAATATTTCTCAGACTGGTGAATGGCAATGTGTGATGGTGAGGGAACAGTTCTGAGTTGAGCACCAAAGCACAACAGAGCTTTAGCTAAACCATGGCCTACATGCACATTACAGTCATGTCATCACAGGGGCGGACAGCAAGTGGGGTTGGCTGGAGTTCAGTGGGGCGTCTGAGAGGGAGGAAGTGCACCCTTAGGGGCCCGGGGTCTGGAGAGTGTCATGAACAGCTAACAGTGATGGATAGCAGGGCCCACATTATGGCAGCCACGTTGTGCAGCAGCCCTGGGGCCCCACAGTTTACTGCCAACGCATGCACCCCGGGGTGCCCATCAGCTGAGCCCCCAGCACAGTGCTTTGCCTCACTCCCAAAGCTGGGCCCCTCCCCCCACATCGCAGACTGGGAGTCAGCTACTAGACCCAACTTTATCAACCTCAACCAGACAGCACTGGTTAAAGTACTTGCTTTCCATCTTTCACAAGGTTATATGCCGCACATATAAACCACACATAACTGAATAATATGGTATGCAACAAATTGCAGACAAGTATGTTGTTATTAGATACTTACAACTTCAAGAATCTTTTCCTCCATGTCATAAACAGTGCAATCCTGTGGGAGAGGGAAAGAAGAACACGTCAAAGCCCAAGAAGCGTCTTGGTACCAAGTAATAAAGCAAATTCAAGAGTCAGGCGAGAGTTTGGGTAATTAGTCATTCAGATATAGACAGTGGAAGATGAGCTCCAGCCACAAATAAACAGCTTCGAGTCTTGGATTACATATCCATGTTAGCTCTAAGACAACATAATTACATAACACAGAGGAGGGAAACTCCAAACTATAGTGGAAGATACCCAAAAAAAGCATATAGCGAATTGCACTTTACGAGAGAAAGGTGAACATCTCTTTAAGGCCTCATGCTTCACTCAGTCTCTAGGTTTAGTGAAAATCTACCTGGCCCAAAGAGTCCATGACAAAATAAGTACTAATACTTACTATATATAAGGTGCATATGCTTAGCAGACTGAATGTCTTCACAGCTCTGGTGGCTGCTGGCTGACAGCTGAAGCAACATGGCAGATGTGGGGTAGAGAGGGCCAGCCACAGGGTGCTACAGGGCTGTAAAAACGACTGCCTATTGCCTCCCATCGAGCTACGGTATGCCAATGTGTCTGCTGAGCACCTGTCTGTCAGCTGGCTGCAGCCAGAACATGGCAAAAGGGCACAGGTGGCCATGTGACTCACTGGGCACTGACCTGTGAGCTTGGTGCACGAGGCCAAGGAGAACAGACTTACAGGAAGTGGGTCTGCATGGACTTCCATCATGAGCAGTAGCATTATTTTGTGCGACACTAGAAGGCCCTCGGTATTAACGTACAGACAACTGAGAGCCATTATTCTCAGCAATATATTAAAGCCAATGCCCAACATCAGGAAAAAAAAAAATGCATCTGCATTTGATATACATCTTGAGAGAGATACCTAATATTTCAATTGTTTTGTTCTTCTAAAAATAAACACATGATATTAATATTGGCACTTGAATTCTTTCCCTTTCTCTTCCATTTTGGCATTGAATCTGAAGGCTTTCCATAAATCCATTACCAAAGGAAAGAAAAAAGTAGAGGTTTAGGAAAGAATGTGGTATGACAGGCATAGTTCCTAGAAATGGCCGTATTCTGATAACCACACAGAGAAGAAACTTTCTCAGTGTAAACCATCAAAACTATTTTTGAAATCCCTCAAATGGTCAAGAATGTCACATTAATTGCATCAGTATACAAATTCAACTTATCAATTTTATTTTCCCAGTTTCATAGATAATTATATGATTCTTAAAATACATTTAAAGACAAAGCTATACATAGATTCAGTTCCAATTTAGCTGACACTTTCATCCAAAGTGGCTTAAAATTATGACTGAGAACAACTTGAGAGTTAAGGGTCTTGCTCAAGGGCCCAAAAGTGTCAATTTGGCAGTGGTGGGGCTTGAACCAGCAACCTTCCAACATCAAGGCAAGTACCTTAACCACTGAGCTACCACTGCCCATTTTGGACCCTGTACTGACAAACATCAGACAAAGGTGGATGGAAAGAACTGCTCTATGCATCATGGGAGTCATCTGATCTCAATCACCTGTTGCCTTGATGACATCCAGGTCATGTTTGGAAGTGAAATTGAAGTCTAAAAAGTAAAAAAGACAAAAAACTCAGAAATCAGGCTATGCTAAAGAAATCAGGCTATGCTGGGAAAACAACTAAAGATCTACCATTTGAACAGCTGCCCAGCAAGACCCACTATGTTTTGAGATTCTCCATCTTCCCATCACTAAATCAATGCACAATACTAGTTGGTACATGGATGAGTTCTTTGTCGGGAGAGATATAAATGTAGGTTTTCTGGTTCCAGGTCATAAGAAATAAAGTGGGACATTGTGTGTGGATTTGGTTCACTGCTATAAATCACACCGATTGGTCATACTTATTACCCACCAAGAGGCCATGCAACCTAATGAATTCTTCCCACATCATTAAAACACTTGACTGGGCTAAAGGTTGCCAGCAGGGGTTAGTTTAACAAAGCCCACTCCTGACTCTGCTAAACACTAAACTTCTTCACACTATGCAAGTACTGGAGGAAACAGCCATCACCACCAGCATTTACAGATTAAAACTAAATGGAATTCTGATGCAAGCCATTTTAAGGTATGGTAATCTTATTCTGTCAAAGGAAAAGAAGTTTCTGTATTAAGGAAGATTGCCCCAAGCCTCCTGCACTACTACTAGCTCAGGAACAAAATGACAGTGCAACCTGGCCCATCTTCTACTCAGTCTGAGAGCCACTGAGTTCCAAATTACCAAGTGAGCAAGATGGCTGCACTTCCAGACAGACTTCTACCAAGTTTAAAACCACCATACAGTGAATCCACACAACAGCAGCAAGCCTTTACTGGCCTGTTACATCCTCCACAGCCATTTTGAAAATTAGTGGAAGAATGTACTGCAAAGATATTCATAAGAAAAAAACAGTAAAACATGACTAAACTAAACACAAGGATAGCCTGAACTGACTGAGACTACTCCTAAACTGAACCTCAAGAACACTGCTAATTCATACGGGTGATATACAATACGTGCCACCAAACCATCTGTGGCGTTTAATAACCTCAGAAAGAGGAGCCGGATCAGTTCACATTCCAGAACATATGGTCTGGCCAGCCTTTAAACCACACTGTTGATTAATAACACAGTAAATACAAGTGGTAGCCATCATAGTGTGAACCACCTCCTGCATCACTTCCTGCATCTGGAACATCGAGCCAGAGCCACATGGCACTGTGAGGAACACAGAGGAATGTTGGCCTCCTGCACCGACATTTTTTTTTTAAATGACACCGTTAACTCAGAAACTACATATTGGTCTTAGTGCTTGAGGGAGAAACCCAAAAAGAGAGATACAGTGTGGTCAGAGCAGAGGCATGTGCTCAGGTCATGCTCGTGTTTACTTCTCCTGGAAAAAGGAAAGTCCATCAGACTCATACAGGCGTAGACAGACAGGTGTAGTGTGCATACAGGCATAGAGAAAGACACGTAATGAGAGGTGGAGGGGAAACAGATGCAGACCTGCTGGACCGTGGTGGTCAGCTCCAAGCACAACTGGATGATCTTGTTCTTGGTGGTGGTGAAGTCGCTGATCCCAGTCAAAGGGGTCCTGCAGGGAGGAAGGACGAGACACAGAACACTCAGACGCTTCCACAAGGCAGCTGGACGAACCTGCCCACACATTCTTCTAGAGGACGGACGGCAGCTTGAGGCAGGACTGCAGACGGGCGCCGCTGTGCTCATGCCACACCACAGCACAGGGTCTCCTCTCTTGTAAACAGAGGCTGGGGCTGAACAAGCTTGTCATGTTAAGCCCGTTATAAAAGTCCTACCCTCTGTCAAACAGTCCCTAGTCCCCTGGCTCGCAGACCGCAACCATGCCACCACATAAGACGAGTCTCAACTCGTTCTTTAAGTTAGTACTGTTGCAAGAATGATGGTAAACAAGATTACAAAAAACCCCCATCAGCTTTGACACAAGAAAGGCATCAGAAGTGTGTATTTCTCCAACATTCAGATAAATAATCAAAGTTAAATAAAGCACAGTCTGTAACATTAATGCATTTTTTTTGCTGACCAGCTACTCTGTCACACAAAGTCTGGTGCATGGGATCTTGAGGAACTGGCCCATTGAAATGGCCCAGCCTGTATCTCGTTTCAGCTGGCCTTCAACGTTCCTGTGGAAAAACTGCCTGAATTTAAACGCTCTGCCCCTGCTGTGCTGGCCTGTGATCACTTAAAGGGGATGGGAGTCTGTGTTCCACATGCATCTCACAAGGCACAATTCAGTCGATGATGGCGTTTTTCTGACCAGACACGTGGTCCTGCTGCTTTTTAGAACGTACGATACCTGCATGCAATATTCTCCACTGATGAGCCGTTTTTGATGATGTATTTCATCTTACCTGTCCAGCCACATCAGAAGGCTTTTAGCAGCACTGATGAGCTCCACCACAGACGTGAGGAACTCGTTGGGGGGCTTGCAGGAGTTGAGGCCATCATAGTCAGGGCTCCTCCTGCGCTCCGACGTGCCAATGTGTAGGTTGTTAGTTGCTGCTCTCATTCTCACAACCAGGTTCTTTAGGTTGTCGGTCTCCACACCATAGTTCTGCATTGGACAACGCAGAGGGAAATTTGATGAACACACAGTAACACATACTGTTGAGATACCTGGAGGATTACAGGTCTATGGCCAGATGGCCTCAGAGAAAGAATTTAAGAGTGCAATTTAAGAGATGAAAGAGAGAGGAGAACATTGGCCCTGCAGAACCAGGACAGATATAACCATGAATGGCCCAAGTGCATCAGTTTATATTGGGGTTGGATTTCACCAGGGAACAACTCCTTTGACCACCCAGCGCTGGAGATGCACTGTCAGACTGAAAGGTCTGATCCGAAGGGAAGAATTTCTCTTAATCACCCGAGTGCCATAAAATGAGCAAAGTCTGCATTCCTCCACTAGGCTTTCCTGCATACATTCTTCTGACATGCTGGCCAGATGTGCAGATAGCTTAATAAGAACATTAAAGCTGCATTTCCGGCACTGTATTGAAGATTACACCCTCCCTGCCTGACAAAGCAAGCACGTCGTGTAACCGCCATTCTGAAGGTCACTCACAGCGAGCCGCAATTGCCTCTTGAACTTCACGCTCAACATCTGCAGCTGATGCGTTCCATAATGTAAGCCTGCTTCTCTGTGTAAAGACTGCACAGGCCCATTTTAGACTCCAAAAGTCTGTCTGGCAAAATGCACGCTGCTTAATTTGCGCTAAATGCTAAACCTGCCAGCCCGTGCTCCACTTTGAATGAGCCTCGGAAAGAATGAGTCGCCACAACAAGGGGAGGGGGGCCCCTCATAAAAACCTCAGCTCCCAAAAAGTCCTGCTGCGCAGCCAGGGCCCATAAGCCCACAGCAGGACTTCAGCAGAACAGGCTGCTTCTGACCTGCCAGACAGAACCTTAATTCTCAGGCTGTCCGAGGAGCAGCTTCTCACAGATGCTTTCATAGTCAATACTGTGATACAGACAACAGAGCATCTAACCTGTGCCATCGTCTGTCGCTGTCTCTGCATCTAGAGCAGACCTGATCAGTGCGCATTTTGTTTCATACAAATTCACCCTGATCGATGTTTTCAGACAAAGCATGAGGAAATATATCAGACATCAAAACTGAACATCTGCTGGGTTAGAATATTACCACACAAAGGCAAAAACACACGTTTTGTCTGTCTTTTAACTGTTGATGGTGGGAGCCTTAGGGTCCCATTTTGTCAGGAGAAAACAGACCCTGTAGCCGGCTCTCTCATTTGTGGGCTAACTAGAAGCAGGCCTAGAGTGACTGTCTCACAGATGTTGTGAATTTTTCCATAGCACTGTGTGTTAAGGTGACAAAGCAGGTAGGCCAAATGACCTTGTCAAAGTTCCTTTAACCTAGAGCAGCTCAATGCCTTTCACTGACACATTTAAAATACACATGTTCTACACAGTCAAGGTGGCATATTAGTTAACGTATACCATCCCTGCCAAGGTAGGAATGATTTATATAGTAATATTGTATGTAAATGTAGTAAGACTGTAATATTATACAGTGTAGTTAGGATTACTCTAAAAAAAAAATCCTTCATCTGACATGGCCGGTGGGGTCTGTCAGGAACGTTTGGTGACATGAGGTTCCTTATCTCACTCGCCCTCATAAATCAGGGCGAGTGCCCAAGCACAGACACTCTTGAGTCCCGGCATCCGCTCCCTGCTCTACATGAGAACTGGTAGGAGCTGCCAGGGGAGAAATGTGGTGTGCTGGTAACACTATCCATAGCGCTTTCCATCTTACATACTTGGCCTGAATATCTTTAATATCTATTCCAGAGCTCAGAGACAATAGAAAATGTTTTCCAACATGAAGCCTGCCATTGCTTAATGGAAATATACAGAAGTGTAAGGTTTCAGGATGCACTCTGCAAAAGTCATCTCTGGGTCCCAGTCTAACATGCAGTGGAAGAGAACCTCTTGGCTTGATGGGTTTTACACAGCTGAAACTTAAGCAAAGTGGCTATGATACAAAAAACAAGTCTCTCATCAGGTGTGCACTGTGAAGGCTTATACACACTGAGACACGTAAGAATGTGTATTACGTATGTAATGTGTTTGTCTTTTCAATCAGTAGTCAGATCCGTGCCACTCATGGCTATTCTAACAACTCACAGGGGTATTTCTATCCACTAAATTCCCATCACAGAAGACAGGACGGGATACTGCTTAAACTTGCTGCAAAGAGAAATGGGATGGGATTTGTCTGCTACACTTCCTCTGAAAGGAGATGACCTACACCTCAGTGAAAAACATTTTAGCTAGGTCTGTCCCAAGGGTCCCTGAGCAACCTTGAACTTTTAAGGAGGGCCTCCAACAAGTGCTTGGGTTTGTGGAAGGGGCGGTGCACAGCTCCATGACAACCTTTCCCATGGCACCAGAGGCCTGCAGAGCCTTCTCTCATGCTTGCACGGAGGAAAAGGCAAAGCCTGTTCCCTCGTGTGCAACTTGTGCAACTCCACATCTACCCTTCACATGGCAAAAATAAAAGTTGCCAACTTTACAGAAAGATTCATCCAAGATAACAGCCCTCACTGATCAGCACAGAGCCATGCGTGCCTAATTTATGAGGCAGATCAAAAGCAAGCAATTTGAGGCCTCATGGAAATCAAGGACCCCGGACACACAATGTCTGGGCGCAATTACAGCACCCATAAAGCAAGGCGTAGTGGACACTACGATGTACTGTATGGTTCATATGCTGTGGCATGCCCATCGATCAAGACACTCATCTCCCCTAACCTAAGTGTTTCCATGTGTCTCGTGCACTTTTCTACACTGTGCCCAGGATCTGCTTAACAGGAGATCAGCAGGAACCAAAGTTCCATTCAGGATTAAATTTTTTTTTTGCTCAAATGTTTTGTTTTGTTTTGTTTTTTGCTGGTTTCTTCAAGCCACATGAAATTAAATACTAAAAAGTTGAAATGCTGGGAAAAAAAACCCCTTTAAACTCTAATGTCTATGTATCCCTTCTAATTTATTTTGAGAAAATGAAACAAGTTATGGACTCCATATTAAAAACTTGTATAAATTGGCACTATGGTGGCAAGCTTCAACCAACTTCATCTGTTTGGAGGACAAAGAGTGATTATTTCTCCTTTCAACTGAAAATGAGTTTTGTGCATTATATAAAGCATCCTGCATCGAGGCCATTGCTAATTCCTCTTATCTAAATAAACACCCATGTGGTCATTCACAGAGGCGACCCCATTTGGTCAGTGAACATCAGTGCTCTCTGGCTTGGAAAGGCTTCAGTTCACACAGGACCAACCTGAGAGTCACGCTTTTTGTATAAGAAGTAGAACAGAAGCTAAGGATACAGAAAACAAATAGTGCTTTATGCCTATTGTAAACTGAAGAGGGCTTCAAAAAACAATTAAGATGGGATTTTTTAGGAGAATGGGGGTCTGATGAGTGTGATCAAAGAGCTGAACTGAAATCTGCTTTTTATGATGCAGGAAGTGATAAAATGTAAACCAACTCCATCTGCCCAAACAGGGATTTGACAAAGCTAGAAAGCACAGCTTGGAGCTATTCAGCCCCTCTCCCTCACTCGCCTTCTGCCTGCCACTTTATTTATCTAGCGCCCTTCGGCTCTTATAAGATAGTTCTGTTAGCTGTCAGTCATGCTGTGGTTGCTACAGTGCGATGATGGACTGGCTGAGCCAAAGGCTGCTCCAGCAGAAAGGTTCTACTACACATCCCCCATGATGCTATGCGGGAGATAGTCTGGAACACTGGAGAACGAAAATGCAACCTTCTAATCCTATATTCTAGAGTTTACTGTGTATATATACTATACCCATATTCTAGAGTGTATTTATGTGTGTCCATAGGTACATACAGCAAAGAAGCACAATCACAAAATCTTAAAAACCCTATAAAAGATTTTCATTGTGCTTGATTAAAAATAGTAGTAACAAAAAAGAAAGAAAGAAATTGGGCTGAAAACTGGCTCCCCCCCCACTTAGTTCCTTCCTGTCCTTTCACTGGCTTAAAGGGTCAGTATTTCAATGGCCAGCATCCTTGAGCCTCGTCAACAGGCCATGCTGGACTTTTCAACCAATTGCGATTCATAGCAGCAGACCTGGCAAGTCAAGTCCAGTGCGTGACATGCTTATTGAGAGTGTTAACCTGCCCATGGGCAGCTCACCCTTGTGTATACAAACTTCTTGTTTTTAATAGTTTTTAATACACTAATAAAGATGTAGTTTTAAAAAGGAAGTAAATACATTGTTCCACTGTCTGTCTGTATTGACCAGGAAGTCCTGAATCTGTCCTAAAATACACACATCTTACATTAACATGGGAATGCGTTCTTCAGTAGTTTGCAGTAATGTATAGCGATGATGACCATAATGAATATGACGATTTGCTGAAGCCCAGTGCCTCTGACTCTTTAAGTAATATTACTGACCAGTGCACAGAGCAAGTCCACAGCCTCCAGGACCAGTTCCTGGTGACCAATGCGGTTCACGCCGAGCTCCTCCAGGTCCTGGTGGGAGATCTTCAGCAGCTGCTCTCCACTGATCTTCTCTATCTCAAAGTTGGCCACATACTGCTGAAGACTTTCGTCAAGGCCTTCACAGCAAAAAGTGGAAAAGAGAGGTGAGAGAGAAGAGTGTATTAGACATGTCCTCATAGGAAAAGCAGATAGACATCAAATCTTTCAAGAGGTCAAAAGCAGTTATTTGTTCCCAACATCTAGTAATGGGTCAACAAAATCCAAGACACCATATTGGTGTGCCCAACTGAACATTGGGTCAAAGCATTTTGAATTGTAAGCAAGTTTTCCATTGTGATTAAGTTGTAAACTGTTGTTTTCTTTGAGAAACTTGGGTTGCTGTGTGGCCATTCAGAGAGAACAGGTGTGTTAGATGGACCTCCCAGATAAAGCAACCATAAACACCATGGCAGTTGCACCTGCCTGTGTGTGTTTAGGCATGAGTGTATGTATGCACATGTGTGTGTGTGTGTGTGTGTGTGTGTGTGTGTGTGTGTGTGCGTGTGTGTGTGCGCGTACATGTGCATGCATCTAGTTAAACAAATAAGCAAGTCTTTTGTGTGGGGTCAGCTACAAATGTAATTACAGAAGTTCAAACTGACTAATCTTAACAGATCTTGCTTAACATAAACTAACACTAAAAAAACTGGATCAACTAGATTTGTCACTATCCTGGTTAAATCCTGGTTAGTTTCTTGAGATGTAGTCTAATCACTTCCTGCTGGATACTGATCAAGTTGAAAGGGACCCTTCACAGTCTTACTGGCAATTCTAACATTTCCAAGAGCTTTCACTTCCAACAGTGTAATTCTTACAAAAACTGCTGCAACAAAACCGAGGATAATCCCTCCATGCGATGTAAAGGAAAAGGCTCCTAGGGATGACAAGGAGCTGTTTAGTCTGCATGGGAACTTGTGTCAGATCGTACACAATCCAGCCACCTCTGCTACAGCACACTCCCCCAATGCACAATGCAGCCTGCTCATGTAGACCCTCCACCAGTGTGTGGAGTGAAGCTTGGTGCAGGGGGTGGGGGGGGGATGGGTGCTCCAGTCAAAGGCAGTATAGAGAGGGCAGCTGCACAGGACTGGCCCGCTGCCTTGGTGTCGGCCCAGACACAACCACAAGGCTCACCATTCAACACTTTATTCATCGCAGTTCATCTTTGGAAATGTAGCACTAAGTGTTTTCCTAGGGCAGCCATATTCTCGGGAGCTGAACGTTTATTAATACACATGATGCTTACACATTCAATGCTGCTAAATTCAAGTGCCGAGAGTTGCTTTTAATTGAAGGCAATCTCTTGGATCATGCCTTCACAAAGTTTGATGTCACATTATCATCACATTAGCAAAGAACTCTGGTTAGTAATATCAAAGCATATGAGAGCCCATTAACCTCAGGAAGGCAGATGTTATATAAAGAAATAGTAAGCATAACTTAAAATAAAAAGTACCTACATAGGAGCACTTTTGGAGCAAACGCACAGAGGAGAAAAAAATTCCCATGAAAATGAAGAGTAGTAGCAGAGTAAAGACTGTTTCTAACAACAGCTGCACAGATCGGGATGAGCGGGGGTCTTCTTTCAGAATTAGCAAACTAATGCTAAGACGGCACTTCCTGGAGAGTGATGCCCTTCTTCTTTAGATCTTCTCAGAGCCTGGTGATGAGAGGTAGAGGACAGAGATGCGGGAATGGGCTTGGGTGATTACAGGCCGTGATCCGTCACTTTCTGGGTGGTTTTCCTTCATTACAGCGAGTACGCCGCTTCGTGACACTGAAATCAGCCACTCTTGCAAGGCTGGCTAATGAAAGCCCTTCACAGCGACTGCTGCTGCTGTGGCTCTGTGCTCTCTGACAGGGGCCTCTGCTAAAACAACGCGCCTGCAATTCACATCTGTGAGAATGACGCCTGCTTTGAGAGCTTTATGAAATTCCACCCGCCATGGACTTCCTTAAAGGATCTGGAATTCAGGAGCAGCAGAGAAGAGCACTGTGTGTGCGTGCGTGCGTGCGTGTGCGTGTGTGTGTGTGTGTGCCGCATTCGCGTGAGAGAGTGAGCGTACATGAGCTTGTGTACCTGTGACCATGTATGCGTTTACAGTTCTAAGGTAAACATAACAAAGGAAGACAGAGTGACAATGTAGTGTGAAGTGGACCAAAGGGAAAAGTGAAACTTCTTCAAAGAGAGGAGCTTCCAGACGTGTTTCACTGCAGTCATGAAATAGAAGTTAAATAGGACTTTTCAGAAAGCACTCGGCTCACACCTAAAAGTACACAGAGAATAAGATTATTCCAATTCAGCTTGGCTTTAGCCAAATTAGAGTTCCAAAGCTGTAGCGTGGCACTTACATGTGAACAATATTTATAGAGGACAACCACTTGAAAGAGCCCATATTTACAACTGAATGAATATGGGTTGGTAGTGAAAACAGGTCCAGCATTCACTACTTTTGGCTGAGGAGGTGATGTCATGCTTTAATGATTTGATATACCAGTTTCACCAGCTGATTCAAAAACCTCGAAACCTCCCAAGCCCACCATCAGAGCATTACCTCACACTTCCTTGGCAAGCCCAGCAAGTCCTCGCACAAGGGCTTCAACAGTTTCCCATCCCCTCCTGACCAACATCCCTTTTTAAAGTCTAAAAAAAGCAGTCATCCATTTCTGTCTGTTAAAGATCCAGATTCTGCTGTCTAGGGAACTTAAACAAATGACCGAGCGCTGATTTGGACATCAAAAGATCTACTTGTAAATTCCGTGCTCATTTTCCACATGACTGGAATGGCTTTGTATATTTAGACTTTGAAGCCCTGAGAAATAACTCATCTACATTTGAAGTAAAACACACTCAGTAAGAATATCAAGTAAAAAACATGAAGTGGCAGAGACCAAGCGTTTCTTGGAGTCTGACACTGATGTAGCATGTAAAACATTCCTTAACGGTTAAAGCTTAACTTAACTACTTTGCTTTTCTCACATTTTTCTTTTGTCCAAAAGGGCACCTTCATTTCAGCGGACATATCTCGACTGCACAATTACATCAGTCAAGCTTTGTTTTCGGCATTTTCTCCATCCCTGAAGCTGACTTTGATGTCAGCACTTATAAACCTTGCACCCTTCAGTGTAATGTTCTGAAGCTTTTGGTTGACCTTAACATCTGTTCCAACAGGAAGCACCACCCCCTACCACCACTCTCCTCAACAGACCTGTACAAGCTGGAGTTAACCCTCACCATGGTTCTTTCTCATAGCAAGGCTCTCAACCATACACAGGCCCCAAAGGGAAGGAAGAGCTGCCTCTGGCTCTCAGGGGCTTGATTACATGAGACAGAAAGCCCTTCCACCGCTCACAGAGTGAACAACCTCCCAGTGGGACTCTGAGCCTAATCTGACCTCCCTCCACACACACACACACACACACACACACACACACACACACACACACACACAAAGAGAACAGAGCCCCCTCCTGTGCTAGCCATGCCCGCCAAGGGTGGAGAGTGGGAAACACAGTATGTACAATAGCTGCTGCCACTGTTACTCGTTCGTTCCCTTTTTTATTTAGAGGTTTGGGCAAACCTGCGGGGATAGAAAGAATGTCCATTGTTCTCCAGAGGTGTCCTATTCTAAGACATGCCAGCATTCCACAATGGTGCTCCCTGGGTAGACAACAAGGTTATAGTAAAAAAAAAAAGCCCCCTTGGATGCGCAAAGACCTTTGCTCTGATGCATGATTTTACAGACCAGAAAGAAAGCAGATTCAGTGTTCTGCGTAAGAAGCATAGCTACATAGGAACAGGGCGAGGTGACCAGGAAAGATGTGCATCCTTGTCAAATAACTTCCAAATCCTTGTCAAATAACATCTTTGTCAAATAACAAATAACTTCCAAACCTAAAAGACTCACTTTGGCAAGCCCACAATTTGTTAATTGTGTTTTTACACAAACTTTGCAACTGCTTCAGCATCGAGAGAGAGAGAAAATAGACAATCCACTAGATGATGAGGGCAATGGCAACAGATGAGAACACAAGTTCTCACAGCTGATCAGAACTAGTCCTTCTGCCCCCAGGCAGAAACTCACTGATTTGGACTAGAATCCCGTTCAGAGACTGGAAGATAACGAGATGACGACAGTTGAGTGGGGCATGCTCTGGGCCACAGGCCTAATGGCACCACAGCGGCAATGGCCAACCCGCATGTCGTCTTACAACGGCTGCTGGAAGCTGAGGGGTGAAGAGCTGAAAGTCCTACGGGGAATTGAAACTGACCTGACAGGTTTGCTGCGGGTCATATACAACCTCTGTGCTCATCATCATAGGGCAATCTTGTTTTGGGTACATTTTCTTTAGAGCTAAGACTAGCGGCATCTGTTTAGTAGTGTCATCTGGCAACAAGGTTTTTGGGATAGTACACCCAGTAATGGTTAGTTACGGGACTCTGTTACTCAGTTCAGCTACGCAGCACCTGAACAGTGAGGAAACTAGGGCAGTACTGCATGAACCATATGCCAGGCTGCCATTTTCAACAGAGTTTTCATTCTTGTGCACTATAAATTAAAAAAAAACAAAACACTTACACCCAATCAAATGAAACAATCTTAAACCAACCAGAAGACCTGGTCTAACCAACCAGAAGACCTAGTGGTAAAGCACCCTTCAAATTCACTTTTGGGAAGGCAATACTACCTGTGGATCAACAAGCTGAGGCCTGAAAAACTCTCTAATAATGAGAAAATATTTCTTTTGAGAAGTCCCTAAAAAGGAGTATGGCATCATAATGCCAGTGCTTCTGCATGTTGGACCCGCCCTCACACAAGCATCCTCTGCTCAGCACAGAGCAAGCCTCATTGTCCGTTAACCACTCAAACACCTGCTCATAATCATGGAGCAGAGAGGCTAGCGCCTCTGTGTCTGACAGACATCACAGTTGGCGTACGTTATTACTAGAGCTTCCTCCACAAGTCTTGCTAAAGCCAAAAGAGTGCGTTCAGCAGGGGGCAAATGTCAATACAGATATGGAGTAAGGAGTGGTTTGGGACCCAGGCACTCCCCAACCTACCCCTCCTTCTTCGTCTGTTCCCTGGCCCCCAGGGCAAAACCACAATTACAGAGGAGCCTCCTTGCTTAGTCACGGAGGCAGGGACACCTATCTTGTCCCACCCTGGCTTCAGTGTAACTCGCATAGCACTGACAGCAAAAGCCATGTAATGGAGGAATTCTTTTCTCAATCATGAATTATGCAGCCTGTGCTTTGCCCAAACCATGAAAGCCCTAAACATAGGAACCCAAGAACCTCCAACAAACAAGCATTCTAGAGCACTACCAAAAAGGAATGTGTTTCTGAACAGCAGACTCCAAATCACAGTTAACCAGATAACGTATTTACGACTTATTTCCATATATTTGTTGGCAATTCGATTTTTACATCTGTGAAAAATGTCAAGTTCACCAATGTCAATATTTACCAATGCTATTGCAAAGCATTGATGTGGAAACATCTCGTGCGTAAAAGTATTAAATTATCTGTGTAATGTTAAATAACTGTTAAGGACATTGCTAGGCTTTATGTGAGATCAGCAGCAAAAACCAGATTTTCCACAATTTTGCTATGTGAGTCAAAATTCGAATAGAAAAGATTTTTTCAAATGATTAAGCTTAGGGTTTCTGACAATTAAAGGCCCTAACTTGCAGTTGCACTTGACTATTGATAACAAAATGGTTTAATGGTTATTCAATAGACTATGAGTCATATAACACCAGGAATAAACAAAACCATTAAATATCTAAGAAACAGCAAATAGAAATTTCTGATCTCCCCAAAATAATGAGGATTGTTCATAGAAGCTGAGTGTTAAAACAAACATTATGAAGGTAATTCGTTTTGGTAACAGTTTACCATGTACTGCCACTATTAAAAGCATCATGACGAGAGAAGATTCGAAATTACGCATTATTCCTCACAGGCCGACACAAGGACACTGCTGGCACAGTGAAGCTGGAATTGCTCCACTCAGTAAAGCAACACATTCAATTATATGTCATCATAAGAACCAATATGCAGGTCTGTATGCATGGCTTTCCAAAGCAGACACAAAACATTTATTTCTCATGTCAGCTTGGCGTTCTCTGATGAGGGCTAATTCTGATAACTGACAGTCAGAGAGGGTCCGGAGTTAATCAACAGTGGGGTCTGTCAAGCCTAAATCATCTGGGAACACATGGCTTTGGGATCACCTGAAAGTCACAGTTCCAGTTATGCCTGATGGTACAAATCAGAAGAAGGAACACACTACACTTCCCTGGTGTAGTACTACACGCTTCAAGTGTCATACATAGATGCACAGTTAAACTCTGATGCCATTTACGTCAGGAGGTTTTGAGCCCATGTGAATGTGGAGGGCGGGGACAGACATGCTTCTCATCGACTCAGAAAGGTGACAGATGCTTATGAGTCACTATCTACCAGCCTTTGCTCACATCTCTGACATCCACAAGAAACTGAGTCAGCTCTGTGAGACTACAGCTCCTCCCTCTCGCTCCAGCTCTTGCGCACACACGCACGCACGCATGCACATACGCACAAACCTCTACTTCAGGAGGCCCCAAACCTAGTCGCAAAGACATGATGAACTGCTGTGTGTACACTACATGCATTAGCACCAAGTATCTCCTGTATCTAGAAATAGCAAAATTACCTGCATCCCAAAATACCACATTACCACTCAGACAATCTGTACTTTGTCAACATCAATGCTGATGTAAAAAGCATAAATTTAGCCCTGCTTTTATTTTGGCAGCCTAAGTGAAACCTAAGGCAGAATTTCCCATAATTCTCCGGGGTGGCTCTGGCTCTTTGTATGCGTCTGTGCAGTACCACCCTTCCTCTGTTTACCCAAAGGCAGGTGGTGGATGGGGGCATTATGCTTTGACCTTTACAGCACACGGAGAGAAAACCAAGTCTTTTTATCCTTCTTTACAGTGGAAGACACAGATCACCGACATAGATTTTGACCAGAGCCTCGGGTATCAGGTGTCAAGATGTTTGTTTATACCATCACCAAAATTTCTAAGTTATAGAGGCCTACACAGCAACTGTATCAATTCTGAGACAAAGTCTACGATGGCGTGTTGAGGAGACTATAACCTAGTCTAATCTAACCCAATGAATAATGGCAAATAGTGCCCTTACAAACAACTTATATATCATATCTACTTATATGCCAGGATGGCTCAGTTATTGTAAATTTCCAGACCGTAAGACTTAATCTCAACTGTGATTGGCAAGAAATTATACTGAATTGTTTCTACACATCTTATAGCAAGTGCAAAGGGGAACTTCCCAATGAAAGCCCAAAGTGACAGTCAAAGCCTGCAACTGCTCTGTTTAAGAGACTGGGAACTGCATCCATCTTTCCACTCAGTCATCAGCTTAGTGATACAAAACAGCTGGCAAGCAGCTACAGCCTACTGTCTGTACATTATGAACCCTCTAGCAAATTATTTAGTAGGTAAAAAAGGTGCCATGTGACAATAGCTGACTGCCATGTCACAGGAAAATTCCTTTGTTCCCCCCATGTGTTTCCATGTCCTCTTTCATCTAGCTTTCTTTCTTCTTGGCTGATAGAGTTACATTTGTTATGGAAAAGAAGGAAATTATGTCTGTATGGTATTATATGCAATGGTGCAGAACATGGCCTAAATAATAGATAAGAAAGCCTGGAGGAACTACTGCAAATGGCACGCATATTTAAAAAGAATACGAGCAATAAAGCTATGGGTTTCTGGCTACACAAAAAGGTTACTGGGTTAAGCAGAGCAAAACCTGTCGAAGAACTGACAGTGTCAGGCACTGCTAGAAAGTGTGGACATGTCCCTACATGTTCCAGATTTGAATATACCTTTATGAAGAGAAAATGAGAACAATCTCTTGTGACTTCATTTCTTAACAAAATTGCTGCCAAAATGCCAATGACAATCACCAAGTGGAATGAAAGGAAGTGTTTATATATAGTAACAGTATCAAGAGTCATTTGGTCATCGTTTCAAATGCCACAAATGGGAAGGAAAGAAGACTGGGGCATAAAGGAATATCTGTAGCGATTTTCCCCTTTGATCTTTTGGGAGTTTGGCTGTTTAGCCGTGTACATTCCATTCACAAGCAGAGGTTATTTAAACATAGCTTTGTATAATGGCACAGCAAACATTCCTTTTGCACGATTATCACTGGGTAATTTACCACATAAAGCTACATGGGTTTATACCAAACATCCTGCACATTACAGCAGTCTTGGTTGGAGGTCTAAGCTTGAATTAATAAGTTGAGGGAGAAATTACATCAGCCATAAAGCAGGATGTCCCAATACAGTATGGTGAGGCATCTGAGGACTGTAAGGAATGTGCCTTGTTTGATAATCCTTACAAGGATTTTTTGCATGAGTCCAAAGGCATTGCTTTACACTTTCATTACTTGAAATAGCAGCAGTTATTTAAGATCCCTACAACAACAATCATATAGTCTGTACTGTTTCCTGAGTATTGTCAACAAAGAGACTGAGGCTGGAGGACACAGGACCGATGTGCACGAAATGCCTTTTCAATTAAGCGATAGCATACAAACAACTTATTCCATGCTACAAAAGAAGCATGTTCTCCTTACACTGCAGAATGGCCATGCATCCTACCACAACCCACGACCCTTCATTCACCAATCAAATTGGCTTCTGCAATTAATACACAAATTTGCATGAGGAGAGAGTCGGCATAGGAGGAAATGCTACATGCGCTGCTGCAGCGACAGACACTCCTGTCTCTTCGTCTCCGTCCAGCTTGGGAGTTTAACGGGCATTCCATTCATTTCATTTCGGATTAGCCCTCAGCAGCACAGACAGCCCGCTGTGTCCTGACCCCCTTTTCTGCCCAGCCAAGCAGCCATGCAGCCCCAGTGACCCACGTGCACCTGAAGTCGCATTTCTTCCCCTTGTCACGCTGAGCCAGGCACTGGCGGGGTTTCTTCAGTGAGGCCTCCTCTCTTGGGGAACGTGGGGATCCAGCACAGCCCACACTACGCTCAGCTGATCTGGCATCTTTGCACCAGGACGTTCGGATTGAAAGTAAAGGGCAGCAATTGGCCTTCAGCCTCGCACACAAACACACAGACACACACGAGGCGAGCGCTTATCACCACGCCCTCCGCAGCACACAGAACATAGATTAATGCAAATAGCAACGGAATCGTCTGGGTGTTTGTCAAAAGGGGCTCTATGTAAAAACTACCCAGCTTGAGGCAAAGTACCTGGAGTTGAGAAATACGTATAATTAGTTCCACTGCTAAGACACACGTTTCTAATGGATTGGGCCACATGTTCTGGATCAAGGACTGCAATTCTGAAGGCACTATTGCACACATTAAACCTGAAACAAAGCATGTACGGGAGAATTTCACACAGCCCTGTAAGGGACATGGAGTGGAAAAAAAATATTAAATGGTTGGGAAAAATTCTGTACTTTTGCAAGATCTTGCAAAGTTTTTTTTAATTCAGGTCAGTGTACTTCCACGTTCAGCAACATGGAAGCCACAACAATGGAGCACGCGCACCCATGAGAAAGGTTCATAGATTTTTATTTTGAGATTGGGCTGACATATGCACAATACACAGCACAGATGTGATATACAAATTATATAGCACAGTTAATTAAGACCTCACAACCTGATTGGTTGTGAAGCATTCTAACTGTGCTGATATTTGTGAGAACACCACTCCAAAAATGGAGTGTGCGCACACACACATGCATGTGCAGACACATTTTCTGCATTCAGAGGTTCTGCATTCTGTAAGCCTCGATCGTGACCTCCAGATGTGTTTCACTGGATCCACAGCCTTCTAATCAAACCTCAAGCTCTCAAAAATAAACTGACTCCATTTCCCATGCCACAATGCTACTTCTAAGGACATAGGCTCATAGGAGTTAAATCATAGTGGGAAAATCCATTATATAATGTTTTATACACAATCTAACACTGCTACTGTAAATCTGTAAACTCATCAATGGTGTGAGACTACACTCCTAGAATATTTCAATGAATGCCTAACACCTGTAGTCTATGAGCACTATGAGCACTAGTCTATTATCTGACATGCTGCTTCTCCTGTAGGTCATTTTTGAGTCAGAAGAACTTCTGGCCCAAGTCCCTCTGCTGCACTTTTACAGTAGTGGCTCTGGATGTCTGAAATGCCTTCACAGAGGCATAAAAGAATGAAAGGCACTCAGCTGTCTCACAGTGAATGTGGGAGTTGGACAAGTAGGGGGAAAAACAGCAGAATGAGCAAGTGTGAAGCTATTCGGTCCAGCTTTCAGCGAAACCTTCCCTAAATAGCCTGCAGACTCGCTAGAAAATATTATATGAACACTCAACTATATTAGGAGATTAAATCAACATATGCTATAATGGTGCATGTGCGTGTGTGTGCGTGTGCATGTGTGTGTGTGTGTGTGTGTGTGTGTGTGTGTGTGTGTATGTGTGTGTGTGTGTACGCACACAAACATGCTTCTAGAGAATGTGAGTGAGAAAGACAGGCAGACTTATTTCTATGTACTAGACCAGTGATTTATTATAAAGTTATAAAACAGATATCACTATTCTATAATATCAGTAAGGCCCCTGCCACAACAGTATTAGGTTTGCAGTAAGTTACTATGATGATTAGGCAATGAATGAGTCACAACTGCAAAATATTGTTCCCAAGAGAAAGAAACTGCCTTGATGACAGGTCACTGTCATGAGAAAACATTATTGCACAAACATAACCAACAACCAGGAGACAGGTTGGTGCGCCTTTGTGAAAACTAAAACATCCTCATAGCCCTGAGGAGTTTCTTCCCATAGAATGATCCAGTTTAGCTGTAGTTTATAGCCTCCCAGACTAGCAGTTGTGGCAGTGGTACAGTGAGAGGTTCAGGAGTTCTGTCTTTTTTTTTTTTTTTTGTAAGGGGGGCTATTTGTTTTTAGGGTGAGGTTAATGCTATAACAAAAAGCCATTCACAGAATATGTTGAAGAATAAAGAATTTAAACTAACATAAGTAAAACATGCAACAGGTCAGGATCAAGCTTATCGATGTGATCATGTAATGCCAAAACAGTCGCGCTTGCTAACACTAATAACACCAAGAACATAACAGTGTAGACTGGAATAGATTCTTGATGGATAATGACAAGATAGACGTCCACCTTTAAAACCTCCCAGTCAAAACTATGGTAAATAAATAAACAAAACACAAACTTTGACAGAGGTAAAATGTCAGGCACAATTTTCAAGATAAAAACGAAAAACAGCCAGCAATTGGTCTCGTCACTGCTCGTCACAATATAACATCAGCGCACAAAGTTTCAGCAGTTTGACCGAACAGTCAGTCCACCAAGAAAAGCCGAACACACGCGCGCGCGTTTACGCGCGCACGAGCGCTAGTTTCTACGAAACTACAGGTAAATCCACGCGCCTCGCTACATATCCCACGCGCTTGGACACACGGGAGACCTGAGGGAGTCACTGTGTCCGCTTTTCAGAAGAAGCTTGCAATTTCGATTGATAGATTTTAACAAAAAATGTTGTTAAGATACATCTTAAGTGTACTGAGTCTGTAACTCACCTCTCATCCAGTCGACTACCTGCTTAGGTGTCCAACTGGTTATTGGGTCCATTGTTAAAACTTATGAGGTAACGAAATTCCTGGGAACAAGAAGGTTAACAAAACGCTGACTGCCGCCACAATCTAGAACTCACACTGCAGACTTTAATCATTCTTTCTTCATTGTACAAGCGGATAAAAGAAATCCAGTTATTTTAGGTTTAGCCTGTCACACCGTGTCCACCTGCACACGGAACCAGCGCTCCTTCAAACACACATAACCAGTAAGGAGCGATATTAAACTCGCAGTGACAGAGGGACACAAAGTAGTCAAAGGGATCAGATTACACAGGCTGCTCCTCCCCTCAACAAGTACGCCGGGAGGAGGAGTCGCTTCCCACACGTTTGAAACCAGCCGCCAGCAAAAGAGGGGAAAAAAACTTTTCACGTTAATGACAGTGTGGATAAAATAATGAGTATAATTTATTTTACAATTGTATAGTCTATATTTGTGGGATAAACCCTATGTGCCATGCAGTAACAAAATTCAAGGCCGTAGCAACTTGATTTCAGACCAATCCACTAATTTCCGCAACAAGTGTGCAGATGAATAGTTCCTATACATTTGGTCAGTTAATATACTTTTCAGTACAGCATTCTGAAGATAAACATGTATAATCTGTAGATAGACAGATATTGGTTGATATTCTGGCTCATTGGTGCCCTCTGAAGGTTACCAACACACCAAATACACACACACACACACACACACACACACACACACACACACACACACACACACACACAGAATGATCTGGATAAGACCCTGAGAGTAAATATGCTCCAGTAGTGGTAACATTGTCAGGACAGGTTTGAAAAATGGGCAGACAGGTAGGGTTATAATAGTATGTGAGTCACATGACACAGGCACTCTGAACTAAGCTGGCATTCCCTTCTCCACTTAAAAACAATCCATGCTTCATCAAATATTGGTGTTCACACAGCCCTATCTGGAGAGCTATAGGGAGAAATTAGTGTACCTGTAACTACACCTTCAAACGTATCATAAGCAATAAAACACTGGAGACAGGATCTCTAATTATTTCTTCCCTCTGGCAGTTTATTGGTGTATTGCAATACCATTGCAATCCAGTTCATGCCAAATGAACTGTTAAAATAAGACATTATGATCTTTTACCTATGTTTAATAAATATATATTCCTTTAGTGAAACAACAACAACAACAACAACAACAACAACGATAATAATGATGATGATGATGATGACTATATTATTATTATTAGTATTATTATTATTAGTATTATTATTATTATTATTATTATTATTATTATTATTATTATTATTATACAGTAAATTATAGTATATGATAATCATCAACATTATTGTTGGAAAGCTATGATGGGTTGGTTTAGTTTATTCCTATAGTATGCAAAGGCCCTATGATGGATTACAGAATAACTAGGAATTAACTGGTCCAGACTCTGATTTTTAGAATAACAGAGGAGAAAATAAGATCTTCAGGAGAACTGCAAGCATATCAAAGCAGAGCCTAGAATTAAAGAATTCAGGAGGCCTGCTTTAATAATGTAGTTAAGTAACTTTAACTGTCTATGAGTGGGGATACTGCCATAGTGATTGCTGGGGAGTGTCACGATACAGCCCCGCCCCCTCCTCAAACATCTTTGTGTGTGTGTGTGTGTGTGTTTGTCTGTGTTGCCACGCCCTCTCGTGTCATTCAGCTGTTCTGCGTTATGTGTAATTGTCTTGAGTGTATATATGTCTCCTGTGTTGTAGTACGTGTTGTTGGTGTTTGAAATGTGCTTAGTGAGGTGCGCTGTGTTAGATGTGTCAACTGTGTGTGGAATAAAATGTATGTTTGAATGTGCCCCTTCTCCGCATCCTGTTTGCCTCATAACGTCACAGAAATACCAACCGAAGAAGGATGCCTGGGAAGGGCAAGAAGAAGGGGAAGAAGGGGAAAACACACATTTCCCCAAATCGTGCCCGCAATCCCTCCGTGTTCTTGGGTAGCCTCCTGACTCCCGCAATAGGAGAGCGTGGTCCGAGTGCGGAAGTGGAGGAGTCACACAGGACTATGTCTGACTAAAATGACTGGTATAATGATTTTCAGTCCTCGGAGTCGGACACCGCGGACTTCTCCCTTACTGCGGTGAGGCCATCACTCCTCCTGGCTTTGATCCATGGGATCGCAACGGGGGAGGGACCCGCTGGGTACTCGGAGGTGGAATCCGTAGGGTCCTGCATGGACTTCACAGAGGGCTATGCGGAGTATGGAGAGCAAGGGAAGTGCAGTGACATCACTCTGGGGTTGGACCGATGGTCTGATCGAGAGGAGAACCCGTCGATGGAGGTGGAGGAGGTACCTCAGGGGGATCCTTCCTCTCAGACTGAAGTCACGAGCTCTGAAAAAGACGAGTCCCCAGCACCCAAGGCTCCACCTAAGGCTCGGCCCAGGGCTAGGTGCTCTGGAGCCAGCAAGCAGCCCCGGGTGACCGACGGAGAGACGGAGTTGTCGGCGGAGGAGGACACTCCTCCCCCTAGGGCGAGGACCATCAGAGAGCAAGCGCCTACGCCTAAGCCTCGGGGAGGTAAAAAAAGCAGCGGTACCGGGGTCTGCTCCGCAACCAGGCAACACAACCGATGCGCCTACCAAAGCGCATGCGCCGGGGTCTGGACAGTCTCCGCCAACCAAGCCGGCGAGAGACCCTCCCTCCCAGGCTGGTTGGCGTCCGACCCAGCCAATGGCTGGGGCTTCCTCACTCTTCCCCGGACTGTTTAATTCATGTATTGTTGTGCCTGTTCCTGTAACCGTGTCTCTCTCCGTTACAATAAATGCGCCTGTCCCTTTGTTCTCCTTTGTGTCCATGTCAGTCCCTGTCAGTGTGTGCATTCCGGTGTCTGTCGTTATGTTAGTTAGCCTCGTTGTTTGGTGTTGGTCTCGGCTCCACAGCCCGTTAGGCTGGCATGCCGGGAGTCGTGCCCTTGGGGGGGGCTCTGTCATGATACGGCCCCGCCCCCTCCTCAAATGTCTTCGTGTGTGTGTTCGTCTCTGTTGCCACGCCCTCTCATGTCGTTCACCTGTTCTGTGTTGTGTAATTGTCTTGAGTGTATATATGTCTCCTGTGTTGTAGTACGTATTGTTGGTGTTTGAAATGTGCTTAGTGAGGTGTGCTGTGTTAGATGTGTCACCTGTGTGCGCAATAAAACGTATGTTTGAACGTGCCCCTTCTCCACATCCTGTTTGCCTCATAACGTCACAGGGAGACGTCACAGGGATTTTTGTAGGTGTGTATGTGAGTGTGTGTGTATGTGAGAGACAGACAGAGAGAAAGAGACAGAAAGACACAACCATATAAACATGATGTGTATACGCAAAGCCTAATAAAAAAAATTAAATGTAGGCCTTCAAAAATGAATATACCTGTTCTGAACCAAAAGCTTAGCCTTGCTAAATGCCACACAGCAAAACCTCACAACATGGAAGTGTCTTTACATCCCAGACAGGTGCACAATAAATCAGGTTTCAGTTTCAGCACAGGCACTCAAGAACCAACTGAAAGTGGTACATTCTTACTGCAACGTGAGCTCCAACTTCTCAATGGCAAGGTGTTTAAAGTTCTCCTAAAGGTTTGCTTTTAAAGAATATTATACATCATATAAATCCATCTACATCTGAAAACAGCTGGCTGATCCCACAAGTAGTGGCTTTATTTAAAGCCACATCTTACATGCAAAATTTCAAAATAAAAATTAGAGACAAGCCAACCTCAGACTCAGTGTGCAGCTGTACCTTAACCAAAGGGACCAGGAATTCTATATGCTTAATAAACACTGTAAAAAGGTCAAGGCTCAGAGCTTGGGAAACCTCATTTCTGTCAAGAAAGGAGTGAAACAAGGCCCTTTGTGGCAGGTCAGTGCAGCAAGCCATGGCAATGTTGGCTGAAGTCTTTTGTGTGTGTGTGTGTGTGTGTGTGTGTGTGTGTGTGTGTGTGTGTGTGTGCTGGGAAGACACAACTCTAATGAAGCTCAATGCTGAATCTGAGTACTGGACCATTATCACCATCATAGGCAGAACAGCAACACTATCAAAGGTTCCTATTTAAATATGCTCCCTGGACAAGAACGTCCACCCAGAAATATGCGATGGCAGCAAAGACAACATAATCAAATAAAATAAAAAAAGAGCACACTTCAATTTTAATGTTTTAATTCAACATCTATTTAACATCTGTAGAACCAAAGTTTTTAGGGTGATGACTGGTAAAAAATAGACATTATAATATTTAAGACATTCCAGAACCATGTTTAATGCTAAAGTTGTTATTTATTCCTCCTTTCAGTAACCTCAGGATTGACACATCACAATTCGATTGAGTGCCACAGGCTAATATCTCTGTCCTTCCATCCCACTCTTCCATTCTTTCCCTGCACTAATTGCCACATTGTAATCAAAGGAAAACAGGCCCCATAAAGCTAGAGGTCATATTTAGTGTCTGACAGAACAATGAGCTTTAATAACCCATAACAGGAACATTTTCAAAAGGTTCTTTACACCAAAACGGTGGACAAACCCAACTGCTTCCACCTAGAGCCTTTGTTAAAAATAATTTGACATTTATTCCATTCACAGTTTTCTGTGCCACAGATCACAGAATTAGACAGAAATGTTTCCCTTTCTCTGTGGTACAGATATAGGCATTGCCACAAAGAAGCTTTGCAAAATAGAAAGGGCACATTGGCTCTGATAGTAGGATGACTGATTTAAAATACAGTGCTTCCTGGACATGGTTTCATTTAGACACATGCAACATTTGGATGCAACAAAATCCATACACAAGAGTGGAAACTAAAGACTGATATTCACTGAAATAACTCTGAGCTGTGCAATTTGTTACACAACCTATTTGAAGGACCTCAGAGTACACGCCTCAGAATATGAAGGTTTAGGAATAGGCTGAGGAAAAAGGATCTCAGGAAACACATTTGGCCATGTGGTGCCATACACAAAAAGCTTTTAATATAGCACACAACAAGTACACATCTGATGCAGGTGAAGCCTAATTCTAACATGTGTTGTGTGGAGGACCATGTTAGCTTTTTGAGGTTTTGGGACTTCAGAGTTGACGCAATTGATACTGATGCATTAGGCAGAAGGAAAGGGACCATTAAGGGGCATCTGGGAGTGGATTCTGGCTTTTCATGTTGAGATATTCCAGCACAAAGACCTGCAGGATCTTGTTGAGGTTGTGGATCGTGGCCCGGTCCAAGTTCTCTTCGTTGTCATCAAAGGTGTGCCACACAGAAGGAAACGGCGTGGGGATAAGATGAAGAACCCGAACCCCTGCGGGACCAGGAAGGGTACTGGGTTTTAGCGCAGTTCTCTAGGCTTCCAGCAGTCTCACATGGGGGAACATACTGCATCAGCACATTCATAACTTCTAATGATGCCCTGCATTATTCTGCCCTAAAGCAGTGCCATGTAAAAGAGATGGCAAGGTGGTATTACCTTTGTTGAGGAAGGGCACGTGGTCATCCTGCACTGGGCCCACAGTAAGGCCAGGCCAGAAGTACTGCACCTCATTGGGGTGATCTTCCAGCTGGCCCAGGGCGTGCAGACGCCGCTCTGGAAGCAGACAGACAGAACAGTTACTACATGACCAAGTCTGTAATGACCACACAGTGTTGGAAACATAAAATGCAGATAAGCACATGAGTTAGGAAAAGCATCTGAACTCTTGAAGTAGAACAGTGTCTTGCACTCAGGTCAAGTGATTGTGCAATAGTTTAATGGCATGACATCGTAGTGAAATATGACTGGGAAGATATAACTGAGATTAGACCAGTAATCACGAATAGGGAGTTCTTCTTTAAGAATCAAGTCTGATAACAAGCTGAAATGGCTCGTTCCATCCTCTAAGCATTTATAATTTTTGACATTTATTTAGATTTGCACAGGGTCACAGTATCCTTCTAAAGCAATTACCCTCCTCCATGATCCATACCATCTGCTTGTCTGTGAAGGACAGGAGGAGGAGAGACAGGGAGAGACCCCTCTGCCAGAGTGGGGGAGGAGAAGATGGCAGTCAGCAGGGGTAATGAGAACATTACAAATGGAAGACAAAGGCTCACCGATGTTCTGCAACCTGGAAAGCCACCTGGCAGTATTGGAGAACTGGTTACCGAAGCGAGGCATGGGAGCACCAATCAAATCCAACAGAACAAAAAGATCCTGTTTTTAAAAAAAAGGAAAGAAATGGAGGTGGAGAGGATGTGGACAGAGTGGAACAGGGTGAAAAACAGAGGAGGTTAAAAAATAATTTTTGGATTATATAATAAGGCTCAGCTTCCGACCGGTCTTTGAGATGAAACATATGTCTTTGCTCATGTACTGTCCACTGTCTGCAGCACTGCCTTACTGGGGTGCCTCCACACCAAGGCCTCATAAGACTGCTCAGCCATATGTGTTCTCAACAAACCTGTCTAGTCTTATGCCCTAAATACAACATAGAATTAGCATAAGGATTACTGCACACTAATCTGGATTGCATGCATGGTAGCAGTAATTAAAAAACACAGCTGTGCAATACTACACTTCATGCATACATAGTTGTAGAGTCCCTGATGTTTACATGAACGGCTAGGCATGTTTGCGAGAGAAACGCACAATGCCATGCAGCTGGTTTGTGTCAGTGGCTCCTGGGGGGTGTGCAATGCTTTCCATTTTGTGCGCTAGGTGACGGGAGCCATACAATGAGTCTGTGGAGGACCACTGAAACAGAGCCTCCTCTCCATCAAAGAACAACAGCTGTAGAGACAGGTCTGACCCCGAGTCCTGAAAAGGGCACAGAAGACACACTGCCATCTAGTGATGAATCTATGACAATACACTGACTTAAATTCATGTTGCATGTTTCTAATTTGACCCTGTCCAGGAGACCTCCAGATAACTGAGGTGTTTGAATAACCACCGTGGGTATTTATAGCACATTAACTTAACAATGTGGCAACTGTTGGTTGTTTCTTTTCCAGTCATCTTTTTTGTCTTTAACTCTCCCCTCTTTGCCTGATAAATTTCTACTGTTTCTTCAGTATAGTCATGTTCAGCATCAAATAAACATAAACATAAAGTTAACTGACTTGAGCAGTAAGCATTTGCCAGCTCCAACGACCTACACAGTTTGGTGATTTGTTCAGCTCCCAGTGGAAAGATTCACAGTTGAGTTAAGATAGATGTGTTAATGCTGGGAATACTCTAACGCAAGAAATCCGCTCTATCACAATATAGCTACCACATCTACATTCCATATCTAAGTTATTGCTGAAGTGGAACAGTCCATCTTGGAAATAAAACATATTCTTCATCCATTCCTCACCTTTAGAGTCTCCAGCTCAGGGTTCAGTGCTCTGGCCAGCTCCAGCATCATGGAGCAGGGCACAGCTGAGTCAGTGGCTCCCAGGAAGACCCGCCCATGCCACTGAGGGGGGTAATACTTGGAGTCATAGTGGCAGGCCAGCACCAGGTGCCTCTTGGCAGCAGGGTTGAGAGTGGCAATTATGTTAGTGAAAGGCATCTGGCCGTAAGGTGTATGGCCTTGGAAGTGATCCTCTGTCACCTCCCAGCCTGCCTTCAGTGAACCCAGGACAGATTTTATATGCTGTGGGAAGAGAGACAACACACAGATGCTCCATACGATGAGAACGTCTCGGTCGACTTTAGCCTCATTTCATTAGCCTGACGTGCACAGATGCACATGGCCGCACGCGCGCACAGACCTGCTGCACCGACTGGCTTCCTGTTGAACCTGGGTAGCGCACCACCAACATGGGCCTCAGGTCCTTTTCCCACATGCGGCCAATATCAGTGTGAGCTGAGACGCTGGTCAGATCACCGGAGCCCAGGGTTCTCGCCTTGTGATAGAGCTGTATGGAGAGGAGAACATGCCCCAGGGCCATGACCTTACTGCAGTCTGGGCTATGAAAGATGATCAGATCCTCATATGGGGAATCAGTGTGGACAGAAGCTGCAGATGTAGCATCCAGTGGCATTCTGCAGAACTGGTTGTTGTTGACATTTCCATGATTCAAATGGCATCGAGAGGCCAGTGGAGATATATGCCCGCTTGCCACAAACTGTTAGTACTGCTATACTGACCAAACTTCACTGAGCTTAAAACTGACATGACTTATAGAATATAAAAGCACTATGAACACAGAATCAGCAGCCATTTTAATAGCTACAGTTATTCTATAGCCTGCTTAAATTATAATTTGTAATCCACAAATTTTGGCAGACACCAAACACTGTGCTCAGAGGTTAGATCACTGACGTGATTGTACTATGCATAACTGAGCTGCATTTTGAGTCTTACACGAATAAACTGTTTTAAAAGCTGGTGTGGTCTGCATATTTTGTGTGTATATAACAGCATAGATACCTATTCAAACTATTATGAATACAAATATAAAGAAAGCAAGAGATTCAGTACACTTGAATATGATGGTGAGCAGAAAAAGAACACACTCTTCCAAATAAATAAATCTTTGTTCTTTGTTCTCCCTTTGAATGACTCATAGACTCAACCCCTAGGCACAAACCCACTCACTTAGGAAGTATTACCTTTGGGATGCACTGACTAAGCTGTCTTCAATGGAAGGGGGAAGGGTGCTTAATAATTGGCCCACTCAGTGTATGAGTTATATATATTTTAATTATTACTGTCAGATGTCGTTCATGCCCTTCCTTTGACTGTTGTTACTGTTCTGGATGAAGCCCAAATCCAATCTAATGATTCTTTAAATTTCTTACTGATTTTATTGCTGCCTTTAATCATTCCTGTAACTCTATTGATAAACAATACTAATTTTTGACACTGTATTCAGGCAGAAATATTTCCCCAGGCATTAGTGTGTTTACCCATACAGCACTAAATTAGTACACTACAAATGGTCCCACGTGAAATGTGTTGGAAACACTTAACTGCACTGTTGTGACAGAACATGTTCATTCTTGCTTGTAGGAGAAATTATAGATTGTATATGCCTGGTGGGTAATTATGTGGTCTGAACCACACAAGACACCACAGAACTTTCAAGAACATTAAGTACATGGGTGCTGCATCTGGAAGTTATTCACAGAAGAGAGGACATGCAATCTGCTAGGCTGAATGGCCTCTCATTAGGCTCTGAACACAAGCCAACGCTTCAGACTATGAAGAAAGACCAAAAAGAACCAGAAAATATAATTCTTAGTAAGATACTGTAGAAGTGTCCCCTCGAGCCAAACGCATTTTTCATGGTATTTACTGAATGTGACGTCAGACTCGTTAGTCTTATTTGGTTTCAAAGTCCGTTTAGGCTTTTGTTTGTTGGTTTGTTTTGTTATGATCAATTATACTCGCTAGAAATTCCCAAGCACACGAATCTGTTAAACAATAACTTCAAAATGTAAAACTGTCCCATTTAAAAGCGTTTGGTGCATGGTCACTTCTCCAGCCTGCACGCTGATCGTAAATTCAGAGTATGCCCATGTCCAGATACAGATATTACGGAACGATGAAGTTCGTGACGCAAGATTTATTTTACACAACGTGTACACAACCCCACTGAGCCAACAGTGAACCGTGAATTACATTGCAATTGAAAATTCATACAAATCCTCCCGGGAATTTGAGAGAGCTTTGACGGGATTCCATTCTAGTTCTATAAATATCAAGATCTCCATCGGTGGATCAATGAAAAAGAGCGTGCTGCCATGGCAACAAGGCGACGGAAGAGACTGAACAGCGTAGAGTGGGTCTAACGATGCTATGCTCAAATCAGATAGATAAGACGCAATCTGACCACGAAAGTAAATGCGCTCTTCCACAATTGGCTTGGATTATAACACACAATGTCCCCTAATATGCCCAGGCGAGATCATCTCATGATGATCTCATACTGAGACAAATCTGTTGACTAATTTAATCTCAGTATGGTAAACTTTTAGTTTAAAAGCAAATAACCTGACAGAGACCGAAAATGGAAGAGAAAAGAAACGTCATCACTATAATGCATTTGGAAATAAACGCTTGTATATCAAAAAAGTAGGCTATACACAATACAGCACCCATATGAGAGAAAGTCTGCCATAATTCGCACATTGTCGGGTTTTATATTCTCACGAAAACTTACAGCTGATGGGACAACTCGTGTATCACTGATAACAAAACTAGCAATATCAAATATATAGGCTACCGTCACATATACGAAATATTGAAAAATCGGATTTTGTTGCCCGATAGGCAAATAAAATGCGCAAAAATTCCGAAATTCCAGTCCATTCGTCAGAGTCTTTAGAGACAGATTTAATTGGATCTACACGCAGACGAAGGTAAAAAAAAATCTCCCCGTAAAATATGTAAGATAAATAAAGGTACCTTTTCTTGACTCCATGGTATTTGGCCATTGATGTAGCCCGTACATGCTACAAAGATGCCAAGGAAAGTAAAGAGACACATGGTCCGACTTCGCCTCGAAGTGGCAGCTTTCCCTGTTTTACGCACGGCGCATTCCACACGCTCTGGCTCACTGAGACCTCCAGATCATGTGAGGCACTTGAGGGAGGACCTGAAGGCTGGGGCACAGTTAGCTGCACTTTATTCTTTTAGACGGAGCCAATGGGGTCGTAAAACAAACAAACAAACAAAAAGTATTATTCCTTACAGAGTAATGGAAATCGCAAACGATTTGATTTCTTTTTTCACCCTCCTATCAGTTAGGCAGTTGATTCCACTTAAACTCTCAAGCATTCAATCTAAGGAGTTTTAGCCTGTGGCTCACAGAATCGTATTGGTACGGCTAAGCACGTCAGTCTGACCTTAAGGGGATATTACATGCAGACCGAGACCGGAGATAATAAATGGGGAGATGTGAGGGGTTTCAGGTTGCAGTTTGGACTAAGCTTCCTTATGTTAATCTTAAAGTGTACTATTTAAAGACATAACGCTAGCATACAAGCGATGAGAAATATTGGGGAAAATGTTGAAAATGAGGCTGTGATAATTTTCAGAGGTAATTAATAACAATAGTAGTAGTAGTAGTAGTAATAGTAGTAGTAGTAATAATAATAATAATAATAATAATAATAATAATAATAATAATAACTGGCCCAAACTAGATTACTGAATATTATATTAGGACAAATACATTAAACCTGTGTTAAACCTCTTTTCTTTATTCATCAGAAAGCGTGAACACCTGCTTTATTTTGACGTGTAAGTGGCAGAGTTTCGTGTACTTTGGCCCGTGTGTTAAGGACATGGCGTTTACGGTCTCTTCTTTGATTGGTTAGAGTAAGCACGTGCCCCGTCGACGCTCCCACGCGTGTTTGTGGACGTTTGTAAACCAGGAAATGGGGACGCAAACGTGTGTATGAGGAGGTCTACACGTTTAAGTGGCTAGGAACCATAACGTTTTAATTCTGTGCGTGAATAACAAACGGGCTGGTTTGGGAAAAAATATTTGATGTTCGACATGGATGACGGTATTGTAGCGTTGAAGAAACAGCTAATAGAAAAAGACATGGAAATTGCTGCTTTAAAAAAGAAACTTGGCCAAATCCAAAAGGTCCGCACCAGCTAGCTAAAGCTAAAGCTCGCATTACGTGTCTATCACAATATGTAGAGACAGTCCTGTTTCTGTATTTTCTGTTCAGAACAGTATTATCTTTATCTAATATGTTGTTTTCCTTCTGTTTCTTTAGGCTAACTCTTTACTAACGGATTTGCAGGATAAGGTATCAGCTCTCTCCCCTTTGAAAAACACCTTAACAAATGATGACATTTTGAGATACAGTAGACAGCTTCTCTTGCCAGAGCTCGGTGTTAAAGGTAATAACATAGCTAGCTAGCTGCATTAACTTAAAACCTTGCCAAAACCACGTTTGCCCTTAGATTTCTAAAAATAAGCGCAAGGACAACTTGTCTGGTATATTTCCAGGTCAGATGAGTCTTTCGAATACATCTGTTCTCGTTGTGGGATGTGGAGGATTAGGCTGTCCCCTTGCACAGTATCTTGCTGCAGCAGGTATAGGTGGGTATACCTGTGTACGTCAGCTGTGGATGTGGATGTTGGTTTGATTTTACTCTGAGATGCTCCCCTGTGCAAGCTAAGAACAGGTAAAAAAAAGAAAATCAATAGTGTCTGAATAGCATCCACTAGTCTAATCAACAATACATTAAAAAAATAGGCAGATAGCTTTGGTAGTGCTGTAGTTGACCACCATTGAACACAGCAAATTAAATAGAGTTTTATTACTTACCTGGAAACAAGTAAAAAGGAAACATGTCTTGGCACACACAAAGTGACTTAGGAGTGCAGCAAATGTCAGTGTCAGATTTACACTTCTGGGAAATGTGTTCTTTATCCTAAACAAACACAATGGGCTGGCCTAATATAATAATAATAATAGTAATAATAATAATAATAATAGTGTCATGCAAAGAACCATACACAAACACATAAGAAGTGTATAGTGGCTGGCTTTGCAAAACATGACTGCTTCCTCTTCCGAATGAAATTTACCAATGAAAAAAGCTCACTGATTACCAGACACTGTTGGACAGCATATACAGGCTATGTATGATTGTGTTCTTTATCCATTAATGAGTTTGTTCCTACTGTCCGTCATATCTATGTCAAATGTACCACTCACCAGTCTTTGAAATTTCATACATTCAAATTAAAATCTGTTTATGCACAGGCTGTGTCCCAGTTCACAATTTGCCATGGGGCTATGCCTAATATAAATGTCATGTGTCACTGTAACCTAGCAGTCTTCCAACATTATATATTGTATCCTTGCAGGGCGGTTGGGGCTACTGGACTATGATGAGGTGGAGCTGAGTAATCTTCACAGGCAGGTGCTGCACACGGAGAAGACCCGAGGGCTGCCCAAAGCCCTGTCTGCAGCACATGCTCTCAGCAGGTACCTCCCAAACCCATCCACAAATGCGGAACATGTCTGAGAACCAGACTTTCCGATGCTCTGTGGCCTTAAGGACCCTGCTGAGTATGGGTGCTGTGCGCTAACTTTAAGGTTCTCACAGGCTGAATTCTAGAGTGGAGTGTGTGCCGTATCATCTCAAGCTCTCGTCTGCAAATGCCCTCTACCTCATCGGGCAGTATCCTTTCATGCTGTGCTACTGCAGAAAAACAAATAAATGTTACAGAGTATATTTTGGGGATTTATCTTAAACTCTGGATTTATTAATCTGAAGGTATATTATTCAGTAACTTAATATGAATTGTTACTACTGTGCTGTGAATATTTGTTCCTTAAATGAGCCCTTGCAATGAAAAACCATATATCAGCCATTTCCCTTTTTTTGTGTAATCAGTTATTTTCGTTTTTGATTTTGTACATTTACATTAAAATTACATAATAATGCAATATATGCTTTATTTAGACTTACCTTACTTCATTCATGTGGGCATTTAAAAATAAAACTTGCAATAATGCATTATATTATTGTTTTTATTTTGTAGGCTGCAGAAAAACGGACGTGTGGTTTTTTGTTGCAAGTTCTCAAATATCATCAGTAATGTCAGTGCACTTAGCTATCTTTCTCTCAGTGAGATACTTGAGAAACCTTTGAGCAGTTTCCATTTTGCCAAAACAAACATCTATACTTGACAAACACTAATGTGATTCTGATACTGAATCTCATTCTGAAATATTCAGTAACAACATTATTAAAAGTATGTAGTTACTATACTAAGAAAGGAGAGACTGCACCAGCCAGCAAGTCCTTGCAGTGTAAAAGGGTTGAAATGCAGTACAATATTTGAGCTGCTTTTTACTTTTTGAGTCCTTAACTACTTGTTCTTCATGTATGACATTGTGGCAGACTGTTCAGATAATGTCCCTACACGCTACCTTGTCAATGATGCCTGTGTTCTGAGTGGCAAGCCTTTAGTGTCTGCTAGTGCCTTGCGAATGGAGGGACAGGTAAGATTGCTGTCAGAGCAAAATCAAGCCGACAGCCACAGGTACACAAGCATGCATGGACATACTCCAGAACCTGGGTGTGCCTGTGATTTTGGAAGGCATTAGTTGCTGCCTTTACCTAAACTTTGACCTTTTTGGCTGAGCAGAAACTGGCTTGCCTCCCTCTTGCTTTCTTGCCTGTAGCTCACTGTGTACAACCACAGAGGAGGGCCCTGCTACCGGTGTCTACACCCCATCCCCCCACAGCCTGACACTGTCACCAACTGCTCCGATGGAGGGGTCTTAGGAGTGGGTGAGTCTCAGTGCATCCCTCAATTAAAGTAAAACCATAAACCAGCTTGGTAACAACATCTGATGGGAGAAATGCTATATAAATAAAAAATGAATAAATGAATTACAACATGTAGAGGTACCTGCCAATGTTTAACTTTACGACACACTGCCTATGCTATTTCTCTACTGAAAGGCTTTTTTTTTCTAAACTGGGCTTAATTTATGTATGGAAAACACCCCTTTGTGTGCTGTAAATATGTATGTGTATAAATAAACTGTACTTATGTAAAGCGTTTACTTTTCTACATGTGACTACATTTACTCCAGATAATTATAGGTGCCCAGAGTTTTCAAGCCAACTCGGAGTCCCTGCATATGCAAACATGTTTCCCTCTCCTTGCAGTTCCTGGAATCATGGGTTGCCTTCAGGCCTTAGAGGTTCTGAAGATTGCCTCCGGCCAACCATGTATCCTTCACCGAACCTGCACGAAAGAACCGTAGCTCACAGTGCTGAGTCTTTGCCTCGCACAGGGCCCCTCGATATGTGGCAGTGTGTCTCTCTTTGACTGCCTCACGCAGCTTCATTTGGGCAGCAGCTGCTGATATTTGACGGCCAGGAGGGCCGCTTCCGCGCCATCAAGCTGAGGGCCAGGCGGGCAGAGTGCGATGTCTGCGGGGAGACGCCCGCCGTCACGGAGCTGCTGGACTACGAGGCCTTCTGCGGCATGGCTGCCACGGATAAGGTTGGTTCCGTATGTCAGTCTTTTGTCAGCTGCAGAGCTAGATGCTTCACTTTCCATGTGCAGCAATTTTGTGTGACTGGAACAGACCTGCTGTTCTGTTTAGTAAATGTCCACAGGAGGTCACTGTGACTCTTCTAGGAATATTTGAACTCAGATCAATGGGCAGTAGCCTACTCTTTGTTTCTAAAAAACACTTGTCTTTGTCTTTGAAAGCTAAATAAGGCACGCAAGGCCATGTGAGAAGCAATAGAAAATCCCTACTCAGAAATCTCTACCAGTTTCATAGAGTTACTATAGTCTTACATGCTTAAGTTTCAGTGTTTGACCAGTATCTGACAGCCCCCCAAACACCCCCAAGTCAATACCAACCAATAATAATTAAATGCACTATATACTGGAAAGAAAAGTGGTCATTTTCAGTGTTCATCTCTTTCTTAGTGTCGAAGACTGAATCTTCTAACCGCTGAACAGAGAATATCTGTGCAGGTATCATTCATCTGTGATTACTTTGTCTAGTGCTAGTACACTAGTGCTTTAATTTAGATTTTTTTTGTCTTTACATTCTCTTATTATAGCACAGCTTATGTAGTTAATCAGACACACCCCTGTACAGCTTTACCACTGGATGAGTGTTAGAAAAATAATTTGCCCTGTATACAATTAAACAATTGATCTCAACTTTATCCAAGTTCTGTGTTGAACTCCAATGCTTTCCTGCAGGAATACAGAGGTATTGTGGACAGTGCTTCTCCTCACCTTCTACTTGACGTTCGGCCCAAAGTCGAGGTGGACATTTGCCGTTTGTCAACTTCAATCAGTACGCTGTCTAATGGCTTTATTTCAGTACAAACCCAGGGCAGATATTTGTCTTTTTTTGCCAAATGAGAATGCATTGTAGAATCTCTTATGCCCATAACTAATTTGATCACAATGCTGATAGTTGATTTCTGTTTTGTTATTGATAGACATTCCACTTGTCAGTTTAGAGGAACGAAAAGCAAATGAGGTGAACTTGCTGAAGGAGAAGATCAAGGAGCTGAAACAGCGGCCAAACACCGACGCACCACTCCCGGGTAAGCGTGGGGTTTTATGTCCACACGTTGTGCTGGGACACGTCACTGCTGCTGTGGATGTATTGTGAGATTTTTCCCCAAAATTTTAAGCATACTAAGAAAGTCTTTTAGAAAAACGGAAAATATTTGTTATAGGGTCAAGATGACATTTGTGTAATAAATTATTCAAGTGCAATAAATGTCAAGCTTATTATGAATGAAGCGTATTCCTCTAAGGAAATCAGTGGGGGGTCTCTGACGCCCTCCATGCCTCCTCCAGTCCTCATCCAGCAAACCTCCGCTCTCCTCAAACAAGTGCGCTGCTGCACGCCACACATCTCGCACTCGGCAGACCGCTAGTATTGAGCCACGCCTGTTAAGCGATCCTATCTTGTGTGTACAGTGAGCGCTCCCTCTGCGCGCTAAATGCCAGCGGCCACCTATCGCAGGGCACCACGACCAGCTCCACGCTCCAAGGAGAACAAAGGAGGGGTAATCGGAGTTTCCTCAGACCAGTTAGGCCTTTGTAATGTTGCATTGCCAGATTACTTGCTTTTCTTGGATGACCAATGAGGATAGAGGTAACGGCGTTGCTAAGCATTCGTTTTCCATCACAGAAATAGTCTGGTCATCAGAAACAGCTGGCCTCCTGTTCCATAAACAAGTATTTGTATGGACTGTGTTTTTATTAGAGATGAGAAGCTCTATTTGAGCTAGCATGTTTCGATTAAGATAAGATTACTTAATACAGTTGCCTGAAATAAGGTTTGTTTTGGGCAATGACTGACATTATGAAACTATGCTACTAGCGCTTTTTTTCCTCCAGCTCCCAGAGGCACAAGAGGACAAACTGTGTCTCCAGCCTTTAGCATTCCTTTTTATGTGTTAGAGTAGGCTTGTAGGGGACCGGGATTGAGCTAACACCACATTTTCTTTCCCTCGCATCCTCTTTTCTCTTTGCTAGTGTTTGTGGTGTGTAAACTTGGGAATGACTCCCAGAAGGCGGTGCAGATCCTGGAGAAGATGTCTGGAGCAGAGCTGGAGCAAATCACCGTGAAGGACATTTCGGGAGGCCTAATAGCTTGGGCGAACAAAATTGATCCCTCTTTTCCTCAGTATTAAGTGACCATTTGTTTCTTGTACTTCTTTTTCCCCAATTAAAGTAAACCTGCCAGTGTAAATTGCTGTTTGTGACTGTTTTGATATGACACTTTTTTTCCCTTTTCTGGTCTGTAGCATAATATGAACTGAGTACACTGCAAATCTATGCTCTCAGGTGGAGTACAACTATTTACATTACACGTATTCAAGTTAGACTTGTATTTTAGTTATTAACATTGTTATAAATTTTAGTTACAAGTTCTTATTTTGAGAAATTCTGTATAAGACGTTATTGCACATTGCAATTCGCTATTTTTTTAAGCGGTATACTTTTTTATAGATTTGTTTTTGGTGTGCTGGGTTTACTCATAAGGCATTGCTACACTGAAATAATACTGTAACTTAATTATTTTAGGCTAGCGTATACACCTTCGCATGTAAGTAGAAAAATAAAGGGCGCTTTTTTGACTCACCAGTAGAGGTCGCGGAAACGCTCGAGGCCTCTCCACACAACGGAAGCGGTGTACAGGATAGGCATGCGCGTGGTGCAAAAGCAAGAAGGAAAAATCTAAAGCGCTCAGCATTTATGGTGCTGCAGTTGAGTCCTTTAAGGCTGCAGAGCGGCGTGTGCTTGCACCCCACTTCAACAGCCCAGGAGCCTTTCCTTTTCTTTCTGAAGAGATGGGCGAGGCGTCGCAGTTGGAAGGATAAGATGCGCATGAAGTAGTTACCTGGAGTACGTAAGATAAAAAAGTTTTCCAAAAATTACACAAGTCAGTGAGGAGGTAAATATAAGGCGTTGTTGGCGATTTTAAAGCTTTCTAAAGATTTTGTTTCTGTTACCGAAGAAGCGATTATGAGAACAAAGGTCTTATCTTCGTTTTCTACTAATTGTAGAGGTTGAAGTGTTTTTTGCAGGCCACTTGTTACGGAAAAGAAAACGCCTTTTCTAAATATTAAGGTAGTCTGTTTTCATCATGCAGTGTTTTTGTGGTGTGACTAAATCAGGGTTCATTACTCACTCATATATTACTGTGTAGTGTTTATGAGCGAGAACAAAGCCATTGTATAACTTGTTTTGCTGGCATTCGTGGTCCTTTGCCAGCTGTGATCGAGAGTGGGAGGATCCTCTCCAGATGTGAAATGGCTGTGGTTCCAGATGTTAGTCGTAGGGAATAACTGTTACAATAAGGAAAAAGTGAATGCAATTATTAGAGTATGTGTCCTGAAAATAGTAAACGTAGGCAAATTAAAAAAAACCCAAAATGTATGAAGCCGTTTTAAAAAATCGCCACATTTAACGGTTAAAATCCTGATAAGCTTAACTTCAGATAGGAGGAATTCTATCTAGTGAAAAGATTTGTGTTTTGTTATTAAAAGGGTTGTAATTATATTTAACATGTTTATCATTTACAAATATGACTCCTTAAAAAAAATTCCATCCGTTTGTTTTGTCTTTTTGATAGCACCCAGAAAGCAGGAATGCGACCTGAAAACAAAGCGCAGCTCTAGGATGACCGCCGCTCTATCAAGGCTCAAGCTGGCGTCCTGATTGCTCAGCTGAGACATGATCAGAGCCCTCATCAGTCCACATGTTCACCACAGAGCAGTGCAGGTGCTGAGGCAGGGCAGGGAGAGCCCCCGCATATGCTAAATGAATTACCACACTATAGCTGTAGCTGGGGAAACCAAGAAAATAAAGTTAACCAGATCTTCGTAGTCTGAGCAAAGGTCCGTCCGAGCCTGTGACAGGTGGGACCGCGCTGCTGTTCTGCACAGGGAACGGATGTAAAGCACTCACTGGCTTAGAAGCTCCGTGGGTATCACGCCACTGATTTGAAGCTCGTCACCTCTGGTTTCACACAGCAGTCATTTCAGCCGCGGGAGGAGAGCCAATGTCTGCCTGTAGTGGCACGCCTCCTCCATCCGTGCCCAGAGCCTACCTCAACGCCCAACACCCGCCTTCGCCCCCTGCCCCGTCTCCCCTCCACCCGGGGGCTGGCTGCAGCCGCCTGTCCAATGGGAACCACAGTGCTCCCAGTCCCACGCTGTCCCGAGGGTCCCTCCACGGCACCTCCTTCCTCCTCCAGATCGGCCTGACCAGGGAGGCAGTCAGTCTGGAGCCGCATGACCTGTCACTCAATGCTGTGAAAGAACTCGTCTGCTCCATCGTTGACCAAAAGGTAGAGATGTCAAAACATGTCTCCAGAGCAACATATTTTTATGATTAAGGCCAGACTTGCATTATTCAGTGATGGCACAGGAACACACAGGGTGACTCCGTGCGTCACTTACAATAGATGACAACATGATCCTGTCATGCAGGGCCTGGCCAAGGTGGCAGACTGCACGTTACGTTACGTAAGCCGTAATATAAACTTTTGTGTTGTAGGCTTTTATTAGCTGTTACGAAAGAAGAATCTCGTGCTCAACACCTAGAAACATCATCCAAGCGTCAGTTAGGTTTAGCCTGGCAGACATTTATTTCGGAAACTTGATAACATTGGACTTTAGGAGAGAACACAAATTAGAAGGTAAGACAAATTAGACATGACTCTAGTACAATTATTAAGGCCTGCCTCACATGAATTTCGTCTAAATGCAAACGATAATTTACAGTGAATGTTGTTTCATTATAGTTTGGCTTTGGTCTTTTTTTTTTTTAAATGTAAGTGTTCTATGTGCTTTCTGTTATGCAGCTAATTTTGCCTGGAAAACCTCTCAAAACACCTACTTGGTTGCATATTTCTATATGGACACCTCAAGCAAACCAGCAACAGAATATCCATCCATTCCAGTGTGTTGTGGAATCTTGTGAGCGAACCCAGTTTACTATATTTTACCATTTTTACACCACCTCCCACTGCTACAGCCCCTTCCCAAAGTGCACCATTGTTCGTGCAGAGAGCAGCCTGGCAGTCAAGTGCCGACGTGAGCTGTTAGCGGCACTATCGCTCTCTGATAAGAGGACGTGTGCTGCAGCCTCACACAGTCCTGTGGTCATCTGCCTCACGAGCGGATGGACGGTGTTATTTGATACTTGGCTTTGCATGCTCAGCCAGCACATTTCTGGTCAAGCTCACGTTCCTTCAGGCTGGTGTAATAGTGTGGTTCTTTATGAGGGCTGTTGCTGTGGAATGGCTAGTTATCTGAAGCCTCACTCTAATGGATGGTCCAATATTGATGGTTCCTAGATGTTACCTTTTGCCAAGAAGGCAGGGTTTTTTGCAGAGACAGGAGACAGGCCCTCTTTGCTGATTTGAAATCACAAATTCAGTTGATCATTTGGTTAGAGGAAACATTTGCCAGTGGCATGATGCTACGGCATGGAGCCACACTTCTGTGTTTGTGTATCTGTGTGTCCAAAGTGTGTTGTGTGCAGAGTTTTCCTGGTCACCTTGTGTCATCATTCCAAAAGATTCACAGCTGTTTTGCTGAAACCAACAAGACACAAAAAGAGTTGCCCACAGGGAGTGCTTGGTGATTTTGGTATATGCGGTGATGCACCAGACCCTTCTGTGGCAGAAACATGCAAAACTGACCAAGGGTGTGCAGCACAAGGCTGCATTTTTGTGAACTCTTCTGGATCCCTTTCGCCCTTTTCCCCAAGAGCCGTGGGATGAGCTCAAAGCTCCATCTGCTGAGAGCCAGCCCAGCAGAATCATATGGCTTTGATATCAGTGGAAAATATGACTGTAACTTCTCCCATTGCCCAGGCCATCTTTACACATGTGAGTGTACACTCATGTATGCACACACACACACGTGCGCGCGCACACACGGACACGGACACGCTTTCTGCTCAGTGCTTGCCCAGTTAACAGGCACAGACAGAAAGTGTTTTATATTCTGATAGCTCATAAGATATGCCTTTGGGTGAGTTGTGCTTCTGGCGGACAGCCAGGAAAAGTAAATGATTCACCAGCACATTTCAGACCATTCATTCATCTTCACGTATTACAAATGTACTTTATGACCTATGCTGTTCGGCAAAATCTCTGGCCTGCAAAAGATGTGGACTGTTGGTTTGATTGTTTGATTAGTTGTTCCACTACTATGATTTGTTTCAGCTACTACATTTGTGAACCAGATGTTTATTAATAACATGGGAATTGGTATAACATATGAATGAGCCAGATCCATGTGTTCTTGTTTTGACTGAATGAGGATACATATAAGGAAGCTGTGGTTAAGGTAACCGAGGCTGGAGACCACAAAGACGCTGATTAGGCTTAGGTATCATACGTCAGCTAAAACTTTCCCATGTGCTGTTGTGCCTCTGAGCAATATATCAAAGCCAAATACTTTGATGCTGTAAGTCCCTTATTGATATCTGTAATGATGATAAGAATATTAATTGGTACATGGAAGCCCATTCTAAACAAGTTCACAACCTGAAGGGAGAAAATGGGAATCATTTCTCATTTGGAATGAGAATGTTTTGAGAGCTTCCGAATGCCAGGGCTTTGTGCTGAACGGGTCCTAACCACATAGTTTCAGCGGTATCATTTGAGCTCCTGGATGAACTTTCACTCCGGAGCAGAGTTTATAGTTTCAGATGAGTTGCACTCATTGTGATGGAAGGGCACTATGCAAACATGCCGTGCTGCTCGACCTTTCTGCCAGAGGCGAAACCGCAGTGCCTGGCGAACACAGTTTCTGTGCCTGGCACCAGCACAGAAGGGTTGAGGGGAAAAAAACAGATAACGAAATGCTGGCAGCATGCACCTGGTCCTTTACTAGTGCTTCTGGCTGCAGGTGACCAATACCGGGGAAGAGGGCTGTCACCCTTTAGGAAAACTAGATCCCAGCAGTCAGCCAGGCAGCATAAAAACCAGCCGTTTCCACGGAATTGGAGAACTCGGACCTCCTCAAGGGAACAGCAGGATGCCAGGTGGCTTACTGCATCCACACAGCACGGCCGGTCCTTCGGGCCTGGTGTTCGATGGACCTTGCAATTCATGGGGTGAGGGAACAAGCATGTGATAGCAAAGCACTTCCTGTTTGGAGGTCACCCTGGCTCGGCTCAGCTGCCACAGAGGGAGTGCTCCCAGGACAAAAGTTCACCACGCCAACAGTGTCATGCAAGGAGCATTCTTGACATTTCCAAGGGCTGACGTTTGAGGAGGTCCTATCAAATCAGACATCTGGGGCCTGGAAATCTGCCTTAGCGTTTTACTAGTGTCACCATTGAAAAATATCCAGTGGATAGGAGGTTCTGGTCAGATCCAAGATAGGTTCAAATGGGAGAGACTCGTTGCACAGTCTGCTGTATTTCAATGTAAAATTGAGTTGTGGGGGAATGTACTTTGGCCCCCTCCTCTCCCCCTCTGTCAGAGGGGATGATAAAGCTAGCCGAGAGGAAGAAATTTTGCAGCTTTTTTGGCAAACACACTGGAAAAAGGTATAAACTTTTCAAACTCTCTCAGAAGGCACTTTTATGAACACTAAACCTTAAAAGCTAACCTTGGGATACTGGAGAGACTGGAACCACTATACAATACCATGCTAATGCTGTGCATATAGGCAAGTTAGCAACTCATCCTACTGTTTGATGGTGAAACTTTTATTACCTGGGCATGGGCTGCATTTGCAGCTGCCACTGTATTTATAAATGTTATCGAATAGAGCATGACACTGCATGTCTGCAATACAAAAGTAATGTGTGCCCAAATAGGCTTTGTAGTTGATCTGAATGTATTGATTTGTGATGAATTGTACTTTTCTTTTTCCCATTGCTCATTTAATAATGTGGATAATCCCCAATTTGCAGCTCTTCCTTCCGTGGAAGCGCGTTAATTTGTGATGCGCTCATCAAAACTACAGACGCTCGAGGTGCTTCCCTACGACAGTAGGGAATTTCTCTGTCTGTTGCTATAAAGTGGAATGTTTAAGCAGTATTTAATAGTTTCAAATATTTCCGGCTATTTGGATTTCCATGCAAAATGCTATCTGATTGATCTGGCTGACAGGAAAAGGGGGGAAATCTGCCTTCTGTTTTCTGAGAGGAACTTCATCATTCCTCTCCCATAGGTTCACTGAGAGGGTAGTTGTCAACATTAAAAATGTTACCAGGGCAACGGAGAGCTGGAAGCAGGATCCAAAACATCAGTAGAGAAAGAAAGGTGGAGAGGGTGAACAAGAGAGCACATGGAAATTGGAGTGTGCCATGATCCTACTGGCCAAAACTAACTGTGAAATGAACAGGAAATATGTCCCCCCAGCCCTACCCTAAAAGCCCATATAGCAAGCCTTATTCCTATGGAAGAAACATCATTCCAGTTGTCCACTTTCACAATTATACCTAGGCCCACAATGAAACGCCACAGAGCAGGTTTATGGTTTACAGCATGCAAAGTTACACTCAATGGCAAAGTCAGATCTTACATGCCTTATTATTGAGATTTACATAAAAGGAACTTGTTTAGTTCAGTACTAAGCAAATTCAGTGATGATTCATTTCAAATAAAGCTGCACATTTTATTCGGGCACGAGGCAGGCGAATTTTGTTCTGTTTCACACATTAGGTGTGTGCAGGGGCTGTACTTGTCTGCTGACTGGCCTGGGCCCTCGCTGAGGCTGCTCATGCTGCGCAGAAAAGGGAAGTGCTCTCCCTCGTAAAGAGAGGGGTTTAATCTCCACCATCTGCACTTTCGCTTTGGCGCTCCTGCCCAAGTGCACAGCGGAGCACTCCGAGAAAACACACTCCCACGAGTCAGAAATCATAGCTCCCAGGACTGTGACTCATCAAAAAGCAGGCAGCAGGGTGAGGATGGGTGTGTGTGTGTCTGTATGTGTGTGTTTTTGAGAGTCTGTGGGTGATTACACTCTGTCTCAGGGCAGAGCTCACTGCTGTGTGTATCGTGTGTGTGTGTGTGTGTGTGTTTTTAAGGGCGTGTGGGTGATTACCCTCTGTCTCAGGGCAGAGCTCACTGCTGTGTGTATCGTGTGTGTGTGTGTGTTTTTAAGGGCGTGTGGGTGATTACCCTCTGTCTCAGGGCAGAGCTCACTGCTGTGTGTATCGTGTGTGTGTGTGTGTGTGTTTTTAAGGGCGTGTGGGTGATTACCCTCTGTCTCAGGGCAGAGCTCACTGCTGTGTGTATCGTGTGTGTGTGTGTGTGTGTTTTTAAGGGCGTGTGGGTGATTACCCTCTGTCTCAGGGCAGAGCTCACTGCTGTGTGTATCGTGTGTGTGTGTGTGTGTGTGTGTTTTTAAGGGCGTGTGGGTGATTACCCTCTGTCTCAGGGCAGAGCCCACTGCTGTGTGTGTGTGTGCGTATGGTAAGAATCACTGGCTGCACCACAGCCACGTGGATTACTGTTCCCTTGGCAGCATGTGTGGGACATGGGTGTATGGATGGAGGGAGTTTGCTGGCTAAGACCTCTGCTTTGAAATTGTGGGTCAAGGTTTTCCTGAAGCATGGCAGTTTTAGTGGTGACTTGCACAGACAAAGATTATCTTTGTTTATTTTATTCAGATTTTAGATTTGATAAACTGAGGTTGAGATTAGATTTTTTGACAGATCGAACCTTTGGTTGTATGGTGGCTGTATTATCTCTGTACTGCAGCATCTGTGGAGGACGGTACGATGCATTCTGCAAATTTACAAATATAAAATACAAACTGCTTTGCGCAACACCCCACTGCTCCACCATAAAGCCGACTTGCTGGATTCAGCAAAATAATTGATATGCTGAGGTCACGGTTTTCATCAGCAACAACTGGACTACCTACAGCCTCTTCTAAATTCAGCCATATCAACCATTATAATGTTTCTGCTTAAGAAATGCTGACATTTCTCATAGCCTGTGCACGTAATTGCTAATAGTAGCTGGAACTATTGCCGATGGACGTTTTGAGCCTTCCAAGTTCTGCAGGGCAGCCGCAGTCCAAGTGAAGTGAACTGTCCTCAGGCCATGTGTAAAACCTCAGCCCTCTAGCTCTGATAGAGCTTTGGTTTAACGGTTCATCAACGTGCTGCAGCTGCATCTGTGTTGGATTATGAGAGTCCAGGGAATGAATATCCCCGTCCTGGGAAGGAGGAAGAACAAGAGGAAAAAGTAAGGAGAAGAAGTGCGCATTGTCTGCTGTCCAGCCTGAGGCCTCGGTTGGACCTCACTGAGGTTCCTTGCGCTGAACTGAAGAGCTTCGCTCACTGTGTCCCATCATAAGTAACGTTTGCTGACAGGATGGAATGTAGGGTCAGAGTGTAATGAACCCAAATGTGCGGCAGGGTTGCCGTGACGAGTTCTCCCTTGTCCCTCGGTGTGTAGGCAGGGGCCATTAGCACTAGCGCACCGTGGCATATGGACCTGACTCTGCACAGTAGTAGCCTCCTCCACCCAGGGTTGACTCAGCATTTTGCTCGTGGGATTGCATAAATTTTTCCAATAGGAGCCTCTCTGTCAGTACATAAAGGGTTCACCCCATAACACGTGCTAAAAGTACATTCAGATGCTTCACCATAATAGGTTTGGACCCCTTGACGTATAAAACACACAGGTGGAAGTCGTGAGCTTGTCCTCGCTTCATTTTGTCCTTTTTACAGTCTGAAGCCGTATGACACAAGCTCTCCCAGCAGAACAAATGCCCAGATGTCACTGAGACCTAACAATGGAGCCACTGTTAGAACTCAAAAATGGAGAGATTTCCTCCCATTATGTTAATAGCAGCAGGTTATTACAATGAAAACCATATGGGGGCCTGGCCTTTCTCAGACTCCCAACAGGGGTGCTAATACTATCGATTGCCATGGACAGGTTGACAGAGCCGTGTTGTGAGGTGTTTTCATTAGTCTTGCTTTTCCTGTCTGCCCATTGACTTAACTGATCTGCTAAGCTGATAGCTACTTAGCAAGGAAGTTTGAAAGGGTCTCAAAAGAAAGAAGCCAGACCAGCTCTCTTGGGACTATATGCTTATGGGTTGTGAAGAATTCTTGTCCGTCAGCAGGTAGACAAGACAGACCCAGCTCTGGTTCGGTTGGTGTTGTAAGGTGATCCACAGACGTGGCTCATTTGAATTTGATGATTTGTGTGAAGTTCCAGCAGTACTCTGAAATGCTGCAAGAGCTGCATGAATGGCCATTAGATTCCTTTTTAAACAGTTCACTTCTGTGAAATTGCACTGTACAAAAAGCTGATTGGCTTTGGTGCTAGGTCACAGGAAATGAAATCGTGTTTTTAGATCATGTCTTAATTATTATTCCTGTGTAAAATTGTGGAGCTCTGTCATTTATTTAGTTTAGTCAGTGTAATGGAGAAGCCCTCCAAAATAGATTTACAGTGGGCATTTCATTCTTTGGTGGCCTTGTAAACTGGTAAGATGGTTTCAACAGTCCTTTTTTAAATTCTTGAAGTGTATCTTTTAGGAATACGAAAAAGACGAGGTAAGAAACATAAAATGGAAATAAAATATGGAATGTGTGCATTATGGTGACTCCAGCAGCAAACTTAACAACAGCCTCAGATCACATGTTAATAGTATAATGTTAAGTGGTAATGAATACAGGACAGTGAATTCTAAATCCTTTGAGTACTGTCCACAAAATAAAAAAAAAGTTTTTTTTTCCATTTTAACCCGAGCACAATTTGGTAATGTGCAGCTAATTTTTAGGCAAAAGCACCCTGAACTGAAATTCTAGTTTGATGGATGTTCTGTTCGGTTTGTCTAGAGCTGGAGATTATCTTGGTGGCTGAGGGCTACTGCAGGGGAGGAAGGCTGAAGGCAGGTCTCTGGAAGGCCCTAGACGCGTGCTGGCAGCTGAGGCAAAACGTGAACCATATGAAGGCGAATGATGGTGCAGATGGCTTGCGAAGTTGGCCGCTCCCGGTCCCTCTCCTCCAGCTGTGCTGATGTTTGGCTTGGCACGACCCAGCCAGTGGTGAGCAAATAGTTTTAGGTAATGTGCTGCATTGCCCCACAGCCTCTAGCAGCCGACTTGAGGCGGCCGGTAGACGTGGAGATTACAAGCCGCACAGCTGTCATCCCCAGCGAGATATCACCTGTGCTGAATTCTACAGAGCCTCCCTCTGTTCACACTGCTATAATGTGCAATACCCACAAGGTTCAGAAAGGCAGGCTGGTGGGATGGAGCCATATATCCAGAAGTAGCTGTTTATTTATGGTGCAGATTAGGCATTTTGCATTGTTTGAACACAGTGACAGGTGTATTTAGTTTCCAAATTACTTTTATATCCGTTCTGACATGAGATATGAGAGTATTGTTTGAAATCAGATTTCGGTGTAATTATCTTTCCAACTGAAAAAGAAATCTTTAATTGTGGAAACAAGTGCTGGGAAATAAGAAGGTTCCCAAGTCAGCTTTGCATGACTTGCATTGACAGGACTCGGGTGATGCACTCAACAGATTCTAGCAAATGCCTTTTTCCTGGACCTCAGCCCCTATAAGTGGCCTTCTTCCCTACATGCCTTTCCTTTCAGAGCTGTTGTCTCATACGAGAAAGTGTGATTGCCTCAGCTGACTTTCTGAAAGTTGAAAGGATTTTTGGCTGTGAGAATATCTGTGAAACCGATACCTCGTTAGGTTCTTACAGTGTTCTTTGCCAGTTGTTCTAAAATACTAATTTACTAATACACTCCTTAGTAATAACGCATAGTGTCTGGCTATAGCACTCAATTTTCAGTTATAACCATTATAGCTAATTATTAGATTATTATACATTAAAATAATTAGATGGTAAATGAGAATAAACTAGAAACATATTATTAATTAATATTTATATTTACATGAATAATAATAATTATTATTCATTTCATAATACAAGGTTGAATTACTCGCACTTGCCTCTCAATCTAATTATAATTGTCTGTACTGTAGAGTAGGCCAGCCTCAACCTGAGAATATAATGCAATCAGCGTGGCAAGTCTTCACATGGACTGCTCTCAGGCATGGCCCTGGCTGCCAGCTGCTTCTATGCTGGTATGGGAAACACGTGGAGTAGAGAGGGAGAGGAATGGAGACAGAGAGGGAGAGGGACGGAGCAGTGTGGTGCCAACAGGAGTTGTCTCCTGCTGTTGGGGACGTGCAGGGTCCGGGGCCAGGCTCTGGCATGGGGAACCAGAGGAAAGCCTTGTGCAGGAAGGATGCCTTCCAAAGGCTGCAGGGACGAGGCCATAAATCAGTGCCCACACCATGACTGGGTCCAGCAGGCGGAAGCAGGTTTGCTCTTTTGAAACCTGCCGCCCAGTGGTCCAGAGGGGTGAGGTTGGGGGTAGGGAGTGTGTGTGTGTGTGTGTGTGTTTGTGTGTGTGCATGCGTGCTTGCTGTGTTTGGGGTCCGATCTGCTTCCTTCACAAAACCTTCATCAGTCAGTGATATGCTGCCGAATCAGCATCCTACCCCTCTACTGTACATTCCGTCACATCTGCTCACCTCTGGCCAAACGCGGTCTCTTCTAATGCTGGCGTGACGCGTGTTATGCGAGTTGAGCGAACCGAGTCTCCGCATCCCAACGCGAGAGTGCCGAGCTCCAGTAGCACATCAGAAAGGGAGGCTACTGCCCCCGCGCCCCCCACCCCTCCAGCCGGCCTCTGGGGTCCTCTTCTGGAATTCGGCCTCTCGGATCTCCTCGACTCTGTGCAGACATGCCAGGAGCAACGTGTCCACAGTGGAGCCATTGTTGCTGTGTGCATGCTCGTCCCGTGTCCTCAGCTGGGCCGCGGTCTCAGAAGCACGCAACAGTCCACTCCTACATTCAACTACCACAGAGAGAGGCTTCCCGCCATTTACACTGGATGCCATGTTGTAAAGGCATGGAGTTAAGTAAGCCAGCAGACAGACGAATTAGTTTTTTGCATGTTAAGGGATGAAGTGGAACCTGGCTACATGGGAATGCATTTATTTGAATTGCCGGTTTTTGTGATTTAAAACTTAGTTTTTAAATATATGTAATATAGGTATATGGTATTTAACAACCCGGGATACATGTTGGTAGTTTATACAGAAGGACCGATTTGGACGCTGTCAATTGGTGATCTTTTACCGTCAAACATAAGTACTGAACATATTTTTCCCTACTCTACCTGGTAGTGGTGAGAAGTGGAGAACTAATGAGGAAAGGTTAAGTTATTTTGCTGTAGTGTCTTTTAACACTCTCACTACTGTAACTGAACCAAATGAGTGATGATATCCCAGTCCCTCACGAGTGTCCAACCCTTCACTCAGAGATCCATAAGATGCTGAAGGTAATTTCTGTTAATAGCATGCATGAATTTGCATACAGTGGAACTTCTCTCCTATACATACCTCCTGGACCATCAGAAGAGCCGTTAATTTGGAGCCGTTGTGTTTTTTTCCCCGTTGCTTTTGGCTGTGTGGTGTGGTGAGGAGTGGATTCTGGGATGGTGACCTCTTCCCTCCAGAGGCTTGCCCTGTTCTGGTTTCAGCCGCTCAGCTGTGCCACAACTGCACAGGGCCCCGGGGCCGTAGGTGACACCCATGCCATGCCAGCACTAGAGCCCCTGAGTCTCGTTGGCCCTGGCGCTGGATGGGCAGTATTGTTTGCCATGCATTGTGTGTGGGGGACAGAACAGGGAAACAGCTGTGGTGGACGGACTTTCCAGACCTGTTTGTTGGCAGCATTGCATGCCCTGTCCAAAGCCCTCGTTAAAGCCGGGCTTTGATCAACACATTCCTGTCTCTGACTCTCTTCCTCCTCTTAAAGCTTTCAAACCCTAATATCTAGCATTATACATAAACCAGTTAGCAGTAGTGGAAACCAGTTTTCTCCATCATAAACACGAGCATTATAAAGGAGACATGGCTTAATTTAAGATATTTCACTGGAAACATCTCACTGACCCTACTGGAACCCTTTCACTGTTGAAGTCAAAGTCAAATTTATTTATTTAGCGCTTTTTACAACAGCCATTGTCACCAAGCAGCTTTACACATGTATAGGTCCAAACCCCCAGTGAACAAGCCAAGGGATTCAGTGGCAAGGAAAACTCCATAGAGCATGAGGAAGAAAGCTTGAGAGGAACCAAGACTCAAAGGGGGAAACCTCTGGAAACCTCACAATTACCTCACTGGAAACCTGTCTTTCCCTAACCTCACTGGAAACCTGTCTGTCCCTAAACTTACTGGAAAGCTGTCCCTAACCCTGCTGAAAACATGTCCCGAACCTCACTGGAAACCTATCCCTAACCTCTCTGGTACTGGAAACAAATTCCTGATACATTGCAACAATACTGTGTTGGCCAAATTAACAGACTACTATGCTAGACTACTATGATATATTTTGATGGACTAATACAAATCCTATGTGACAAGATATGTTTTGCTAATGATAATCATCCTGATTTTAAAAATAATTTTACCATCAGGTGATATCTAGCACCTTTATCTAGTTGAATTCTCAACATGAATATCTCAACATGAATTAGTAAACTTTGGGAAAAATCTGCACTTCTCTGAGTGCTTTAAGTTTACTTGTGATGGAAAAGTATATTTCTTTTCATCACAAGTATTTACAGTCTTTTCTTCATATGGTTACACAAGTTTATTTACAGATTACGGGTCTGCTTGTTTCACAGCACCAAAATTGGCAGACAGTTGGACATACTTCTCTGCTTTAAACGTAAACATTTGTAGAATAAAACCAGCAGACTTACAAAAAAGTTAACCTTAGAAAGTCTTAATTAAGAAGTAGATTGATGCTGATTAGTTGGGGTGCTGTGGTAAATCAAAGTAACCTCTTTGTGTTTTAACAGGGATACTTTATCATTCCTACTCAGGCTGTTTTCAGAAGTCTACTTTTATTTCCTCTGGAGTCATATGATTAAAAACAGAATGCTTTTAATTGTGTAGTTTTATACTACTCAGCTTATTACTTCACAAGAACAATTTCATTATTCATTCATTGAAGAAAGGGAAAATAACCATTGAGTGTGTCTCCTGTAGAGCAAAGGGTGATTCCAGTTCATGTTTGTATTGTGTAACCGTGTCTGCTGCCTTTGACAGGTGGGATCTCTGGTGACTTAGGAAGGGGAAGTGACTCAGTACTGGTGGCTGTGGACACATCCTGGCATGATCATACAAAGCGGCTGATTCTTGAAGCACTCCGTTTCAAAAGGGGCATAATCATAATAGATGATGATCTATGATGGTAGGAAGCTGGTTTTCCATCTTAACAACAAGGCTACAGACATTAGCCCCCAAAGAAAGGCTAGGCATTCGAGTGGTGTGATCCCACAGTTCAAAATCAGAGCAAAGCACATGACACAAATACCCTGATATAAAGGTTTGCCTAGTACATTGACACAGACAAGGGTTTCTTCCCATAGATATGTCTCGGGATGTCACTGCCACTGTGTATGAAAAGTGCTATTGAAACAAGTGTGCCTTACCATGCTTTGTTTGTGTCTAACATAAACAAGCAACCATAAGCAGCCCTCATAGCTAATAAAGTGTCAAATACATGCTAGAGCTTTAAAACATGTTATAGTTCAACACTTTCGACTTTACTCTCGGTATATAAGTAGCAGGGAAAAAGAATAAATGAACGCACTGGGAGAATGGAGAACGGCTGCTCTCCTCCTGCCCCGTAGATGATGCAGACCGGCCCTGTGTGGTCTCCCGGGAGGGGAGGGAGAACGTAGCCTGGGGAAGTGGCGAAGAGTGGGGTGACTCATCACTCCGGCTTCCAGGCCATTGCCTTTGCTAGGCTAATATCCTGGGCATTTACACCGGGCCTTCGTTGCTGTGTGCCTCCCAGCTGGGGTGATCTCCCCATGGGGGAGGTGTTACTCTGAAGTAGAGCAGCACTCTTTGTGTGTCTCACCTGGCATGGTCTCACACTCATCTCTGTCTCGCTGGCACTCCAGATCAGAATGGATTATTTTCCCGTGGAAAACGTGAAAATAACAACCGTTTCTAGACCTCAGTAATGTTGGGGGAACAAAATCGGAGGCGGTTGTAAATTATGTACCAGAGTCCATGTTGAAAGATCTAGAACAATCTGAATGGTACAGATAGACATATGTTTTAAGATACATATATCTTGGTAACTCTCGCAAAGGGAAGCTTATATGTTATCTTTCTAACTTCTCCTTTGAAGTGTGAGAAACATGGACCAGTGCAGCCTCTCCGGCAACTTTCTGGTTCTGTAAAGACTGACGTATTATTAACAAACTCCCTTTCCTGTCTGCAGTTCCCGGAATGCGGATTCTTCGGCATGTATGACAAGATCCTGCTATTTCGCCATGATCTGAACTCGGACAACATCCTGCAGCGGCTCACGTCTGCGGAGGACATCCACGAGGGAGACCTGATCGAGGTAGTCCTCTCGGGTAAGTTCAGGGCTTACGGTGCTCCCGGGTACAAGCACACGTGACTCAGGCTAACGTTCTAGCGTCCCGGTTCTAACGGGTCTGTTCTCTTTGAAAAGCATCAGCCTAGACTTAACTGTATTAGACTAGAGTTCTTAAGTGAACGGACTGTGGAGGACTGCTTCACTCAACATGTATGCCAGATGTGCGGGGTCAATAAAATGTCAGTAAACGCTTCAGTTGGCCCTCACTGGATGACTGCGAACACTGACTGGTTAGATCCTTTGAGGCCACTACTCACAATCAATTTCACCCAGGCCACGAGTTAATGGAAAACACCACGTGTGCTAAGAGATTTAAAATCAGGCACGAGGACTTGAGGACTTATTAATCTATATATTTGACAGGGATGCGGAGGGTGACTTATGAAGTTTTAAATCATTCCAGTCTCCTGTAAGCCTCTGTCACAATACATTTACACAAAACATTAGATAAAAAGGCTAAACGTAGGGGCTGTTCATCGACCTTGTAGTTCCGGTGCTGAATGGCTTTCGCATCCTGTCGCGAGGGCAGCTCCATTTTTTATCGGGGCCTCGATTTTCCTGTCTGTGGCATCTCCACAGGGGAGTCGTACGGCACACCTGCCTTGCGGCTCCTCCCCCCCGGCAGAAATCCACTGCACTGGGAAGGGAGGTGCGCGCGGGGGTGCTCGTTCTTCCCGCTGTTGTTCTGCGGCACCTCCCAAAGTCCAGTGAGCGCCGTGTTGCCCTTTAGCCATTCCCCTGTGGTCGTGTGGTGAGAGATAGCACCGGTCGAGCCTTCCGGGCACCGCGGCTGCGGTAAGGAAGCACAGCCAAAGGGAAAGAGGCCACCCAGCAAGCAGGAGGTGGAGCAGCGCTTGGGCTGGGCACCTGATTCAAAGGCGAGGACTTGTTTTTGTTGCAGTGAGTGGCGGTAGTTGTTCTGCAGCTGGGAGATGTGAGGATGTGCGACAGAGAGAGAAGTGGGGGGATCAGAAAGAGAGAAACAGTAGGAGAGAGGCAGAGAGAAAGACAGAGTGAGAGAGAGACTGAAATGGATGGATGGATGGATGGATGGGGGGGTTTGGGGTCAGAGTGTGCTAAGATCATGACTATAGAGAGTTCTTGTCTACAGAGAGTTCCTGCAGGGCTGTGGCTGCACATAGCATGGCCTATGTGCTGTTTCCATGAACGCCCGAGCCTGAGCCGGTGCCAGCGCTGGGTGCTGCTGTCTGGCATGTGACCTGCTGACCACTCCGCTCCTCCATTTCCCCCCCCCCCTTTGATGTTTGGGGAGGGGCGGGGGCCCACACCGCTCCGGTCTGATCAAGCTAAAGAATCTTTTGTTTCCATGTGTGGAACCAAGTACAGCTCTGCAAATGCTGGCCACTGAAATGTTTTTCATTGTTTCTATTAATCTTTCAGAAAAGAAAATCGGATAAAAATTATGGAAGACAGAAAAATAATGATAAAACTTGGGAGGGAGCAGAAAAAAATAACTAAAGAGAGGGATAACAATGAAGAGCTTCTTTCTACCATTAGAAGCGGATGTTAAAATAGGTGCACAGAGCAGTGGAACGGCTGAACAGGCTTCTTGTCCAGCAGCCAGGCTGTTGGTACACAGTTCTGAAGGAGCGTGAGCATGCTGGATCCAGGTGGTGCCTCCCTTCCCCCAGGAAATGCCTCAGCCCCTCCGGGCCTCTACAGTCAGCCCTGTTAGCCTTGATGCCTGATCTAGATGAGCTCACTTGTATATGAAGGCACGCCGCCGGGAGCGGTTTTCCGCCAGGGAAGCCGCTAAACTCACACGGCTGCGGTAAGGCCGTGAAGGCGCGGGTGACCTGCGGTGTCCTCACTGTGCTGCTCCGTTTACTCCTCTGTTGTCCTACGCGCGGGGGGACGAATCCTGACAGCAGTGTGTCTAAACCAGAGTTATTAGCGGCTAACGGGGCGCTGCCCTTACACTCTACAGGTCAGCTGGGATGCTGCGAGCCGGCCTGTCCTCAGCTGGCCTGCCCTTTTCATCACTGCAGCACAGAGAGCAGAGCAAGAGCCCAGCAGGCAAATCCGCGCTCCCTGCCCGGAGTGCTGAGTCATGCTTCCCAGCGGTCAGAGATGGCTCTCTCTCAGAATAAGGTCCTTCATGAAACTTTGCTAGCGTCCCCATCCTTGTTATGTGTGTGTGTGTGTGGGGGGTGTTAAAAATGAATGTGCTTAGTCTATCTTCAGGAAGCTGCCCTCAAATTTTGAAATTTATTCTAATCAACTGCTAATTTATATCTGATGAGATCACCCACATGAGATCACCGTTATCTGAAGAAATCACTTTGGAATCACTTCAGTCCTGTAAAATTCACTTAGACTGCTCTCTGACTCACATATGAATCACATCTGTGAATCAACTTCCCTGGCAAGCTACAGAAGGTTAGTGTTTTGTACAGGGACGAAACGTGGTTTAACCTGCAGCTGTGTCACGCCTGCATCTTATCGTAGCCAAAGGGTAGCAAGACCTCTAATTAGCTTTATGAATGTGGGGTGGGGGTGGGGGGTTGGAACCTGCCAGCTGAATATTATATTTTATTATATGTGTATTATTACACTGTGAAGCCAAACACTGAGCCCACTCAAATAATATAACTGCTGTAGAAGTGATTGACTCGTTTTCTGTAATATGTGTAATATACAGCAAATACACACACAATATCCTACCTGTAATCCCCACAATGATACTTCTTACATACCTGTTCATATTTGTTTTAATGTGAAATCATTTCTTGGTTGAGATTACTGACATGGTGAGCAATATTAGGATTGATACAACTGAGCAGCAGTAATAACAGTAATAACTTGCTTTCTTAAGCTTGTTGAACTAATATTACTTCAAGTTACAAAATAACTAAATTACTAAATACATTATGTACAAATCATTCAAAGTAATCAGTGGTCTTAAATAACTGAATCACTTTTATGTATGAAGAGGGTTCACAGACGATCATTTTGGAAGTCATGTGCAGGAAATTTGTATCGCAGTTTCCAGGTGGACTTAAGTGTTTAAATAATGTTGGTCTGGGTTTCTGTACCATTGAAATCCATAGAAATTTAGTCATCATAAAATCATTAAAATCCATAAAATGTACTGTCAAAACCGAAATATGTAGAACTCTGTCGCGCAGCCAGGTTTGCTGAGTTTCTTTGACACTTACAATGTTGAACTTCAACTGTTTTCTGTGTGTTCTGTTCTGTGTCATTTGCGTTCTCCTCATGTGTCGCTTTGTTCAGTTCCATCTGGGTTTTTTTTTTCTCTTTCTTTCATTCTTTTGGTTGCGTGCGTTGTTTTTAAGTTGCACTTTAATTGCAGCCCAGGCTACGGTGGAAGACTTCCAGATCCGGCCTCACGCTCTTTACGTGCACTCGTACAAGGCGCCCACCTTCTGCGACTACTGCGGCGAGATGCTGTGGGGTCTCGTACGGCAGGGCCTCAAATGCGAAGGTACCCAACGCTCCCAACACGCCGCCACCCCGCCGGCATGCTGTTCGCAAATACGCAAACACAGGGGCATCGACAGGCAGACGGGCCGACCGTTTGCACGAAGTCCGCACACCCTGGACGCGCTGGCTTTGAAGGCACGCGTGCGCCGGGGTAACACGTGTCAGGTACGGTCAGCTCGCGCTGATAGCCCGGCCCCGCCCCCCCTAACACGTGGGCCTGCGCTCTGCTCCGTGTAGCTGCCGCTTGGAAACGATTGCTGCGAGCCTGTGCCAGGCGTCGCGTGTGGCCTTCAGAGTCACGCTCGCTGCTGCTGCTGCTGTAATGAGCCGCGCTGATGTGCACGTGCATGCAGCAAACTGCCGCACTCTGGAGAGTTTCGGGGGGAGCATGCCAGTAAAACAGCTCATGAAATATGTGATTAATATAGCGGCTTAAATCTTGCTGAAGCTCTCACAATGGTTTGGAATACGATCTGAGAGCTCTGCTCTTTTTTTTTTTTTCCTCTTTCCCTTTTTACTTAACTATTCCAATGGATGCTTCTGCACTGCACAATCAGTGAGACAGCACATATGGAGCCCTCTAGTGGACATTTAGTAAAATTAAGCGTAAGAGAGAACGGACACAACTAAGTCCATTCACCTGACACCGTGTAGCGTGAGCGGCGTTCCGTGACGCGCTTGTGTGTGTGTGTGTGTGTGTGTGTGTGTGTGTGGTGTTTGGCGTGTTCCCAGGTTGCGGACTGAACTACCACAAACGCTGCGCCTTTAAGATCCCCAACAACTGCAGCGGCGTGAGGAAGAGGCGCCTGTCCAACGTGTCCCTGCCAGGATTGTCCATGTCAGTCCCGCGGCCCCCGCTAGCAGAGCACGCCACCTTGATCCCGGATGAGGTGAGAGGCCCACTATCACGTTTCCTACTGACTCCACTTCCTTCTGCCTACATAGTATATACAGCAATAAATCCAGACGCTCTTGGCCAATGCAAAGTGAGAGGTCCGTGTTTCATTTGCGGCTGAACAGGAAGTGATTCAAGTTTGACTTTAGACAACGTCCCCCAAGTGTCCCCCACTGTGTCTATGCAGTGTCTTCAGAATGAATGGACCTTAGCATGCAGTTTGCTTCACTGCCTGTTTTGGCCCTGCGTAACTGAACTACTGTGCATATAGATGCTGGTGATAACGTGCAATATGAATCATGGCATATATTTTACTCAGAGTTTATATGATGTGATACAGTATAGTAAATAGAAATTCTACTAAAAACACATGCTTATCCATAGATGTTACTAAGCCTTTGTTTTCTTAGGTGTCTAAACAGTGCATATGAATGGCCTTCTTTCCAGCAGAGTTATCAGAAAAACCACAAAAAGAAGAAAACTGACCTCTCCAAAAACAACCAATACTCAAACCATGTGTGCACCTATCTGTCTGGCCTCAGCCCAGTACAGAGGATGTTCCTCTGTGTTAGCGCTTACGCATGGCAGTTGAAATCGGAGCCGAGTAGATCAGCTCAAGCCCCTGTGGATTCCTTTCTGTAAGTCTGTGCCACGACTCCACATGTGTGCATGCGGAAGGGGCCAGACCGGAGTCCGATGGCTGAGTCGGGTTTTAATATAGCAGTGTGGACTGTTTCAAAGCAAAATCAATCGGAACATAAACAAACACACCAAATTGGAAAGACTTACTGTTTGTGTTTTTCAACACACAACTCTGTTGCCAATTAAACGCTGCGAACGGTTCGGCTGCGTCGTTCCAAGTGACTTGGGCCTTGCAGCGACGTGTCTGATGCGCCTTCGGGTGGCAAAGGTCACATGTCTGCCCCCACCCTGCTCACCCCTGTTGCACCGGCATCCACAGAGGCTCCATCAGGAAGCCGGAAAGCGCCTCCCGTCCTGGAGTGGCCGGCCCATCTGGATGGAGAAGATGGTGTTGGGGAGGGTGAAGGTGCCACACACGTTCGTCATCCACACCTACACGCGCCCCACCATCTGCCAGTACTGCAAGCGTCTGCTCAAGGGCCTGTTCCGCCAGGGCATGCAGTGCAAGGGTGAGGCCTGTGCGGAGCGGACGTGGATGCCTAGCTCACGCAGAGTAACATACGCCGCATCTGTGATAACGCTTTGTTAGCGCTTTTTCGTTTGTGTTTCCAGACTGTAAATTCAACTGTCACAAGCGATGCGCATCTAAGGTACCAAAAGACTGTCTCGGGGAGGTTCTCTTCAACGGAGGTATGGGTGTTGCGCCGGCGTAGCGGCTTGGCGGTCGGAGACCTGCATGCCGGTGACGGGATTGGTAACGTGACATGCACTGCTTGTCTTGTGCCAGAGCCAGCCAGCCCGCTTCCGGACTCAGACACCACCATGGAGGTGGACAGCAGCGACATGAGCAGTGAGAGTGGCAGGGGCTTGGAAGATGCAGAGGAGCCCACTACTCCTGAGGACAAGGTCTTTCCTGACTCCCTGTTTACGGAGCAGGAGAAGGACGAGGAGCCTGTAAAGACGCCACAGACCAGGTACTTAGCTGCTAGTTTAGGATAGGGGAAGGCTGGATCTACAGCCAACGCCCTGTGAGTGGTAATAGATCTTTCTTCTGCGCTTTGATGATCACACCTGCTTAACAAAGAAGGGATTCTAATAATTCCAGGAATTTGTAGGAATGTAAATGATTCTGTTGTATTCCTGTACTGCTGACTGTCCAAAATCATAGCTTTTGGACAACTAATAATACTAATTAGAGTACGTACAATTGTATGTAAAGTATCTATTATATAGTACATATATTATATAGCACATATAGTACATATTATAGTGCGTATTATATTATGTATCATAGTAAATATAACACATAGTATTATAATACATCTAGTACGTATTATAGTATGCATCATAGTAAATATACATATAGTATGTATTATAATACGTATAGAACGTATTACAGTATGCATCACAGTAAATATACATATAGTATGTATTAATACGTATAGTACGTATTATAGTATCATAGTAAATATAGTACATATAGTATGTATTATAGTATCATAGTAAATATAGTACATATAGTATGTATTATAGTATCATAGTAAATATAGTACATATAGTATGTCTTATAGTTCATATGAGAGAGGGTTCAGTTCCAGTTAGTTGTCGTCTCACTCACTCTTCTGGTCCTGCTGTAGTCCGTCCACTAGCACTAACATCCCTCTGATGCGTGTGGTCCAGTCCATCAAACACACCAAGAGAAGAAGCTCTACTGTGGTGCGGGAGGGCTGGATGGTGCACTACACCAGTCGAGACAACCTTGTAAGATCAACAAACACTTGCTTTCATTCTTAGTTTAATTTATAGAGGCGTTAATATATCTTTAAAATAAATGGGGTAAAACGGTAAAATTTTGAAATGGTGTTTTTTTTTTAAATTCAGCACCTCAAATCTTTCCAGAGACTAGTTATTAAATTAAATTAAAATGAATAGTTACTATAAAAGAAATCTGTGTATTTCTTGATTTCTCCAGAGAAAGAGGCACTACTGGAGGCTTGACAGCAAAAGCCTGACTCTGTTTCAGAATGACTCAGGAGCAAAGTTCTACAAGGTGAGAGGTGAATAGCTCAGGCACATCGTTGTTCTGAATTAAAATGACCAGTCTTTGGTACATGCAGACATTGTATTTCCAGTGAATGAAGTTCAGGGCATTTGCTTTTTCAAACAGAGAAGAGGCGAGTGATACAAATTGTGTGAAATGTCCCCTCCCCCGCTGATCTGGTTTCACTTTATGCAGTGTAAAAATTTCACCCTGGTCAGGGTGGGATACGTCTTTGCCCTTTAGTCATGGTGTGTCTAAGGTCAATCTAGCAACTCCATTGCAGGTGTACTGTAGACTGTTGCTGTTAACACTTAAAAATATTTCTGATATATGGCAACTCTGTAACTTGGTAATAGTGAATACGAGTTCTGAAAAAGATTCACTCCTTAGTCTTCACAGACACACCACTGAATTCTTTGGACGATGAATGGCTGTACAGCCATTGCACAGTTGTAAGCACTTGGGCAAGTGAACACAAGCAAAGGTGAACAAAGTAACATTACATTAACATTAATATATAGTCATTGTATAATATTATATGTAGTTATTATATAGTAACATTAATATATAGTCAAATAGTACATTTTTAAATCTCATTAATTTTAGTGATTGCATATACACTCAAGAAAGATCGTCTTTACCACCTTACAGAAATTTCCAAACTGGTGGTGAAAATCGTAGCATTTTCCTAATGGTGGCGTGTATTAACGCATGTTGGGTTACCTGTAAATATTGTACAATAACAGTAATAAACACTGATACAAAACGAAAGACAGACTTACTAACAGCAGCACTGAAAGGAGAAAGGAGTACGCGTTGCGCACGATTGATACCTCCTTTCTTGCTCAGGGTAAGTGGGCAGCCCCTCACTGTCTGCTGTAGGGAACTCCAGTGAGTCTCAGAAACACCACATGTGATCTCATGAGTCAAATGCAGCCTAGAAAAGCCCACCATGTAGCCACTGTCTGGGTGTGTGGAGGCTACTTGGCACACTTCATTACTGCCTCCTCCAATCTTTAGGTGCCAGAGGAGACTACTGCATGTTGGATGTTTTTATGTCTTCCATATGGATTGACGTGGTTGTTGATGTTTGGATCGGATTCGCCCTTGGTACTACGCCTGTCTGCTTTCATTAGTTCCACGGGGACAGAGCTCCCTATAGAGCCGTATTAAAAACAAGTGGGAAATTAGAGCAGCCCCTTCTCTTCACTGGTAACTGAGCCAAGCGTTTGTCTCTTGGGGGTATTTCCAACTGCTACCAGCTACAGTACTGTCTTTCTTAATCGAGGAAGCCTTTGAACAGTCAGCGTGGAGGTGATGAAGCAAACCCTCTGTGTTCAGAGGTTTGCGAAAAAGGGCCCCTGGTTCTAAGCACTTTTGGTTGTGACCCTTCAATTCAGATATTCTTTTTCTCAGCAACTAGTGCATTTTTCCCCCCGCTCGTATACACGTGCTTTCTGGTGGTCATATGTCAGTCATGCGCTGAAACACTGCCTCCGTTTCATACATTTGGAAGCCATAGCTGGTTCTTTGAAGACGAAAGCCCTGTAGTTTTGGTTTTGCTGCTTCTTTTATGGGTTATGGGGGGCTTGAGTCCTGTCTCCAGATAACTGCTCCTCAGGAAGACCACCCTCTTTCATTGTGCAGTGGCCATCCCCGACACAGTGTCTCACTGACTGCAGCTCCATTGCCTAATGCACACATCCACACGTAGACACTTGCAAATACACACGCATGCAGTCACGCATGCACAAACACACACGCACCCCCCTCCCCCCCACACACACACACACGCAAGCAAGCGCATGCATAGTAATAGAGCCTTTTGGTGTGCTGCCTTGTAATCATGGTTCTCTTCAGTGGGCGGGATCACGTGGTATGCCCGCTAACCACAAGCGCTTGAGCTGAAGCTCAGAGCAGACCGCTATTGGTCACAGCTACCGTTTCCCTCGTTCGTCTTCAGACTGAGCCGTGGGCTGAAAAGAGGGCGGCTGTTTAAACCACTGTCAGAAGCAAGCTTGCCTCATTTGTCTGTGAAATGTCAGAAGGGATATAAAGCATGAGTTTATACTGAAACCCAGTCTTGGACAAAACTGAAGCACAGCTTGGACTGCATGCTGTCAAGCACCCATACTGTGTTCGAAGGACCTTCAGGTATGGATTTGAAAGCAGGAGTCAGTGAAGGTTCTCTCTGTATTAGTTTGACCTATCAGGAGTGGCTGCTAGACATGAATGACTCTCTATGCTCTTTAACCAAAGATCTGAATGCTGGCTCCCTTGATACTGCTCACACTTCAAATGGGAATTTAGTGACTTTTTTTCTGCTGTATCTTGCATTTTACAGGCTGTCGAACTTGTTCACACAGAATAATTCATTATCTTTCACAGTCGGCATCTGAATGGCTGTTTCTGCTTGTACCTACAGGAGATTCCGCTGTCCGAGATCCTGCAGGTGGAGTCAGCTAAGGACTTCAGTAGTCTTGCCCTGGGGGGCAATCCGCACTGCTTCGAGATCATTACTGCCACGATGGTCTACTATGTTGGGGAGAACACAGGCGGCCCCCACCTCCACATCCACAACCCCACACTGGCTGCCTCTGGCGTGGGACCCGAGGTGGCCCAGGGATGGGAGAAAGCCATCCGCCAAGCTCTTATGCCCGTCCCCGTCACCCCTCAGCCAAGCGTGGGCATGGCTGCAGGCCAGGGAAAGGATCACAGTGAGTACAAAAACAGAAATAGTTAATGCATGCTTCAGCATTACTGTTCTATTGCTATTGCAAAGATGGATATTGTGGCATAGTAAAATTAGATTAGAGGTAGCATGTTCAGGTTACAGGAGTAAATAGAATTATTAGAGTTATTGTTATTTGAATCCTGAAATAAGTGGTAAAGGTGACTTGAAAAGAGGGACTATAATGTCAGTGTAGTAAGAAAACTACAGGTTAAAAGAACACCAAAATAGTAGCTTTATAGGAGATATTCTTAATATCTACCCATTGATATTTTATTCCCAGTAATTGTCATGAATTTATATTGGTCTACCTCTCCGGAAATGTTCACATAAAGAGCAGCTAGCATATAGCAAGAAAATAAATGAAAGCAGATGGCCAAGCTTAAAGAAAAAAAAACAAAAACTGATTCACAAGTCTAAATTCTAGGACATGGATTTAAGCCAGCATGGGAAAAAGGAACCAGCTCCATGTCCTGTTAGTGGACAGTTCACCCCATATGTAACACTTGTTAGATGGAGATTGGAAGCTATAAGCGATTTCACACCTCTTAATGAGGCCCGTCAAGATAATCCAAAAACTTGTTGTGAATCCAGCAAAAAACAAACTACTCCATGTACACCCTCGAAGAAACAAATGCGTCCTGATCTTTACCCGTCAATCACAGTAAATACTATATATGTTACATTTTATTCAATGTTTAACATTTTTCTTAGATTGTTTTTGGATATAAGAGGTTATGAATTTTTATTACAAAACTAACCTTCTGTGAACAGGAACATATATAAAAATGAAAATATGATGCTAGCAACAGGTAACTTTAGAATTAAATTGTATGAAGTTATAAAAAGATAGATAGGTAGCTACATACATATGTAAGTAAATTTAGACATGTGTAGAATTATGTACACTGTTGTAAATCATCAGGATTACTGAAAAACTTGAATAGTATTGTAAATGGTAGTAAAGTTAATATCCAGAATGTTTTTTATTTAAAAAAATGATTATCAAATTTCAAGGCTGTGACTTTGGGGAGAAATTACTACATGTAGATGACTGTAGCATATACCTTTTCATTTAATACTCAAAATATAATTTAGTCTCAGGCTTATATTGTATATGTTGTTAGTGAATAATTTAGTATTAATTAATAGAATGATGAAAGGTAATTGCAAACGTAATCTTTATAAAGCTGGGTACATGTATAAAATGTATATAATGGTACTATTAGTATAATATCATATACTGTATTTTGCTAGCTGGATTGCCTTTTCCTGACTGTAGTTTTAAAATTCACCTGATAAGTATTGCCAAAAAGATTCTTCTTAAACTCCTCTAAGCAAAGTTCTACTGTGTACTGTCAGTTCCTGGAGACTCGTGTTCTACATCATCAGTGAAAATGACTTTTAACAAGCCACAATGATGCACAAATCCATATTTAGGCTTGGCTGATTAAATCTTAAAATTTAAATCTTATCTTTTTACCTTCCTCCACATGTCACTGCCTCTTTGTAAAGCATCTAGAATGCAGGTGTTCTTCCCAAACCAAGATTCTTCTACTTGCTCACAATGTCAACAGGAATCCAATACACATCTCTGGTCCTTGGGCTCTAAACGTTAGGAGAGATTACTTCTCGCTACCTCCAAATGCCATTTGCTCCCCCTGTATGTCACACCTTTCCCTGAGAGCATGTTTGTAGACTGAGATCCCTTTAATCCTAAAGCTTGTCTGAATATCCTTCATCTATGTATACATTTTTGTATGTATACAGCTTTGATACATTTCAGAGATGCATGACAATTGTTTGAATTTGATGCAGGGCTTCAGCCCGACCGAATCTCTGCAAGGTGATCTGGGAAGGAGCATTTTCATCTGTTGTCTTTTCTTTTTTATGTCCCTCCACAGAGGACCTGTCCATCAGCATTTCTGTGTCCAATAGTCAAATCCAGGAAAATGTGGTAAGTCTGTATTTGCTGTTACTATTGTGCACTCCACCGCAATGCATTCTCGGTTATTATTGTCTCCACTATCAAACTGACACTTGTACAAAACATCTGTAAAAGATCAACAGTCTACACCAAGTTGTCCCACAGTTACCAACCTTCTAAACAGGAACTACTGAACTATATTTAAAAATCCTAACAAAACAGTATACTACAAATAAATAAAATCACCACAGCCTTGATCGTTATTAGGAGGATGTGGTTAGTCAACTGAAGGTGCTGCTCTAATGTCTCCCCTTAGGATATCAGCTCTGTTTACCAGATTTTTGCTGATGAAGTGTTGGGATCAGGCCAGTTTGGCATTGTATATGGAGGTAAGCCTGTGAGGAGACGATTATTAATAATTTCTAGCCTTTTCAATTTTGTTTCAGTTATCATTTCTCACTTCTTATGCATCTTCTTTTAATACAGTAGTATTTCAATAAAAGTATTTAAACAAAACTTTCACATTTGTCAAAAGGGAAGCACAGAAAGACGGGCAGGGATGTGGCAATAAAGGTGATCGATAAAATGAGGTTCCCTACCAAACAGGAGAGTCAGCTGAGAAACGAAGTAGCCATCTTACAGGTGAGTTCCCACCTTAATCACCCCAGAGACGAGCAGCCTAATTATCACAGCCGTTCCCTGCATCGTGGAATTGTGATGTGGTCCTGTTTTTCTCCTGCCACAGAACCTACACCATCCTGGCATTGTCAACTTGGAGTGCATGTTTGAGACCACGGAGCGAGTGTTTGTTGTCATGGAGAAGCTCCATGGAGACATGCTGGAGATGATCTTGTCCAGTGAGAAGAGCAGGCTCCCTGAGCGCATCACCAAGTTCCTGGTCACGCAGGTCCACAGCTCATTCTCTCTCCCTAACCCCCAAGGGTCCTTCCAGGTTTCTCCATGTTTGGAGGCCTCTTCTTTGTCTTCCCTCAGCCCTGTTTATTCTGGCAGAGTGCTATGAATGGGACTGTGTTTAGAATAGTCTGGATCTCATCAGGAGGCTTGAGCGAACCTCTGCTCCACTGTTGGGGTCTGTGGTCTGAATCGAGCAGAGGGGCCCCTCCAGGAGGGCTGGGGGTGCCACGGGGGCTCGCCTATTAGCCGAGCCTCTGCAGCCTCCGATTAGCAGCCGCTCACCAGCTCTGATGTGGTTGAGAGGCCCCTAATGCTGTCTGATGGGTATATATTTCATTGAAAACGAATGATAAATTTGAGCCAATTTGATTTCCCCAACATGTGTTCTGAACATGCATCATAAAATGTATTTATCTTGTAAATGTGGAAATATATTTGGATAGCACTTCAAGTAAGGCTTAGGATATTAGCTTAAGTTGGACCTGAAACACGTGGCTTCTCTTTCTCGTCCATAGATTCTGGTTGCTTTGAGACATCTCCATTTCAAGAACATTGTTCACTGTGATCTGAAGCCAGAGAATGTCCTGCTGGCTTCTGCAGAACCTTTTCCTCAGGCAAGAGTCTCCAATGTCACTCACAAACACTTGCCATTTTTTGATCATAAGATAAGTCTGTGAAATGACACTAAAAGGCGCCCTGCGTGCTCATGAGGACAGTCAGCGTGGTTTTTCCTCTGCAGGTAAAACTGTGCGACTTCGGTTTTGCTCGCATCATCGGGGAAAAGTCTTTCAGGCGCTCCGTGGTGGGCACGCCGGCATACCTGGCACCAGAGGTCCTGCGTAGCAAAGGCTACAATCGCTCCCTGGACATGTGGTCAGTTGGGGTCATCATCTACGTAAGCCTGAGTGGAACATTCCCCTTTAACGAGGATGAGGACATTAACGATCAGATCCAGAATGCTGCCTTCATGTACCCGCCAACGCTTTGGAAGGAGATATCCTCAGAAGGTAAGAGACCTTCAGCTGCTAGCAAACTATCCTGAGCTGACTGAAGATGTTTCTTCAGTTCATCACATCGAAAATGTTACATTCCTTTGATACAAATAATTGTATTTAGAACTTTTCAAAGATGCGTTTTTATTTACCACCTTTAAACATTTTACGTTGCGCAAAGTGAGGACGTTTTTATCGTGTATGGATTTTTGAGGTAGAATTTGTTCTAAGTTTCTTATTATGTTGGCTTCTGTTTTACCAACATTCTGCTTAAACATATTAGGCTAGACAATTAGTTATCTCCATTTTTCCTATATAACCTGGCTTACCATATCATTTTTTTGTTGCTGAGTAATGAAGGCACCATCCGCTACTATGAATATGTTAATATGGTTACTATTACACCAACCATTAAGAGATGGGCCCAATGATGGTCAGATTATATTATAGAGGTTCTGACCACAATTACTACACACTACAACTCACATGCCACATTTAAAAATCTATTCAGTATAATTATCTGCAAATGGTCGAGTGTCTGTTTTAAATACTTCTGTCAGTACTGCATTTGAAGCAGACAGCCATACAGTGGATGCTAAGAGCATAAGGGACTAGGCGGCCCACCCCCACGTCTGCTCTCTCAGACATTTAAGCCTTCTGAGTCACTCACTAATCTCCATGCCACTGACTGCTCCCTCACCACCACAGGAGAGGGCCCCGCCCTACAGCCGACCCCCTCAGGGTACAACACGCTTTTCTCCATTCAGATCTGAGCCCCCTGATGTCTTACCTCTTTATCAGTATCATCTTAAATGTAATCAGAACTTTAATGGAAAATCCTGCTAATCATCATTTGGTTTCTGGTGACTATTTGCACCATTTATGATAGACCTTTTATGATAGGTGACATTTTGATATCATCTTGACACTGAGTCAGAGCATCCGATAAAGATCTATCAGTCTCTGTTATTACACTGCAATTTGTCATTTGGGTGGACAACTAAGGCCCTTTCGTAAGTCAATCTAGATAAGAACATCTGCTAAATGCAGTAAATACAAATGTAAATGTACATTTGGTTTTGATCGTATGTTTCCATCAAGCCACAGGTGACATTTGTGAATTTTTAACCCGCAGCCACAGATCTCATCAACAACCTCCTGCAAGTGAAGATGAGGAAGCGGTACAGCGTGGACAAGTCCCTCAGTCACCCATGGCTTCAGGTGAGACAGCGCCATATGCACTGTAGCAGTGGCCAGAGCGCTCTCACCCCCCGTCGCGTGTGCTGACCCGCTCGTGTATCCCGCTTCGCCAGGACTACCAGACGTGGCTGGACCTGCGGGAGTTCGAGACGCGACGGGGTGAGCGCTACATTACCCACGAGAGTGACGACGCACGCTGGGCGGAATACGCGGACGAGCACAGCCTCGTTCACCCCAAGCACTTCATCATGGCTCCCAACCTGGACGACATGGACGAGGACCCCTAGCCACCCCGCGGAGCGCACAAGGGATGGAGGACAGTGTCGAGGCTGTCACTAGGAGGCACTAGCTCCTTAAAAAAAAACTGTAGTTTCAGAGGTGAGACCACAGCACTGTGCTGGGGCAGTGGAAGTGGTGAGTGTTGCAGAAACAGGCAGGATAATGCAGTACAAAGTATTGTCCTGCTGTGCTGGCATCTTGGACACGGTTCAGACCCGTGTGTGGTGATGAAGGATTTCTCGGTTCTTCTTTCAGGTTAATCCTAGTCAGAGTAAAAACTAAATGGGGGTATGCTGTCGGTATGCATTCTGCTCTCCAGCACTGACTACATCTAAGGGTGCAAGTGTCTGTCTGATTCGCAGAACAAGTGCTCTCTGTGTTAACTATTTTACAATAATGATCTTAATTTGAAAAACAGCACTAGGGGACGTGATGTTACAAATGGGAAAGAAGGGTATGGGTGATTTAAGAATTGTACTTGTATCTGAAGGCTAAGTTCACATGGCATTGTGTTTTGTAAACAAACTGGAAGAGTATTTTTTTCTTTTTTAAAAATATGCTGGCTGAAAAAATGTAAGATTTTACATTTAAGTACATGCAGTCAATAACTACAAGGAAATCTGCAGTTTTTCTCATAACAGTCCACTTGAGAAAAGGACTAAATATTCAAGAGGAGCCGAAAGGGAGATGTTGAGCAAGAGACCCTTCACATGCATTGTACAGATGATAGTACACCAAAGCTGAAATAAGGCAAAATCAACCATTTTAATTGATCTGGAAGAGCTAGTGAAGGTCTATTGACAAATAACTCCAGTAATTTGGAATCAGGCACCTTTCATGTTCAACCCCCCACCCCCACCACCTTAGTTTAATGGGCATCTTCGCTAGATTAAGTGGTTACCAGTAAGCCATTTCTCTGTCCTATTTTAACACTTACATGTGTAGGGAGGCTGTGGTGCCTCACACAAAATCTGTCTCATGCTTTGGAGGGCCCTTTCAAAAGCACTACAATAGGTTAACGCAACTTCCTAAGAGTTGTGTAAAAAAAAAACTAAAAAATTATAGGCCATTTACACACAAGACATTTGCTCATAACTAATACAAAACATGCTTTGATAGTATTATTATATGACTTTCCTTTTTCATGTGAGCTGCACACTGAATGAACATGGAAACATGGATGTATAGTATTGGAGGCTTTCAAAATTAATTCCAGAACTGGACTACCAAAGTAGGGAGGCAGTAAAAAGACTTTTTTGTTCCAGTTCTAAATGCTGAACCAACTTCAACTGGGGCCTGTTTTCACTCAGACCAGTAAGATACCACAGTAACATTTGGAGCTGAGGCAGTATATGAATGCGTGATCTACTGCCTCACCATCCTATGGTGTGTGCTATGAGATGGAACTTATGTCTGTATGGTGGCCAGCTGAGATCTTTCCTTAAAGAAGGAGTAAGATCTCTCCAGTCTATTTAATTTATCCAATGTGACCCGCTGGACAATACGTGCACTCTTAGAATGGTTTGCCATAGCACAGAATAAGGAGCCATTGTGAGCAGCTCGATTTGACTGGCTTGTCTGCATGAGATGGAAACTTTTCCATCACTTTTTGATCCTTTAACCTGGGAGAAGAAGTGGGTGGTTTCTCCCCTGGATCTTTGTAACAGTTACTTTATGTTGCCGCTGGATTGGCAGGTGTGAGTGTTTTGTATATTTTAGTACATAAACAAATAAATGGTCTACATCATATGTGTCATTCCTTATTTCAGAACTAAGGCATGTAAATACATCCTGAAGCATAAATTGTAGATGGGCAAAATAAAAAAGGACATGATTGTCTTTGAAGTAATCAAATAATTACAATAATTAGTCATTTAAATAATAAGTAATTTCAATCATTACAATATTCATTATATTATGCTGAGTTCCAATAAGCAGTATGTGCCATATAGAAAAGAATTCTGGAAAAACGTATATGTAAACGCATATTCATATATGACTTTTATATGAGTTAACAAAGCAATTTGGTGTTCCTGAAGGCCACATGATGAAGCAGTTTGAGCAATGTGCTAGCACCACCAAGGTTATGGATTTGATTCCCAGGGAGCACTCATACTGATAAATATGAATGTCCCTTAGGATAAGAGGTTCAAGCAAATGCTGCTAATGTAAATGAGGCAAATAGTGAGTGTGAGTTCCCAATAAGCTAAATAGTGAATTGCTGGTGCAACAATCACAAAAATGTTTTTTCCAAGCATGGACAAAATGCAAGGACAAAGAGGAATGAAGAATGCTTGCAAGTTGAAAATAGTTAATAAACGCCACAAAACTACTGCCTCAGAAGTGACCACAGAATTGAATCATTGCCTTGGTGGCTCATTTACAACATGAACTAAAAATACAAAAGGCCCATAACCTTGTGTGTAAAGAGTACAAACCCTGGACCCCTTAGCAATAATAACACGATGGTCAGATGGACTGTCTTTCACCCGCTTTCCTACATCTGGACATGTTTACATTTGGAAAAAGCCAAAGGATGCCTTTAACCCACAATGCCCAACTGTCAAACATGGTTGTGGTTCCAGAATGGTATGGGAGCTGCCATATTGTGTGAGTTGTCAGGTTCAGTGATCGCTCTGTGGTTGTGTGATGGCCAAGGAATATGAGGCCAGGTGCACCCTATGGTGCAAACACAGTTCGCTCATGGTGTTCCCATACAGCAAGATTAAGATGGCATCACAATCACCAGATCTAAACATCAGCAAGTCTTAATGGTGTGTTCTGAACATAGAGTGTAAAGGCAATTGCCACCTGCTTCATCCCTCAAATCAAGGAATGGACCAATGTCCCATTAAACAAGATGGGTCCAAGATGGGTCGAAACTCTTCTCAAAACACATAGTGGCTAGTCTCCTCACCACTGAGCATGAATCAAAAGCTAAACCAAAAACCAATTATTCTCGTCGTACCGCATATAGGTGACTATGTACCTCTCAGGTGAAATACTGTGAAATGTGACATTTCTGCTCAACATGAATACTTTTCCAGCCAGTGTGCTTCTATTGAGAGGACCACACCACTGCATGAGATGACCCCCAATCAATATGTTTCTAAGACCACAAACAACCAAGAAAAAAGTAAAATATTAGAATACATATGAAAATATGTATTTAAATATTTATCATTTTAAATATATTCCTCGCTACTTGCATTATGTTCACCACCTGTAGTTGAACAGCGAATCCTTTTAGGATGAGCTACGCAATTACGGTTTAAAAAGAAAGACTGCGGCATTAAATGCTTGCTATCCGCTCTTACCAGGCCACATGTTAACACCCCAAGTTCGGGTTTTGGAGGTAGATTTCTCTGCATGCTTGATGCTGGTGTGTGATGAGTGCTAGTATGCGTGATTCCCACTGGGTTAACTGCTGAATAATGGTGGCACCATATGTCACACGTAGTGTCTAGCAGCTGGATGCAATCGAGTAACCACTGGACATCAGACAGGCTGGCCCACCCCATAACACTGGAGTAATGAGAGAGAGAACACTTACTGCAGTATTCACCACTGCTCATGGATATACATATACATGTCGAGGTTTTTTTCCCCCTTCCTGAATATAATTTTCCTAAAATATTATTTTTAGGATACACACTGTAATCAATACTGCAATAACTCTACGAGGCTCATAAATCATAATTTTGAAGTTGCAGGAACTAGTTATGCTATGTAATCCCGTAATGGCACCGCAGACAAAGCATTACTTGACGTTCGGTATAATGTGTAGCTAATAGCTTTCCCTGGACTGTTTCCAAAAACACTCACCTAGCTTCATGAATTTCAGAACTGGAGCAGCGGCTCCGCCTACCAGTGGGATTCGGCTCAAATGAAGGGTGATGTAAGGGAGTGTATAGAAGAGGGGTTGAGGAGGGGGTCTCCGCTCCGTCCCATGGGCCCGGAAACGCTCGGAATGAGCTGCTTTATCTGCTCCCTCTTCAAATTGCTTAAAGATGCCAGTCGTGCCACATGGCTCTCTGATAAGTGCTTGTCTTCGTGAGAGTGGAAAACCAGGCAGACAAATTGGCTCTCGCTCCATTCCATTACCAAAACTTGTGAAGTGAGGAGAAGTTTTTTTTCTTTCTTTTTTTTATCATCGTAGTGCCATTTAGATAAGGTGCGGGACGTGGCTGGACTGTTCCTGGATCAGTCAGCTGCAAAGAGTGATATTTCACCTGGACTGGAGACTCAAAATGAGATTAAGCGGGGCTCCGTATGAACAAATCCAACATCAAGTGCAAATCAACAAAACCTTCCAAACATACCATTTAATCTTGGGCATAATCACAGACACAAACACGTCATCGAAGAGGACCATAGAGGCATATATCCTGAATGGCATGTCGTACTGGAGGGTTATGCAAAGGGTTTCCACAGGCTCATTCTTTCATGGTTAGCACAGTACGGCAAGAAGATGAAGGATCTGGCCCATGTTCTCCTGACCTGCTCTGGAACGTGAGCCCTGGAAATGGAAACGCTTCAGGAACGGCTCAGCAGACCCCACAGGAGAGCGGAGCGGGGGGCCCCAGCGGCACGACGCATTAACACGGCCTGGGCCTCGACCTTGACGGCAGTCCGTTAGACGCCGTAGAAACGCTGAGATGAGAAAAATTCATAATGGCCGTGTTGTGTAAATATTCCCGATGAAGTCCAGATGTTGGCACGTCGCGAGTAGCATTGCGGCGGAGAGGAAAACGACGCAGGCCTGCTTCCACGTGAGCCATGCAGTTTACCAAGAGTCCAAGTCAAACTACGTATAAACGTAGGGCAAACGTATGATAACGGCCATCATTACCAAACACATATTACACGACATGACTTCGAACATCACACCTTGTTTAGTCAGCTCACTAAATTCTATTTGTATGGAAATAAGAGGAAAAAAACAAACAAATAAGTGACTTAATGTAGTGACTATACTACAAAGATTTCAATCATATCCATTACAATACCAATTCATTATCATATTATATTTACATGTAATGTCACTTATGTTGTGTTACAACATATCAAAAGCAAATATGGAAAAATCATTAATATATGATAAATGTTTCAGTACAGAGCGACCGTAATCTTAATCGACTAGATAAAGTGCTCCGTGAGTCAGTTAGTTCCTTTTTGCACCACTAGGTGTCATTCTGCTCACAAGGTTTATACCAGGCCTTACATGGACCATTAATTGTCAAGGACATAACAATAAGCTAAAATGCTTAATACTTGCAAATACACACATTAAATTGCTGTAGTCTTTGTAACTTCTGAATGTTCATTACATTAAATATATATATATATATATATATATATATATATATATATATATATATATATATCTATATATATATATATATATATATATATATATATATATATATATATATATATATATTAGAATGGCCTATTTAGCCACAGCCTCGCTTTTTTTGTGATATGGGGATGTACAGATCCAGTTGCAATCTACAGTCAGCTGAGGTGAGACGTAGCCCTGAGTGAGTCTCTACCGATAGAAATTATGGCAAACAAAGCAACCAACATGCAAACAGACAAAAAGCAAATGAGTAGAGGGAGTGAAGTGATGGGAGATGGGTGCACTGTTTGCAGTAGTGCTGGATCTATTTCACGGAGAATCCCCACTAGATAGCCAAGCAGTGCCTTTGAAGGCTCTACAGACAGTTTCACACTCTGGGTGCTGGGTGCCTCAGACACTCTACATGGTAGGGATGTGAACTCAAAATGGTGTATTTATTTATTTATTTAGTTTATTTAGTTAGTTTATTTGTTTCTTTTACTTGATATATATATACACACACACACACAAACACACACACACACACACATTTTTTTTAATTTTACTATCATTTTACACCCTGATATTTCCTTTCATAGGAGAAAAAACTACAATGATTTTAGTGCAAATGTCCTCCTCACTGCCCCTTAGCTAGACAGAATCAGTTTTATTTCAAGGGGATAAAGACCCTTGACGGAATCTGTGGCAACAAAACAGGTGCACAGTCCACCAATTTGCCATTAACAGCCGTTGTGATCACTTTCGCAGTATGCTTTCTAGTAAAAGTGTTGCTTAAGCCCTACACTTTCAATGAAGTAAACAGTTTGGGTGTTAGGATCCATCATTTATCTTATGTACAATCATCTGGAACACATGGTCAATTTGTTCTTCAATTGTTTTCTCCACATTAAGGCCCAGGTGAGAGTTAAATGCCCCGATGCCCTGTTGACACCCCTATTTATGTATATAGCAGACAATAGTGTTCCAAAAAGGTCAAGTAGCTGACAAGGGTGAATTAAAATAATTCAAGAGTGAATTAAATAAAAAAAAAACTTCCCATGGATTAATTTAGTGGTTTAATTATGATTCCTATGAAGAGTTCATTGATCTTCTCTATGGGGGGAGGAAGAGGAAGAGGAAAATGGAGGAAGAGAATCCTGATGTGTGAACAAAGAGTCTGCTGCTCAGGACCCGCTGTGGCTGGCCTGCTTGCACCACTCCAGCTGGGTGGAGAGGAGTTCCCGCAACCTCACGCCCACTTCCTGCGAGTGGCTGCAATACGCAACCTCAGAAGGGGGCAGGCACTGAACTCTCAAACAAGTGGCAATATTTGCTCACCTGAAACACACACGACTCGGCAATTGAGGCCTGGGGCTGTGGAGCGCGCCTGCGTGGCTCCAGCAGCTGTGGATCTTAGAGGAGTGGGAAGGGCCAGGAAGTGTAGTGATGGGGAGCTGCCCCCCTGCCGGGCAGCTGTTTATCACCAGCCGTGCCATTGTGTTTTATGGGTGGGAAGGCTGTATTTGTCCTTAGCTGCAGGAGGCTGATGAAGTGCTAATCTGCCGAGTGGCTGCGTCACCAGAGCCTGCTTGTTAGCGGGATAGCTTGTTAGCCGTCGGAGCTTGTAAAACTCAGCCTGGATTCATGGGCTCCCCTGCCAAGGGTTTTCACGGGTAAGCAAACACAGGCTGGGCTCTGATGAGACATGCTGACCGGCTGGGGGAGCTCTGGGGGAGCTCTGGGAGTCGCCGGCCGGAGGGGAACACAAAGATCCAGGTTGTCTTACTTCCCCTCCCAGTGCTTTTCAGTAAGTGTAACAAACTGGCCACCTCCACATGGATGGAAGCCTACTCGCGGCACGAAGGAAATGCCAATCAAACGTCTATAGACCAAGTTTCAGTCTCAGAACGTGGTGCAAAAAAATGTATAGGAAAAATGTAAAAAGTCTGCTTAAACAGGTTAATAGATAACAACAACCTCCTACAACTCTAAACCAGTGCAAGAGCACTCCAATAAGCACACTGGCTAATCAAAATGGAATCAGGAGGTGTTTTTTTTTTTGTTTTTTTTGAGGAGCTTGTTGATGTGGAAGCTAATGGCAGATGGGCAGCTTGCAAGCCTGGCTGATGTGGGCTCAGGCCTGCAGCCGCGTTGGTGGCCGCAGTAATCCGAAACTCGCCAGTGCCCCATCAGACTCGGAATCTAGATAAGGCAGCCAAAGAGCAGCCGCAGGAACAATGGAAAATGGGAACAGTGAAATGCCTTTTCACTGACGGAGAACTGAGGTCATCAAGGGCTTCTGAATGTCTGGACTAGTTAAAAAGGCCAAACAATTGTTCTTATAGATTTCTATACATTATAGATAGAATGTATAGAAAATAAAGCTTGTTGTGATTTTTGAGTTGATTTTTTTAATGTCCAGTCTCAGATGCACCTGTTCAGTGAAATGTCAGGAAATGATACGTGAATAAACAGCAACGAAGAGCTAAGTTATGCAAGCTTCTGATAGTATACTGCACCATTTTTCAAGAAAGACCACATTAAACATGGTCACCATGGTGTTGCCACAAGCTCCATCACGATGTTTCACTTCCTGGAGAGCCATTCATTCCTTGTTGGGGATGTGATTAAAATCGTCTTATGAAAGATAGGACAGAATGAAGCTTTGTAAAAATTTTGATGAGCAATACTTGTTGAACACTGACTGAATACCAAGCATTTTCAAACTTGTTATTCTTTAGTGTTTAGTACCCATCCTGTTTATCTGGCTGTCCTACCTTAAAAAAACACTTTGGCAGATATAGTTCTATTTTCGCAATAAAGTACTTCCTTATCTATCTGGTGTTGCTGACTTTTTGACAATGCATCCCATGGCCCATTATACACATGTGCTGTCACGTCTGTGACACTTGTATTTGTCACTAACATATTTAATGTGGCCACCAATATGATCTCTTTCAAAACCAGTTAGCTGATTTATATAGTTTTAGAAACAGGGATGTAAAAATATTGAATTTTAAAAACGTCTTTCAGAGCTGAAACATAATGGTGCATAATGTTAAGGAGAAAAGTAACAGGACAGAAAAGGTTCCCACAGAAAAGTCACTGAAATGGAAACGTTAGCTGTGCAACATCTTGGCTGAACCATGGTCACATGGCAAGCATGGGAGTTATTCAGGTAAAAATATTTATTCATTTTTTATTTGAATTCAATTTATTACAGTGTGATGAGTTTTCAAAATTAGATTTATGGCAAATATGAAACATTTGAAAATCAGTTTAAATTGCATTAACTTGAATAACTTAAAAAGGAAATTTGAAGGAAAAAGGTTTTCCTTTACTCATGGATGTCAGCTTCATCTGCAGACATTATGGCTAACACATGCAGTACTAGATGATAATAACATGTATGTAGCAGTGAAATCTGCAGGATCTGCTTCTGGGTCTTAATTAATTCTTCACGTTATTGTAGAAAAGCTTCATTTGAATGTTCTCAAGGAGACTAATATAACTCGCTTTCATATAATTCATATTGCATTAATAATGCCTACTTCCAAATAATACATTGCAACTTTTTGCACAGTTATATGTTTTTATCACTTTTCACTATGTGTGAGGGAAAAATATGAATGACTTGCTCATTGGGACATTGAGTTCTAGCCACTTGCTTGTTTTTCCAGTGGATGTGGAGATACTGCAGCCTGAATATTTTGCAATCAAATGGCCATGTGATCTTGAAATATAGGTCAAGAGCATTTAAAGGGGAACACTGTGATTTGGTGAATCAACTTTATCATGATTTTTCATGAAGATGCCTCAAAAATGGCCAACTAGAAGAATGACAACAATGTTGTGGATGGATGGACTGTGTGATTAGAACACCTGTATTTATTAACCCATGAGTACAAAATGTTTTTAAATCTCTGATTTAATTTTCTTGTAATACAAATAATTTTCATTTGTGGTTTCTTTCATTTTGTCCTCACCCTCTAGACAAAGAAAGAGAAGTGAGAGAAGCAATTCTAACCTTCTGTTAACTTCAGGTTTAACTTCTGTCACCACCAGTTAAATGACTTTCCCTAATGAATTAATTTCAGCCAGAGTCACGTTTACTTTTGAGGTGTCAGCTGAGGAGTGAAAATGTGTCAGCCGAGTGTGAATGATGGCAGCTCCTGCTTCAGGATAGGGGATTGATGGCGGTAATATTTAAGAACGCCTCTTCCCACGGGAGCGTGCAGTTTAATTAGCATACTGACGCTTGCCCTCACATTTAATTGCTTTCGGTTTTGTAATTAAAACGTGTGTTGACTTTGCCTTTCCCTCACTGATGAATAACAATGGAGGGTTATATGATATTACACTTTTGCTGCAGTGTACATTAACATGGACAGATTAAAATAACGGATGTAATCCAAACCATTTTGTGCCTAACCACTAATAGTTTGTCGAGCATGGTGGAGCATTATAATGCATTAATCTTTTCAATTAAAAGATCAAGCATCTCAAGACTTCACCCAAGGGCTTAGCCGTGTTCTCTTGTCTGGCTTTCGGTTGCTTGTTTATAACTTCTATCCGTTTGGGTCATTCAAGCTCAAATTAAGAGCCGTTTGATTTTCCACCTTTGCCATGTTGACTGGATGTGGATTGGCACCTTGTTTGAGGTATGCATGACTATGCTGTAGTCTTTTTTGCATGACAAGAGCAGTGTATTGAGGCCGCCCCTGGATACAGACCACATGGAACCCTAACGTAGGGCATTCCCCAGTAAATTCTTCTCAATATCAAAAAGGTGCGTATTTGAGGAAATTCTTAGCCCATTTACGCCAGTGTTTACACCCAGACCCAATGGGCCCCTGTGCAATGTCTTACGTACCTCCCCTCTGCCTGTGAATGACACCTCAATGGCCGCCCTAGGTTTTCTTTTTGCTCCTCCCTCCCTCCGGCGAGGGATGTGTGCATTCCCCGTCACACTACTTTTGAGATTCATTTCCAGGTAAACACGCTTTGGCCAGCCACAAACCTGCAGCCAACAGCCGTTGTCACAGCTGTGGCAGATAATAGTCGGGCCCGACTCATGACCCGCTCTGGAATGTTTACAGTCACCACAGGTCCTGCACAGCAAACACTCCTCCATTCCTCTAGGAGAAAAAAAGATGGTCCAGTTATTAATTTTATTTTGACAAATCACATGCTTAAACTATTGGCCCTTAGTTACTATGTCAGGGAACCAGAGCGGTAAAAGCACTGATTAAAGCAACCTTACACAGGGCTTTAAAAAGCTTGCTCAATTTTTTGCATTTAGAAAAGCTTACTTTGAAAGTGAGGAGTCTAAGTAACACATTCCTGCAAATAGCCGGGAGGTGGGGAGGCGCGGGGGTGCTTGAATTGTACCTCCCACCTAGCTTTCACAGGCAGCCTAAAGTCCCAAAGAGATGCTCTGGGCAAGACTTCACCCAATGGTTCGAGGCAATTTAACGGGTCAGGCAGAAAAGCAGTGAACCTGTGCTAGATAATTCACTGCGTCACAGGTATTAAATGAAAGCAGTGAGTGGGAGCTGAATATTTTCATGTCGAAGTTCTCCAAAATGAGAGTAACAACTTGGTAAAGCATTTCTCATCTTTCCAGTTGATGTTTACGGGTTCATGGGTCAGAACTAGCAAACAAAAATGAACTGTGCTGTTACAATGCATCACTGAACCTTTTAATGGAGTGCCTGTTAAAAACTGCAATGCTCATATAATCTGAGCAGTGAGATTTCCTGTGCTGTTTCTGAACCACAGGAGACCTGAACCTGTCTGTATCTCACTTTGAATCTGAACCTGTCTGTATCTCAATATGACTTACGATAAAGTTGCATTCAAAAATGTGAGTACAACAAAGAGCACTTCTTCCAGACCTCCCACGAGAGGACGTGCTAAACGTTTCAGGAGCTTAAAAATAGCTTGACCCTTCTGCGATCTTCAACATGAATTCCTGTCTACAATGGGGAGAATGCAGGTCAGTGTTTAGAGATGCCGAGGCAATATTTGCTTAGAATACAGGGCCTAATGTATGAGTTTGGGCAGGATCACCTAGACACCACCCACAATGCTGGCACATTGCAACACACAGAAAGCATTCAAACACATGATGGATGCTCAGTGGTTATTCTAAGAGCACAAACAACAAAAAAATCCACATATACCCTAAATATGAACATAAATGTGAGGATTTACAATGAATGTTCCAATAGTCTTTTTGAGGGAACTGGGTTTGAAGGCTTGAAGAAGCAACCATATGCTGCCCAGGGCCCAGAGTAAATTAGGTGCAAAGTATAAGCCGATACCCTAGCACCTTCTGTTTGCTCCAAGACAGGTCATTTTGACCAAATACAAAAAAGTGACCTTCGCTACCAAGTATGCTCAGAATCTGTACTCACTCATGAATGATTAACTTAAAGCAAAATATCCCAAAAGTCCTTGATGCTGCACACCTGCTCACCAGAAAACAGCGACAATGTATAATAAGGTAGTTGTGCGACATTAAAGTGAAGTCTCTTAACACTCAAAAAATTCAGTGCATGAAACATGTCTCAAAAGGTTTCAAATCGTGATAATGATAATACAGATTTGACTGTAGGAAATGTAATGTCAATGTTAAACCAGCATTGCTATGTGGTGAAGCTCTACCTTAGTCCCTTAGGAATACTTAATAGCCTATGTAAGTTGGTCAATTCCATCATGGCCTTTGAAATAATTATATCATACCAATGTCAAAGAGATGGACGTCTCCTTAGTGCAATTAAGAAATAATGGAAATTTTCTAGATTGTTAAATTTATAATTACAACAGATATCATTTAAATTGAAAAAGATTTCGTTGTGTATAAAAGTTCTTAATCATTTATCAAATACAATTTTATCATAAATACAATTTATGTTAAATGTAATTTAGCATCAATAAGGCACTTTCACTTTTTGTCTCCATTTTATCCCCATGACCAAAAATAAATAAATAAAAAATCCGAACTTTAACCACTGAAACGGGTGTATTAATTTATTACCTATTAAGTAAGCAATCGTGTAAATGACACTGCGTGCAGATCTGAGCAGCAATTCTGAAACAGCGAAAACTGAAACCCGTTTAATCGATTTTACTGCGGTCAAGGGTAGGCTAACGAGTAATGCCATGAGAATTCGCACGTTGAGGGTTTGGGACAGTGTTTAGACTTTTTAACTGGATGCGTGCATTTCCATGAAAACTGATTAAAGAAAACGTGCACTTTGGGAATATTAACGTCAGCTTTATTCAAAGGAGCATGACATCGGCAATAATAAAAACGCTACTAGCCCGTATTTATTACGACTTCCAAACTGCGGTATGCTTATCAAGAGGAAAAGCAAACGAAAAAGCCGCGCGTCGATAGAAGAGTAATAATAATGTTATTAGTTTTCGTCATTAGTTTTAAAAATGTTACAAAAAATGTCAAGCATTTCTCTCAAATTAACAGAACCTGCGCGCAGTCACAGCGTTTTTTTGCGTCACCTTAACGCCGTTTACACATTACACACAGGTCCAAATAAACTCCCCAGATTATATTGACATTTGTGTGCCTGTGCTGCGCAAATACGTAATCAAACAGATACTAAACGATAACACTGCTGGACAGGCACGTGCCAAACACCTAGGCATTAATGTTAATGCCTCGTGGTTGAGTTATGGATAAACTAGGGAATAAACATTCTAAAATATCTTTGTATGGAGCATACACAGTCTCGAAAGACATAAGCACATACACAGAAACATCTATACACTGTTTTGACCAACATGCAAATTAGCAAAATCACATTTTAAGTAATGAACAGGTAAGTAAATTCTGAGGCCAAAAGGGGGCGCCCTCAAACGCTAAGGCATCTCTGTACAAAGTACCAGCAATGCAAGACGGGCCTACCTCTTAAGACCAGTTTTAAAATGTGAACATTTTTATAAACAAACAAACAAATAAATAAATCTGCCATTTTCATTTTGGTCAAATATCAGTTCATCAGCTCACCCTTGCCGGTGGGCAAACCTGACGTAAAATTCTTCTGCATATATTTGCTACACTTAAGTTTAAGTATGCTATATGAAAATTTTAATTACCTGGACTCAAGGATCTTCACACTTTCTCCTGCGTACCAAACCGTATCAGCATTCGCCTGCGTGATTCGCCTCTTTCGTGGATAGTCAAACACATTGGATAAATGTTAGGCTACTTTGTTTAGTGAAGGCAATCAAATCTGGTCACTGAGCTCTACAGAATCAACACTGATGACCCGTGTGCTAAGAGTGAGCTCTTACATTAGCAAACTATGACCTGCTAGTAGTTACATACATCAGCACACACACAAACAAACGTAAAACCAGCAGGAAATATCATACAGATCATGGCAACTTCTTTCACGCTGCATATATTTTGGTAATGCTATTTTGAATGAATTAGGCTTTTTCGATATAAAAGCAAGTAGGCTTTTGATTTTAAGTTATAGAAACGTTTTTCAAACTTTGTCTATGTAAAATGTGACAAACACTACATGAGATAACTCAAACCTATCACATGTATTTGAAAGGAATGAGTTCAAATAAGCGGTCAAGAAAAGCGGTGTATTTAACCATAAAAATGGTTCAGTGACTACGAAAAGCATATGAATTTATTCTGATTTCAAGTAAATTATGTCCAAACATGAAAGTTTGATAAATTGTTCAAGGAAGACGTCCTTTAGTAGGTGACGTGAATCGTCAAAATTGATCTAGAAAGGCTGTGCATGATAAAACACCCCTTTACAATTCTTCGCCCCTTTATCCTGCTGGAATACAATAAGATTAGGTTATAATGAATCTTTTCAAATGGAGGCTGCTCTTTTCAAGCAGTGCAGGTGTACAATAGGGGGGCAAATCGAGAAGTCTCACGCCTAGGTGTGAGCAGATTATTCAAATAGGGCCAAGTGAAGAAGGGATTGGAGGCTCGCCGGGCGCACAGCGCTATATCATAGCGTTAACAGGCAGGAGCAGGCGTCATTTGAACTCCAGTCATCAGCAGACGCCTCTCAGCGTCCGTGGGCACGGCTGGCTCACACACACACACACACACACATGCGCCAGCCCTTGACAGGAGAGCACAACTACGACACGAGTATCCTGTGGTTCCAAACAACCACCGGCGTCGCCGCCTGCCAGAGGACGCTCTTGTGTGGGAAAACGATTTGAAAAATAGAGGAAATCTCCAGGATGCTCGGTGCTGTCAAAATGGAAGGACACGAACACGCAGACTGGAGCTACTACGGAGAGCCTGAGGTGGGTCCCCTAAATACATATATATATATTTTTTTTCTCGTCAAAAGCCGATTCCGTTTTATACAACTCAATATTAGCCCAGAGATAATATTAACTTTGAGATCAAATATTGACTTGAGGCGCCTCCAAATCCTCCCCCATCTCGACGCCCCGCACTATCCTAACAAAGTTGTGCTCGACATGTTATACCAACTTCCTTCCTATTGTCGACTCTTATGTATATATGACTAAATACCGCAATACTAATTATTATTTTAGCACAAAGCGAAAAGGACGTTTTGCTTAATTATGTTAAAATATGCTTAGTTCCCATTTCTTGTCTAGTAGCGTAGACGCGGTGATTTACAGAGGCTTACAGGCAAATGTACTAATTTTCCCAAATTGTTTTTTTTTATGATTCCCTGAAATAAGTCTTATTCTCATTCGATCGGACAACAATGGGAACGTTTTTACGCATTTTAAGATCAAATCAAATAATTTAATACACCTTTGTTTCCAAAGGTGATCGAATGCAATGTTTCATTTGAGTTCCCATATCTCCTCTGATAGCTCTTTGTGTGTGCGTGTGTTTGTGTGTGTGTGTGTGTGTGTGTGTGTGTGGTTTTTTTGGTCACAAAAATGAAACTATTTTCTCTCTTTTTTAGTGTTATACCTCAGTTGGCAACATGAACACTGGACTGGGAATGAACTCCATGAACACATATATGACCATGTCTGGAATGAGCACCACGGCAAACATGACGGCTAACACCATGAACATGTCCTATGTCAACACGGGGATGAGCCCGTCAATGACTGGCATGTCCCCGGGTACGGGGGCGATGGCCGGCATGGGCACGGGAATGACGGGCATGAGCGCAGCCCTCAGCCCCAACATGAGTCCTATGGCGGCGCAACCGCCCTCAATGAACGCCTTGACCTCATATACCAACATGAACGCTATGAGCCCGATGTATGGTCAGTCTAACATTAACAGATCGAGGGACCCCAAGACGTATCGAAGGAGCTACACGCACGCTAAGCCACCGTACTCCTACATTTCGCTGATTACAATGGCCATTCAACAGTCGCCAAACAAGATGCTAACACTAAGCGAAATTTATCAGTGGATAATGGACCTTTTCCCTTTCTACCGTCAGAACCAGCAGCGTTGGCAGAACTCAATTCGCCACTCGCTGTCCTTTAATGACTGTTTCGTGAAAGTGCCTCGCTCCCCAGACAAGCCTGGAAAAGGCTCGTTTTGGACCCTCCATCCCGACTCAGGCAACATGTTTGAAAACGGTTGCTATCTGAGGAGGCAAAAGCGCTTCAAATGCGAGAAACAACTAAGCAAGGAGTCCGGACGGAAGTCATCAGAGGGCGGATCAAACAGTAGTTCCGAGAGCTGCAATGGCAACGAATCCCCGCATTCCAACGCGTCCACCAACGACCACAAAAGGTCATTGTCCGACATGAAGTCGAATCAGGGTCTGAGCCCAGAACATGCAGCCTCGCCGACTTCGCAACAGCATCTCATGGCGCAGCACCACTCTGTCCTCGCGCACGAGGCGCATTTGAAAGCAGAGCATCATTATTCTTTTAACCACCCGTTCTCTATCAACAACCTCATGTCATCAGAACAACAGCACCACAAAATGGACCTAAAGACATATGAACAAGTGATGCATTATGGTTACGGTTCTCCGATGGCCGGCGCACTATCCATGGGGTCAATGGCGGGCAAAGCGGGCTTTGATTCGTCGCCATTGGCAGCGGACACATCATATTATCAAGGTGTGTACTCGAGGCCAATCATGAACTCCTCCTAAAGTCTGCTGGACCTTCTCACACGTTTGTAGATTTGTAAAAAGTACAGTCTGTGCATATGTATTCTGGATTTTTGACGTTTCTCGTTAATTTAGTGTTCAAGTTTATTAGTAATTATTTTGTAAAGACAAATGTTGTGAAGAAACGAATGTGAACAGCTCTACAAGCGACTTTGAAATGGACCAAATAACGCCTGAGTACGGGGAATCTTTAATGAATGAGAGGGACGACAGTTCTTCAGTCATTTGTGAAATCCTTATTTATGGCTTGTAAATGTGTATTCTTGTAGCTGATGACAAGAACAGAATCTATATTAAAGTGTTATCTGAATTTTTACTGACCACCGTGAATTTGGTTGTTATTCATTCATTCATGTTTTTAGTGGTAGGCTTCTTTCTCCTCAACAACGACCCAACAAATTATTAATCGCAATTTGAGTGTATGCCGGTCTTTTCAATGTTCTCTTCATATCATGATTTAAACAGATATAATCTGACTTATTATGGACAAAGCATAGTTATGAAAATAAAAATGGCATTAATATAAAAACTAAGGTTTATTAAGAATGTCATTTTATTTTCAACCCAAACACGTAGACAGTGAATAAGGCGGTGCAGACCTCTCTCTTGGCTTCCCCCCCACCCCAGAACCAATTAGCCACTTCCCCAATAAACAGGCCCACATAGTTTAAACAGCTTTCACTGGTACTGTGCGTGAAATTAGGCAAGGATTCAGTATGGTTATTCTGATGACTAACGCCGCAGTGTAACTGGAATTTAAATTGAAACGCACGTGCTGTGCTTCATATGAAACATACACAGAATTACGTTAAAATTATAATTCCCAAAATAATAACATTTCCTTACTTTCAAAATGAGGAGACTAATGAAAACGATGTGAACAAATATGGTATGATTATGAAAACGTCAAAGGATACCCATGATCACCATCATCATTAACAATATCAACAACAACAAATAAAAAAAATTATAACAACCACAATAATAATAATAATAATAACAACAATAATAACATTATTATTATATTTTACGTTAAAAAATCAAAAAATAAAATACTTAGTAAAAATAAATTATAATATATTTAGTAATTCATGTTATGATTTCATGATTATCACCGACACAAAATTGATCAGATGAATCAATCAGGTAGTTTTAAATCAAAATTTCCAATCTACAAGTTTGTCATTTCGCCATCCGTATGAATTCTTTTCTAGGGCGCGCTGGTCGCGCAACAGGTTTCTGGAAGCCAATAAAAAAGGCCTGCTCCCTGTTAAATACTTTGTCTTTGCGGAGAGAAGCGTAAGCCTGATTGACAACGGCAACCCGTATGCGTCTGCACAGTGTGTTATATTCGAACACACCTCTCCTTACAACAGATAAAATACTCAAGTAATCGACCCAAAAGCCGTCCGCAGTTTGTAAATCATACCGCATGTTAGTAAAATGCGACTACCAGGGAACAAAAAAGTTACATCGTAATCAGTTACATGTGCTCACAACGCGTGGCCTCTCCAAGTTGAATTACGGACAGAGGCCGTTTCTAGGCTCTTTATGTTTAGAGCAGCAGTGTGCGCGCTGGGCAAGCCTATTTCAAACACTCGTGATCTGCGAACAAACAAAAACTGGTAAACAATGAAAATATGCTATTAATACATATATAGTACGTGTGCATGGAAGACAAAATTGCAAGATTGTAAACTGTGAATGAAAGCACGTTACTTCTAGGTAAATTTACACAGATATTAAATTTTGTTCCCCTCATTTTAGACATAATGCTAGGCTGAATTTTTATAGCGCACCGATCGATATCTCTGTAAAATAATCATTTTTTTAAACTAGCGGGGCAGTGAAATCTTTGCTTTGTGCTAAAGTCAACAGTGACAGAGTTTGAGCTCAAATAAATGCTGTGATGCCTCTAGCACTTTGCAGAAGGCAGCGGGCGAGTCAACTCCAACTGCGCACTGAGTCCTTTCCAGTAGGTTACAGGTAGGAACATTTCACGTTCTCATATACGATTTCGATAAATTCATTGCTCTCGTTTAGGACTTTTGTCGGCATGCTGGAATTTAGACTCGAGTGTCTGCATTTTACAGGGAACGCGAAAGGTTGCACACCCTTGAATTCATGACAATATGGTGTGATGATTCAACCGCGACTACTTGAGACGTGAGCTTTAACACTACCATAGCTGTCCTCAAGTCTTTTAGGCAACTGACAGACGCCGATGCCAGCTGATTGATGTCATTCATACTGGGGAATCCTGCCCAGAACTTCCTAGACCATTCATAACAAATTTCTAGAGTTAAGGTACTTGGAAATGGTTGAGTTGTTTTTCCACTTGGCAGATGCTTTTGAAAACTCGAAGATAAACAATGTAAATGAAAAATTCGCGTTTTACAGGCTAACTCATAGCTTAAAGTAGGGTTGGTCCTTCACACAAAATTAATGCTGACGGCAGCAGAATAATATACTACGCGGACAAGCACAGGTTACGCACAATAAATAAAATAGTGATAATGAAAGACGTCTATGGGATTGTCAGCGAACGCACATCTAATGCTCGCTATGTGACTATCTCGCATTTAGACTAGGTCACGCAGTTGGTATAGGCATGTATTTAACAGACAATCGATATAAAGGCAAAACAGAACATTTACGGGCTATGGCATAATTATATAATGTGCCTATACGGTTTAATGCCTATTAATATTTATTTTTGGTAATAATAACAAATATAACATTATTATTATTATTATTATTATTATTATTATTATTGTAGTAATAGTTGTATTACGACGACAGCAACAATAATACGAGTTTTGTATTTTACAGATTTTGTATATTACATATAAAATCTGTTACAATCCATTAATCTCATTATGATTAAGAGTCATACTGAGAGGCCCTCCGACATTTAAACCACTCTAGTTTTATTAATTCTATATTGAGAAATTCTAATTATATTAATTATATATTCAGAGATACTACTGTTACTATATGACTATTACTACTACTATTACTAATAATAATAATAATCATCGACATTATTATTATTATTATTATTATTATTATTATTATTATTATTATTATTATTATTATTAAAACTGTCAATAAACCTTGTGTCCGATGCGGTCACCTTAAAGTCTTTAAGGTGTCATTATTAAAGTGAATATATAAAAAGCTGGAACTAAAAACGTAAAGACGGCGATAAGATACATGGAATCTAAATACTGATTTTAGTGCATAATAAGATTCCAGATTAATACATATTTAAGAAAGATGAAAAAAACGACTTGTATTATTTTTCCGTAGTAGTAAATAAATATAATTTCTTTTGAACTTTACCATTTGAGCATAATGTTTGAGCAAATAAAAGACTGCAAATAGCCAATAGCCAAATCACCAATTACATTCACAGTTACTGCATTACTTAAATTTTGATGTACCGAGATCGGAGGAATTGGTGGCAGCATTCCACACATTTTAAATCACATTTGCCTTTCCTAGTTGTTTGCACAATTGACGTTTTACTGATTTCACTGATAAACTGCGTCTACGTATGCCTGTTGGACTTAAATCCTGTATTTCTTTAGCATAAATATAGCCTATGCTAGTTTTGCACCCTGGTGAGCTTTCAAACCCTACAATTATCAAACAGTTTGTGGTTAGAGATGTAAACAAGGGCAATATAAAAAACGATCTACGATATAACGAAATTTGGGGGTCTTACATAACCTACATGGCCTTTATAGGCCAATCAGTAGCACGCATTTTGCTCCACTAAAGCTGGAACACCCAAGTAGAACCGTCTCCAGGGAGATGGCGGACACCGATCTTACAAGCTGTAATTCTGCTTTTAGCCCTTTGCCGGGATAGGGCTGTCCACACTATGCCGACTTAACTTCTCTCTGAGACGAAATACTTTTAATCCCAAAGCGCAGCAAGCGAAGCTGCTATCCCACAGTATATTAAAAGAACACACATTCAGTGCGAGTTCGAAAGGCAGATTCGCGACAAAAACTAGACAAAGAAAGAATAAAAGGAAAATAATCTGAGATGTCAGTATCACTTGCATCAGAAGGACTTAACAGGGGGTGAAACGGGCTAAAAGGATTTTTTTATATACGTACAGAATGTCGTGACAACAAAATATGCATGTGCGAAACCATATCGAAATATGGGCCTACACTGCGTTTACGTTTACTACATTTATGTGGGTCTTGTGTGACAGCCTAATAAACAGTAAAACCTACCACTGGCATAAGGAATTTAAATATATTTAAATGCAGGCTTAGGTTTATTCATTTTAATACGTTCTATTACTTATTTTCTTTGTGATTTTATTCATTGGGCAATGTATTTTCTACGGCACAGGAATATGAAAATCAGTTTCAAACAAATGCTTAAGCTTATGCCGTGTTTAAATGGTCGTCCAGTTTTTTACAATACGATTTAATTTATCAAATGTGTCTTTCTGACTAACGGATGTCTCAGCTGTGGTATATTTCTCAATGTGTCAAACATTCGTCGGTAGTATCAGTAACTTTGGAAAGCACATACATTACAGCACTATAAACCGGCACCTTGATACCTCATTCTTATATTTTACTATTATATAGTCAGCATCCAAGAAAAAATAAGAGCGGTTTTGTAGGCCTATTCGCGATACTGAACCACATTTACGGGATTAGAGCCTGATAAATGAAATGCATTAGGAATGTCCCAATGATGGAAAAGGGTTTGAGTATTATACAAAAATATCAAATTTAAAGACTTATATCTAAAACGTGTAAGCGACTGATGCAGCACACGAACATAAAACTTGTTTAGCACACATGCACACGTGCGTGCTCATCTACGCACGCACGCGCCGACAACCATCTAATCGGGACATGAGAAAGTAGTTCAGTGGTATTCCTCAGAGATAAAGATCATGGATCAATTCGACTAAGCTGTTAAAACACACTGCCAGTCAAAAGTTTGGGGACGACTGTTTTTTTCTCTTGCTTTCAAAATTGCAATAAATAAATGAGCATGTTTTTATGTTGGTATACCACTTAAAATATTGAAGACTATCTCGTTTTATTTTGAGGAAGATTTGTGACAGTAACTGGTATAGTATTTAACCATTCTAATTTCTTCATATTAAGTTTTCTACACATTTCTCAATTTCTCAGTGATCCTCAAAATATATTCCGATCATAATTTAGGCAAAACCATATCCAGGAAGACAATGATTAACATGACTGTTGAAAAATATGTCCAAAGTATTAGTAAAACTGTTTTAGCACACACACACACACACACACACACACACACACACACACACACACACACACACACACATATATATATATATATATATATATATATATATATATATAAAATACTAGATTTACACAAATTATATATATATAATTTTGTGTAAATCTAGTATTTTTCAGATAGTATGAATAAAAAGCAAAGTGTCCTCAGACATTTGATGGGCAGAGTACAGTCAACAGCACTTCAGTTTAAATTAGGCTGCAATATTCATGTGTCTCTAGATTCAAAAAATTCTGTACAGAACAATATTCTTGCATTTCTGTGCAGAGCACCATTAGGGAACCATACTGAGCAGTGTAATTCAAATAATATTGCAGAGGAAAGAAAGCTGGTAAATATGTCTCCCTTGAAAAACTGTTAATCTGTTATCACCAGATTAACTAAATGTTGCATAGCAGGTGACCTCAAACATCTGAAATGGAGCATATGTATTTAGATTTTACAAACCTGGACAATTAGCAAGCTATTGCACTACATGAATCTCGAAACATTCACACTGTCCATAATCACCCAGTCCCACTTCGGAGGGTGAGGGCGCATCGCAGCCGCGCGGCACGTTTAGAGCCCCTGCAGATTCAGCCGAACGTGTTCGTTTAAGGATGAAAAATCAGCAGCAGTAACCTTCCCCTCTTCGTCATGCAAGGCACGAGCATATAGAATACGTGCATGTGTGGGTGGAGTCAGATATGTGTTTAGGTGATGGGAAATGCAGCATGCCCCACAGGTCGGATTCATACAATACATTTCTATTCACCCAAGCAGTGCCCCACAGTGTATGCTGCAATGATGCATGATGATTGAAAGTTGCAATGAACTTTTGCAATGAACCTTTAAGCAAGTGATCGTAAGGGCTGGCCTCTACATCGTTTGCTTTTAACGTTCCCATCATCTTTGCACGTCCTCCATTTCCACAACTCAATTTATTTGAGTGTTGTCCTGCTGAGGCTCTAGTATAGGCTGTAGAAATCCAGATGGATGGCAGCGGAAGTTGAGCAGGCATGTGACCATAGTCGGGAGAGCGTTCACACTGCTCTAACAGGAGGGTGTGAAATTCTTGTCCCGGGCCTCCTCTCAGACAGGTCTCTCCAAATCAGGTCTGGCCAGACCTTTACACATGACGAACCTTCAGATTTGTTGTCTAAAATAAACCTATGTTCAAATAGAAAATACAAGAATCTCCTTTTATCTTTTCCAGTGTGCATATTATTTGTACTTTTCCAAAAGAGTGCATATAGATACAATAAAACAGACTGCACTATTCAGCATGGCCACATAGGCTAGCTCATGTTTACCCACTCCCCCCTGTGTGGACATTCACATACGTATGTGCATGGTATGGATGCCAACGCTACTCACTCTCATCCAACATTTCCTCTGGTTAAAGGCTGCAGTTAAATATAAGTCACTGGGAAGGACACTCAACTCATTAAATCTTAATGAAAGCAATAAACACAGGCGCCAGCAATTCATTCAGACTTCCAAACCAATCTCCATTTCCCGCTAAAGGCAAACAAGCCCAGATGCCCCAGAGTGATTCTCAGAATAACAAAAGCAAATCAAATTTTGTCCTGCATGTGTTCCCAATGCAGAAATGGCAGAGGCGATGGGTTATCCTGAGACAGAGCATGTCCAATTTATTGTACGTGAGACGGGTGTGTCACAGAGGTGATTCCAGCAGTTTCTATGACACCAAAGGGCTTGTAGTTGAGAGGACTGCAGACATACTGTATTCATGCAATATTCATGGGAACCCTTTTCTTCAAGGAAGAACTGGGCAGGCATGCATGACAAAAAATAATCAAGTCTAAAGCATTTCTGCACACCAGAGTTACATTCTGTAATATTATTCCATGCATTTTTTTCCTTGTATGTAGATACAAAGTTGCAACAAATGAAGCTCTATGTCAGATGCAAATGATGCTCTGTTGAAAATCTATTCAATATTCTTTCAAAGGCTGTTAATTCCTGATTGTATATACACAGACTGTACTGAGTTTGATGGCACTTAAAATTGCATGTTATTGTAATGAAGCTTTCCTATCACAGTCTACTATATAATTCTTCAACCTTCACCCAGAATTATGTGAATCCTCATTTTAACACAATATAAAGGCAGACATCATTCATCACACTGATATTAATGCTCGAATAAGGCACTGTTTAAAAGCCCAGAGGTGCTTTTAGCATATCTGAACAGATTACTTGTACTACATGTTAGTGCTCCCCTGACACAGACAATTTAGCCCATGTCTGCTTACCACTGACAGTGATAGAGTAGCCAGGCTAATTAAATTTTCTGTCAGATTAAGTCGTGTTACTATTGTCAAGACAGCAGATTTATTAGCGGCGATCGCATCCCTTTATTTTGCAATTTGCAAAAGAGCGAAGCCCAGCCGAGACTTGGAGATGACAATAACGGAATCAATTAGAGAAAGAAATAACAAGGCCTTAGAGCCACATAAAAAAAGCTGTGATGTTTGTATGGAACACATAATTATATCACTCCTCAGAGACTCGGCTGTACAAATTAAAACAACATTCAAAGGCAATCACAAAAAATGAAGATGGACATAATGGATATAAAAACCAAATAGTGAAAAAAATTCCATTTTTCCTAGAGGAGGAGCAAAACAAGGCTCATCTTTTTTCAAAGCTTCAAAGTTTTACCAACCGTTACCATAACTGTACTTCTGGAGCTTAAGAGGATCAACCCCCTATTAAAGTCACTCTTCCCAGAGACTGTTCCTCTATTTCTCCAATGCAAATCATGGGCATAGTCATCTTTCCATGCAAAACCAAACACTATTAGACACGAGTCCAATGTGACGAATCCTTTGGAGTCGTTCAGATAATTTATAGCAGGGAAAAGATTGACTAAGAAATAGGGATTGCTTATAAAAAGAACATTTACAAGAAGGTAAGCTTTTCAAATACTTAGTGCCCTCGATGGTGTGGCATAAAATCCCTTTAAAATACCAACTTGACTGGTAGTTAAAGCAATGGTAAAACAGATGTTTAAGCATTTTGTTTGCATCAGATGTACGAAAAGTTTAAGTTTTAAAATGACTGCTGTCATTGTAGTGCCAAGAAGAAATACAGAGTAAAGGCCTTGTTCAAAAATACATGTTTTACTTTTCCCACATAACACATTGGAGGGTCACCATTCTGTTGTCTAAATACAATTTCTAGCCAGTCCAATAACTGCAATACAACTGGACCAGAATTCAATATGCAACATATGAGTGACGGAAGGTTTTGTGCTTTTCCATGTCAGACAACAAATTATCGTGCACATATAACATTTTTAATCATGCTTCTGTAAGCCAATACGCTGCATAATACAACTGTTGTAAAAGCAAATTAATAAGAATTAAGTCCATGTAAGTCTTAATTACTAATCTATTTATCTATCTATCTATCTATCTATCTATCTATCTATCTATCTATCTATATATATATATATATATATATATATATATATATATATATATATATATTTATTTATTTATTAAACACAGTGTATCAAGTACAAGGTGTCTAGCGAAAGGAGATGTCCAGCATCTAGAAGAGAGGACATAGCTACTAGCGTACATTTCACTGAGCAGTTGGTGATAAACGCAGTCAGCCCCTCCATGGCTTAAAGCAATTAATTCAGGCACCCTGACATCAACTCTCCAATCCTCTGACAGCTTGGAGCCCAAATCAAAATGCTAGTTCTCCTGGGAACAGCAGAAGATAGCCGGCTCTTTTCTGGACTGTTTGCTCACTGGGCCTGAGAGCAATCTTACCCGCCGAATGAAATGCAAGGACACAAACAATGTGGTGGCGAGAGAATGGGAGACGGGAATGAACAGTTTGGACTATTTGCTCAGCAGAAGGGCAGCCACAATGGCTGGCCCATGGCTTTCCCATGCATCAAGCCTCTTAGTCTTAGCGCTCCTTTGTTGCAGGGTTTCGTTCAGATAAGAGCCCAGCTGCCCCATGCATTTAATTCCCATTGTACGGCATACTGTATAGCCATTGATCTGCTTTTAGGTGGCTTTTCGCCATTTTGTTATTCCACGAGCAAGCATCATATCGCACATGTATCTCCAGGGCCGGGCTTCACCTCTGCGTGTGCAGCCATTTAGGGAGGACAGTCCAAGAAAACAAACAAGGTCAAGACGGTGGTCATGGCGCAGGACGGTGTCCTGTTTTGGACGCATGTGCTGTAGTGATGGCCATCTCATTAAATCAGCTGCACCTCGAATCAGACCAGTTAAGCAGTTACTAATGGAAAAGTCAAGGATCAGACAGTCAGAAAATGCCATGAGGGGAGATAAAAACCCAGAAAAGAAATCTTGTTCCTTTTGTGCCACAGTTTTGAAGCTAGGATTCTTAATAAGGTGTGCAAGTTTAAAAGAACTTTACGCCACCATGTCAGATGAATTCCATGCCACACCATGTGCCATAGCTGGGCATCCATAGCAAGCACTCTCTGTAATGTGAACAATAACGTAGGAATTGGCCAAAACAAAGTGTGTTTAGAGTTAGGGGTTTACGTTATAGTGGGAGGGCTGGTTAGAAGCGTAAGAGAATGTCCTATTATATCTCTATCATATTTCAAAGAGACAGGCTATGACACATCATTGTAAAAATGCCATTTGGGTGAGTAGATCTCACAGAAGCCACCAGGCTCACCAAGATCTGTGGTCCTGGAATGATGCTGCACAATGCAAGAGAGAGAGATATACAACACAAAGCTTTTTTGCAGTAGAGCATTTTAATAGCTGCAGCAATATGAGTTAGTTTGTGTTCTTCGTGCTACGCTCTTTTAACCTGTATGTGCATGCCCATGTGTGTGTGCATCTGCGTGTAAACACACGAGTGCGTGTGTGGGATGGTCCTGCAGTATGCTTCACTGATGCTAAAGTAACGCTCTGTTCACGGCATTTCAACACTTCTTTAACTTGCCACCACTGTGTAATTTATGAGTGCTGAGACATGACGTGGAGCAGAAATGAAAGAGAATGACTAAGTCATATAAGATGAAACACACAAAGGCTGGGTGATTAGCAAGTACCGGAACCCGTTAAAGATACTGCTCTGAGAACACACACGAATACACACACTCAGTGCTGTACAGGCCTTTGCATACAATATAGCTGGCTGCCCTAAGCATATAAAAATCAACTGATTAAATAAGCACTTATTGTCCCTCTAGATCTCAATATGCTGAGTTTATTCAAATGATTTGTAGGTAACTGATTCATATGCCATAAGATGATTTCTTTATGAGATTAATTATCTAAGTATGCATCTTAAGTGCAGTGTGTGAGGGCAAACCAAATGAGTTGAGACCATTTCATAAACCATTTGAATAGAGTCAATGAAATTAAAGAGGATGGAAGAGCACCCCCGCCACTATTAAAAAATACCTGAGTGTGATTATAAATAAAGTACTTACAGATTTCATATAAAATACTTTATAGAAGGCTGTGTTGTCAGAAATCTGTTAAAAAAAATCACATTTTTTTGGCATATTAGATTGTGCCTGTCTATTTAGCTTTAAGTAAATAACTCTCAATGGCATTGTGTCTACTGCTGAAGTAGAACGATTCTCCGTGGCACTAAAGACTTTCATGTCATATCTTCCTTTCATTCTTGGGGATTAGTGCCTTATTCAAGGGGGCAATTACAAAGCTACACAGTGGAAGGGTGGGGCTTTAAGAGCCTGCAGGTCTCCGCCATTTCGGTTCATTTTGTTTCAGTGGTGCTTCATGCAGGGATTTGAACCTGTAACCCGATAGCTTTGATGCAAAGCACTTCCCCACTGCAGTACTTTAAATGATCAGCACAGCATTGTTGGACGGACTTCACACTGCAAAGAACTGTGGTTAAATCCATTCCATCAAGAACTCTATAGGAACCTCCTTTTATGAAGCCATTTCTTAACTCACTGAAATAATGAAATGATATGTACTGGTAATGTCGTTAAAAACATGCAAACAGTACACTTAAAACACACAAAAACTAAAAACACTAAAAACTTAAATGGGGTTCAAGCTCTTGAACATTTATATGCAGGAGGTTTTTTTTAAATTATTTTGTAAATTGCTTGGTTCTTTGTAAAATGCATAACTAATTTCTTCATTTGGCACATGGTCATCCTGGAAATCATGACCTTAATGTTCTTGGTTGCAACTTAAGCATAAAGGATTATTACCAGTCTTTGACATGTGTGTTTATTGATTTGTTTTTTATGCTTTTTCTGGACATGTTGGTGACTTGGCACATGTCCAGCATTTCACAACTTACCACACAACAGCAAGTGAAAACAAATGCAGAATGCGAACTGACTGTTTAAGGCAGGAGCGGCACGCATGAACCAACACCGACTACATTTCAAAACTGAAGCTCCTGTTTAGCAACATGTACGAAATAATCACTTACTGTCACAGAGACTTATAAGCAGTCTATGAGGAGGCTAAGCTCCATTATGGAAATACAGGTGTAGGTGAATGGCTAGCTAACTGAGACACTTTTAATAGGGAACGTGGTTTCCCTATGCAAATTTCAAACAGGGAGCTGGAGCCGATCTTTGAATAGGGTGAACAAACGGAATGACAGTTATAAGATGTTAGTACGTTAGACATGCCAACAGGTCAGTACTTAATAATGTTAGTACTTAATAACGTGGAGGACAGAGGATATTTGACATGTCAAAAACGGTTAGCTGGGTACCAAATCTGCTAGCTACCATTTAAAAATATTTCATATATTAACCACAAGCAAAGTGTGCATGAGGTTTTGGTCTCAGAGGAGGAATGATATATATATATACACAAAGCCTCACAGCTAATAAAGAAAGGGCTTCACCAGACTCTCCAGAACTCTGTCTCATCGACTGGTCTGCTCTCCCTGGTCACTGCTCTTCAGCGAGGACACTGGAGATAAGAGCCAGGGGAGGAGGAGACGGCTCCACCATGTCCCCTCGCTTGGCCTCATTGACCGGCCCATGGCACCGGCCAGGTATGACTGCAATGTTTAACCAGCCATCCATCTTCTACCTGTGCCTGGCAAACAGGCATCTCGGTCGGAGCCACGCCGCCGGCACGGCCTGCTCCCACTCAATAGAGCGGGGCCATTTATTTCCCCGTTGGCTGGGGCTCAGAATATATGCCTTCCTTTAATCCGCTTTTTATTTCCTTGACAGGGACTTTCAGTGTGTTAATGCATCTGCACAAATGTGTGGGTGTTGCTTGAGAGGAGAGGCTGCCTACTGCCAGGTTAAACTAGTGATTTGTGGTGAGCTCACCTTCCAGGCTCTTATCGGCAGAGTCCAGGGTTAATAGACAAACACACAGTGTGTAAACCCAGTCAGGAAGTTATAGGCTATTTTATTTTCAAGTATGTTAAAGCAGAAAAAACATAAGGATATTGCTGTAGAATGAGTCTTTTATATAAAAATGCCAGAAGGTTGTTGTTTCATTTGTTAAAATTGTTAAACTTAGTGATGCCTTTATTTAGCATGTTAGCATACACCTTCAATGTGCTCTCAGTTTACTGGCTACTCAGTGACACTTTCTCTTCAACCAGCTGTTGACTGATTGCTGATAAACTAAAATTTCATCCAACAGATATATTTTTTTCTGCAAGTTCACCTTCTACCGACATTTTGTATTTCTCTGTGTGTGTGCACCTGTGTGTGCAAAATGTGTGGATGTATTTTTTGAATGGAGGGGGCACCAGCAGCAAGTTTGGGCAGGGTGTGGCAAATGGTGTTGCAGAAACATTTTTAGTACAAGACTGAGGCTCTGTTGACTTAATACCCCTTTTAGAAAAACATGGCCTCATTTTCTGTTTTGCTCTCATAGAGTAAGCGCGTGTGTATGTGTGTGCACGAGAACACTTCACACACCACTCAAACACACAGCAATGAATGCTCACATTCTCCTTCACTTTGTAAAGTGAGAGCTTATTGTTGATATTTAATTAACCACAGCACAACCAAAACAAGACTGGAAATGAATAATCTTTCTCCATCATGTATCATGGATGCAATACGTATAAACAGAGAAAAATTTACATTTACATAAATGACCATGGCAGAAAAGCCTAATTAAGTTATTAACACTATTTTTGTCATTAGGTCTGGCATGGTGTGTGGGTGTAGGGGAAGCAGTTTGTATGAGCATGGATAAATTTACTTCTTTCTGTGTGTGAAAAACACACACATTTCCTTTCAGGTCTGGACCAATCAGCAAAGTTCACCAGGGGCATCCCTAAACCCCTCCACCCATTTGTGAAGCTGAGGCTTGCCACTCGTAACACCATCACCTACGACTCACCGGTCATGTCTGACCTGGGTGCGGATCGGAGATAGCATTCGTGTCTGCTAGGCCAAGGGTAGGTGGGTGGCTTCAGGGAGAACAAAAGGAGGTGTGACGTTAATGATTAACGGTGCTAAAAGCTCCTGCTTTTGTATCCCCATGGTACCCAGGGTATCTGATGGCCATGTGACCTACGTGGAGGAGATTGGCGGTGCGGGGGGTGGTGGTGGTGCGGGGGCGGGGTTGAGTGCTAGAGCAAACACAGGTGCCGTGGTTGGGTTGGAGGCGCATACGCTGCCAGGGACAACCGCAAACACAGGCGGCCGTGCCTAGTTACGGGAGCGGCCGCCCTCACCAACACAGCAGCCCACTGCTGCCTGTTGCCCACCTCTGCTCAGCATCGCCCCAACCGCACGCTTCACCACGATGACAGATGGAAACCACTGCCCTTGGTTTGTGCTGAGATTTCACCAAACATAGCTGCTTTAAGCTCTATTCCAGCTTTGTCAGCCACATCCCTAATCTTAATCATAATAAAAATAGTATTTTCTGTATAATGAAAGCTAATATTATAAGAATGCCTTATTTCTCACAGGGAATTTTCAGCATTAACATGTTATCATGTCACATCAAACTGCAAATCAGTTTGCCGAGGCTGCATGCTTCTCTGTGTAATTAATGAGCTATTCCTGATCATTCTTAATCATGGTATACGTCCTAGGGGAAGGTGTTAAGACACCATTTAACCTCACCATTTTCCAATATCACTTGCAGCTACTAATGCAACTTGGCACCAGGAACTGGAACTGTTGATAATGTAATCAGCTGATATGGAGACACTATCGGCAAAAAACACTTTCTGCCCGTCATACAAATGGCAGAAGCGATAACAAGAACAAAAGGTGCAATATATACATCTCCACTCTTAAAACCAAGGAAAGGAAAGTCCCCTGTTAGAGAAACACTTCATTCAGTTTTTAATTTGCTGAGCGGCGCGCTGTAGGTCAGGCGTATGGCTCTTTTACAATTCAGATACAAGTGTTTGTGCTCTGGTCACCTTGCAGTTAATTGCCAGCAATCAAGTGGAGCTAATCAAGGTCTGATTATGAGCGGAACCATGATAAAACCTTTACACTGCCAACACTTCACATAATCACAAGGGAAAATTAAATTGTGGAGAGAGACAGAATTAATGTGAGGAAGGCAAAGCGAGTCAGACAGAGAAAACCTTGTTTCTCAATTTAACAACAGATTTAAGATAACTGTGCATATGTGTGTACACACTTGTGTATGCACTCAGCACGGATAGGGACATAAGCCTGTGTTAGCTTTCTTCAGTGTCCAAACAAGGAGTCCTGGATGGGAGGCAAAATCAGGAAGTCACTCTGATGACACATTGCTTGAACTTCAGATCAGGGGGAAAAAAAATGTTATTTAACTCTTGACAGTGAAAATACTGTGTGCAAAGTTATAGATTTAGCTGGCCATGAAAAAATAACCAGAGAAATGTTTAGAGAACAATAGCCATTCTTGGAGTTTTGATGTTTTGATCAGCTAATTCAGCCCCTCTCTAGACATCTGTGTCCTTTGTCATCTGAGCGCTGTGTCGCCCCCTACAGACCACTGGCCACTATGGACAGCAGCACGGCTAGGCAGAGTGTGCTAGCTGTGCTAAAGATAGGCTACGTGAGCGTGGGGCAGGGCAGTGCGGGCCTCCATGGCTGGATCTGATGCGGCACACAAAAAGTGCCATGTGCAAACAGCTAGTGTGCTCATAAAAGACCAACTCTGCCTCCACACCTAGAATGAGGCAAAACCAGAGTGAAGAGTAAGCTACAAACTGACTATGTTCTTTACATAAGTTCACCCAGTTTGTATAATAAACATTTGTGCCTGATAGTTCTATACCAGGATGCCATATCACTTCCTTGTTTCCAGATATCCAACTAATTGATTAACACTAATTACATGGAAGGGGAGTGAAGGGCTCATTTATTATTATTATTATTGTTATTATTATTATTATTATTATTATTATTATTATTATTATTAATAATAATAATAACCTTATTTGCAAAGCAGTGGTAAAGCCAAAATTGGTCAGACTATATAGGGCTCACAGTATGTTTCCTATCTAGATGCGTGCTCAGGTGGTGAATCTTCAGGCCATTCCTTCATCTTGCATCACCATGTTTCTGAACACAGTGCCCAGTCCTGATGAGGCCATGTAGCACTGAATCCATAACTCTATCCTCTCATAATCGGTTAGAAGGCATTTCAAAATTCTTTAATATACTCACTCATTTATAAATACATATATAAAATGAAGAAAAAAACCCTCAAAAAACGAATGTTTTGATGTTTTCTGTATATATTATTGCTGTGTCATTATGCCTTTATTAAATTGCATATAAAATCTAATTTACCAAACCATTATAAACACCTACCTAGGATTTCCTGTCTCAAGTTGGAATTGCACACATAACCTACTGTATACTCTGTATAACCTAAGCATTTCATCACCACTAACCTGTTTGCTAATGCAAGTGTATGGTAATAAATTATGCAACACCGGAAAAAACTAAATCCCCACTAATTTATACTCTTTGTTCTTTCTCCACTACTCACTACTGGGAAAGCACCCAATAAAAATAAACACTTAATAAACAGGGAACAGCACTGATGAAGTGCAGTTAGGAGTGAAATGGGACGTGCACCCCATGTGAGGGCGCTTGTACGGCGGGCAGCGTGTGGGAGCAGGTGATGGCCTGGCCTTGTGCTGCCAGGCATCAATGCACGCAAAACTGTTTGATCTCATTTTATTCGCTGCCAGCAAAGACAGCAGAGGTGGGGATGTGGGTGGGGGGTGTCGTCCGGCGACAGGTGTAGCGCAGTGGTGTGGAAAGGCTGGCACTCCCTCTTCCTGTCCCTCCCTTTTACTCTCTCTGCGCAGCACGCATACAGGCTGGGACGAGACGTAGGCTGCGGGGAGTGCGTTCGGCACAGAGCTCAGACAAGTGGATGCTGCAGGTGTGATGGGGAGGAAGAAAGGACACAGGTATTGAAGGTCTGATGAGCAACTGCGCATTTAAGCTCGACGGTATGCGAAAGGTGGGGTGTAAGACACAGTGATGGGTACAGAAACCTCACAGCAGGCCAAGTGTCTTACTTTTACATTATTTGGACCAAAGACAGTCCAAGGCAGAAAAATGTCTATATTCCTTCTTTAAAAGTGGCACTGACAACAATTCACTTTTTACACAATAATGAACCAATTTATTTAATACCATCACTATGTAATATTAAATGCCTTATATGTAAAGTAAAAGCAAACAGCAGACAGTTAACAAAAATACATTAAAAAAATTCAGTATAGTACAGGTAAACCGAGACACTACCAAACACAGGGCTGCTTATAATTGCACATCTAATCATTGCACCTGTGTGTAATTTTGTGCAATTTGGAGTTTCTGAACAAGCATGAGCCGATGCGTGTTTGAAAGGGTGTGGCCAGGGACGAGACAAACAGCTGCTGTCTACTGGGGCTACCTGGTAGAATCTGCAGCTGACTGGGCCTCACCATTCATGCACACGCAGCACGTCCCATCTGTCAGCAGCCCATGTGGAGCAAAAATCAGCTTCTGGACCCATTCAAGGAAAGTGAAAGGGCTCCATCCATGAGCAGAAGAGGGCCGAGCAGGACCGGTAACCTGCCAACATGGACCAGCCAGAGTGCTCAAAGGATCTCTGCGAAATTCATACACACTGCTAAATGCGGCATGAAGGGCGTGGCATGCAAACGGTGCTGTGCTCATCTGTGTGAACGCACACACACACTGCATATGAATTCAGAAGGTCCTTCAGCATCTAGAGAGCGCTGGCTTGATGGATCCAATCTCAGAATACTCCAGAAGGATTATGTGTGAGAGGGGAGTTTTCTGTGTGTGTGTGTGTGTGAGAGAGAGAGAGGAGAGAGAGAAACTGGGAGACAGAGGCACTGAGGCAGGCAGGCAGAGCGATGAGCCAGGCGGCTAGGGTCGGGATGGAGCTGATAAAGAGATGACACGGGTGATAAGCTAAGGCAGCTATACAGCACACATTCGCAAAAAGGGGTGGGAGGGGTGGAACGCAGGATTGGCAGCAGATAAAGCCAGTGGGGCCCCTGGAGAGCACGGGACAATGGCAGGAGGCGGAGAGATGGCGGGTGAACTAAAGGATCGCTTCCGGAAACATCCACGGAGAGCGGCCTTGAAAGAGTGGGCCGCGCTATTGAGATGAGCCGCCAAGATCCCCTTCCATTAAACCCGACGAGTGCACATGCACTCCAGCCTCATTAACACACAGGACCCGAGCTTGCTGATCACTGTGCATGAGATGCTACTGAAGTAAACACTACATGCTCTGTAACATTCTCAACTAATCAGCAGACAATATGTGAAGAAAATGATGTTGTTTCCATTAATGGATGGGCACCGATATTATAAGCCATGCTGACAACATCTATAATGACCAGGTGAATCATTTTCTTAGTACACCTAACATGCACTCTAACATAAAAAACTAAATCCTTTCAGTTCCACTGTTTACTTCGTCTCACGGAGGGCAAAACACAGATACGGCTAAGTGCTCAAAACCAGAGCCCAATCTGAACGGGCCCGAGCTCTCCGTGATTTATGACTCAGGAGGTAGAACAGGACAGACCCTGAATCGAAGATGAACTCATTTTACGATGCCGGAGCCGAGCGGGAGACAAAGGGACGGAGCAGGCCGGCACAATGGGCAGCACAAAGAGAAAAGTAACTTCCCCGGCGCTGAAAAGGAGGCGAATGTCTGGCCCAGCTGTTTTTAATGGCAGCGGCGCTGATGGGAGGCGGCTCATTTGTAACGGTGCGCATCGCCCTCATTCATCCACGCACAGACACCCTGCTATTCACAAGCCCTCGCCAGTAACCTGCGGTGACCTGCATTCATGGCCACGTCAGGGTTCCCTGCACAAAAGGTGCCAGCAGAAAAGGGGTGTGTGCGTGTGTGAGTGTGTGTGTGTGTGTATGTGTGTGTGTGTGTGTGTGAGTGTGTGTGTGCGTGTGTGTGTGCGTGTGTGTGTGTGCGTGTGTGTGTGCGTGTGTGTGTGCGTGAGTGTGTGTGTGTGTGTGTGAGTGTGTGTGTGAGTGTGTGTGTGTGTGTGTGTGTGAGTGTGTGTGAGTATGTGTGTGTGTGTGTGTGTCAGTGTGTGTGTGAGTGTGTGTGTGTGTGTATGAGTGTGTGGGTGTGTGTGAGAGTGTGTGTGTGTGTGTGAGTATGTGTGTGTGTGTGTGTGTCAGTGTGTGTGTGAGTGTGTATGTGTGTGTGTGTGAGTGTGTGTGAGTATGTGTGTGTGTGTGTCAGTGTGTGTGTGAGTGTGTGTGTGTGTGTGTGTGTGTGTGTGAGTGTGTGTGTGTGTCAGTGTGTGTGTGAGTGTGTGTGTGTGTGTGTGTGTGTGTGAGTGTGTGTGTGTGTGTGTGAGTGTGTGTGTGTGTGTGTGTGTGTGTGTGTGTGTGTGTGTGTGTGTAGGGTGAGCAGCGCTGCAGCTGGACTGCTCATGACCCCTCCAGCCCCACTAATTCACGTAGACATTTCAGGAGTTTCAGTTAAAGAGAAGCATACAGACAAACAAACACAAGGAGAGGTAGGTACACACACGCGAGTGTGCACACACAGACACATGCACTCACACTCTCTTACACTTATACATTCTCTCTCTCTCTCACACACACACACACACACACACGGAGGAAGAATGTACAAACAAGCTGGAAACAAAAGAGCTCTTGTAACAGAGGCAGGGATCTTGATGAAAAATTCAAACAATATTATATGGAGAATGTCAACAACCGGCACACTTCTGCTGAGGGCCTTACAAACAGACTGAGCAACTCAGCACACACATTACGGCAGCATGGCTCAACCTCTCAGTGTAATGATGATGGCTCGGTTTTTACTCTGACTCTGGCCTGCCTTTTAAAACCAACACACACACACACACACACACACACACACATACACAGAATCATAGGAGGGGGAGAAGTCTGGACACGTTCCTTTCTACATACCTGCCACACACACATGCATACACACTTTCAAACACAGTAACACACACACTCTTTCTCTCTCTCTCTCTCTCTCTCTCTCTCTCTCTCTCTCTCTCTCGCTCTTGCTCTCTCTCTCGCTCTCGCTCTCGCGCAATGCTGTGGGTCGCTGGTGTGGCCCAGGTTCCCCTGACCACGGGAAAAAGGGGAGTTTGTGAAAAACACAGATTAAGACATTACCCTCCTCACATTCCAGGCGTGCACCATCACAATGTGCAGCTTTAATGCCTCCTGACAGAAAAGCTTAGGCGTGCTGAATTATTCGCTCAGCGGAGGGAGACGCCGTGAAGAAAATACAGGACTCAGCCAGCTTGCACCTTCCGCGTTCTCTGCCGAGCTCACAGTACTGCACGGATCAAAAGAGTTGGAGGCAAATTCAGAGATGACAGTTGAGAAAAAGCAGTCTGTCCATGGCTAAGGCCCTGGGGCTTCGTTGGCAGAGCGAGCAGAGCGGCCCGTGAGCCGAGCTGCCCACAAGTGAAATCGCCTAAGAGCCAAACTGCATCACAGCTGAACTGAGAGGCAAACCGTCCAAGAGGCTAACTGCCCAAGAGCTGAACTACCTATGAGCCTAACCATCCATGAGGAGGTGTGGCCGAGCAGGGCCCCGGCTGCAGGAAGAGAGAATCGGCACACTTACGCACATAATTGTTATTGCCGCAGTGTTTGGCCTGGAGCTAGTCGATAGGAATCGGGGATCGGCTCCTGGGCTCTCTCTCCCAGTCTCAGGGTCTTAGTTGTAATGCATCCCTCTACTAACAGGGATCAAGGTATTAGGGATCTGGGTTATTTGTATTGATTTTATGTGCTGTCATGCTGCGTGCCCGCCAACTCATATTTGTAGAAATTGCAAATTTTTGCCGGAGAAATGTCACCAGCATTTAATCTTTCCCGGCGTGGTCAATACGGGACTCTCCAGCTGATCTGGGTGGCGTTATTGCTCTTGGGTTGTTGAGTTTCTGCTGTTACCATGGTGCCGATCTGGCGCTGTGAGGTAGGAGTGACCAAAAGGACGACAGGGATTTGGAACCTTAGAAAAGATCTAGGAGAGAGTATAGTATATAACGTGAATGTTTACAGTGCTGTAACATTACTGTCTTTATCTTTGGACATATCAACCAGATTAAATGTTATAAGACAAAAAGGAGTGTTTTGCATTAAGTCATTATTTCTTAAGCAGTAAAGAGTTCAACAGAACACATTGCATATCATTGAAAAGTTATCAAGTTACATAATTTATGTGTGTGACACAAAAGTTTTCCTTTGGCAAAACTTGCTACAAACAGTTGAGGATGTTACAGACACACAAAAAAGTAAGGGTACACACCACAAAAACACTGATTATATTGTTCAGATGTCCGTATTACTATCCAGCCAACACAGACACAAAAAAGCCAGGAAGGATCAAGCGTGCTTAACGATCCTTGCAGGTCTGCGACTTGCTTTATCTGTGGGCTGCAATTTAGCAAACCAAGCCCAGAGCCATGTAAATATTCTGTGACATGCCATGGCCCAGACTGTTGGCTTACACATGGCACGCTGCAGATGTTTTCTTACACTCCAAATTTGCTCTGGAAACTAATCGAGGCCCGATAAAGCTCATGGCAAATATGGAAAAGATTGACATCCACATGTGGAAGTTTACATAGCTTGGCCAAGTGTACATATAGGCCATGGAGCACAGGCTTCCAGCTGGGCCAGAGGGAGCCTGGGCTTCGGCGTGAGGCTACCGGGTAAAACGCACAGGGAGGGCAGGGTGCTCCTCTAAAGCGGCCCTCCAGAAGAACGACAACACTCAAAACACAGAGGACACATGCAGAGAACAGGCTCCAACAGAAAGCAGAGCAGTGTGTAGTTTCCGAGAAAAGGGCCAAACATTTGAATGAAAATGAGGATTCTCTCTAGATTTCCTTAACAGTGGGACATTTAAACAGGCTGTGTGTGTCCGCCCTCAGTCTGCTTGATTGGGTGCAGGAAACAGGCTAGCATGTGGGTCAGCTCATCCAGCTGTCGGTCCTCATGCTAATCAATGGATCAATTAAGGTAAGGCACATGGGGTCAAACTGCAGATATTGCACTGCCTATTAGTTCGTCTAGCTAGCATTATTCCATAGTCACATGTCCAAACAGAGTGGGGGGACTTGGCTTGCTCAGCAAGCACTAGCCAAAGTAAACAGAGAGGCAATGAGGCGCCAACGAAATATTGATCTGACACAAAACTGCAGACGAGGGGTCTGAAAGCTGCCATCAGGGTTATTGTGTGTTTCAGCGTGGCGGGGGGTGAACTTTTATCAAGAAAACTTCTAAGACCAGCTATAATTTTTTAAATGCTGCTTTTAAATAAAATATAAAATAAAAAATGTTTATAGTTTTTTTTCTAGATTTAATTTTTTTTTATATTGCAGTACATAGGTACAATTCTTTCTTTCTAACATGACACATGCTCCTTTATTTAAATGCTTATTACATTTTTCTTCATTCTTGCAGGGATATAGGCTCTCGAGTCTTGGTTATTACAACCTAAAAGTCCCAGTAATAATAAGATCAGCCACCTTTCCATACTACAAAGGAACATTTAATATTTGAAAGTGAAGAAAACAAGGGGCTTAGCAGACAAGTGTTGAATCAACACATCTCATCAAAAGGTCATATACCAGGAGTTATAAGAAGAAACTGTGTAAACATATACACAAGAAACTAATGAGGATTTAAGGAAAGAAATTGTGTAAAACTCTATAAATCATACGATGGTAAAGTGGGTTTAAAGGTACAGAAGACAAAACAAAACAACCCAACAACAACAACAACAAAAAAAAATAAAATAAAAGAAAATAGCCAAATTTTTCTATAAGAAAAACAGATGACTGATTAGGGGCAAATATGGATAAGTGAACTTGAATACCACATGAGCAATTGTAGTTATGTTGCCTATATCTAACTTCAAATGTTTATTTCTAGAGTTCCAACAACCAATATCAATGATTCACCTAGTAGTCATAGAATAATCAAACTAGCAACTGAATTATATGCAAATTATACACAGTGAAATAGCTGCAGATGACTGTCTTTCGGGATATATGTCCTGCTGAGAGGAATGGGAACTTATCTTAATTTTTCATTTTAAAACTGCACTGCAAAGCTGCCTGCAATGCTGGTCTGTCACGTCACCCCTTCAAAATCCGTGTGCACACATTAGTTATGAATAATTTCAGTTTTGTCCTCCATAGCGGGATTAGGATTACTGTGGGGTGAATGAAAGCTTTAAGGCTAAGCCTGTGAGAGTAACAATACAGGCAACTTGTACAAACAGTCCTAGTAGAGTAATCCAGCATTCCATGATTCAAAAACAGTATTGTATAACTCCATTGGAGATAGCAAGAGTCCACATTCAAGACTGATAAAGTTTTCAAATTCTTTGAGAATCTTATTTTACTTCTCCTCCTTCCACGACAGGGTGCCAAGATGTCCTGTGCTCTAAGGCCTGCTGACAAAACAGGGGTCTGAATGGGAAAATATGCCATTGACGCACTGCCAAATGGCAAAGCCGCTTCAAGGCTGCTTTCTTCAATACCCAATGCCGTTTCATTCACTTTGGTTAGAGAGCTGGCACAATTATAACCAAATTAGCAATAGTGGCCTGAGCAAACATGCTGGGATTTGGGCCCGCCACAATGAGTGCACAAAAGGACGGTGGCCTAACGGGGACATCCAGCCCAGCAGGGCGCCCTCTCTTGCAATCTGATCCTCTGTGCCCTCCTGCAGCTCAACAAGATAAAGTAGCCTGCTTTGCACACAAAAGATCCATTGGGACAAGGCCTGGAGGACCAGCTCGGTCCTGTCCTCACAGTTTGCCAACACAATAGCAAGCACTAGATATCACCTACAGGACAGATCCTCCCAGACACCCTCCCTCCTCTTGTTTTGTGGGCATTCTGTTAATGGGAGGGTACTGAATGCTAATTTCATTAGCTGCTGTTTCTATGCTGCAATTCAAAGGAGTGTCACAAAGATTTAGTGATATACGAGGGAGATTAAAAATAACGGAGTAATTACAAGACCATTTTAATTCCACAATGCTGCACAAGTACCTGTAGAAGCCTGTTTGCATGTTCCATATTTATTTTTAAAAAAGTAACAACCCCCCACACCCCTTTCCATTTTAAATTGTATCAACTCATTGTTGTTTAATAAAATCCTTTGAAGATCAATGAGAAGGTTCAGACTTTGGCTTTTCCCTCCATTTGGGAACAATTCCCCTAGCCTACACAGGCACAGTGCTGTGCGGTCATACAGCACTCTTACACTCACTGCCACATGCACAATACAAGCAAAGTTTTGCAAGCGGCATTTGCAACAACACGGGCTCCTAGCTACAGCTAATCCCATCGAAAATGGACTCCTTGTTGAAAACAATGAGAGTCGGTTCCTTCTAATGACAGAGGGAAGTAACGCGTGGAGTGTTCTGAGTGGCAGGGCGGCATACACCAAACCCCCAATAGCTGCTCCACCTATAGACCCAAAATCAACATGCCATTTCCACACGCAGCTGTTCACAGATGCTGCTTGGCAGGCGAGATGAAAAGTGCAGATGTTGTGAAGAAGACTCGTGCGGTCTCACACGGCAGCTCTCTCTTTCAAAGGAGGCACTGAAAGACAATGTCACTCGCCCTTTTCAGCTGCTATGTCCCTCTCAAACACACCATTCTTTTCAGGTGGCCCCTTGGCACAGTTTACTTTGATGCCCCTTCAGATGGGCACACTAGCGATACTCAGTGAGTAGGTTTTTTATCTAGCTGACACATGAGCTAAAGCACTGAGAGATTAGGAATGCGTGATGCATATTGTGCTTTTTCGTATACTTGGAAAAAGAATTGCGAATATAGATTATAACTATGATTCCTACTATAGGGGGTTTTATTACTCTATTTTCTTATGTCTAACTGACATGGGCTACTCAGCATACAGGATTTAAGAAAACCTGTACTGTAAATTCTACAAAGACAAGCAAATCTCTATCCCTTCTCTCTAGTCCAGTCCATTACCCAATGAAATCCTCTCCCTTCCGTGTGCCTTTGAAACGTATTAAATAAAACAGAAAAAGTCCTAAATAGCAGAATGAACAGGAGGAAGCCCAGTAGTTGGCCCTTACCAGTGGGCCAGGCTTCCATGACTGCAGGGCAGGCTGGACACTCTTCAAGTTAAACCTTTTGTTCCCCCAATCCTGGCTCGCTTCTCAGCCCTCACTAATTGAAGCTCTGCGCTCCTCTGATGCTGAAGCTCAGTCAAAGGCCTCTCCCGCCAACAGCAGCACATGGAGACAGGCCTTTTCTTGGTGCCTGTGGTATCAATGTCACCCTTCAGTGGAGAACCCTCGGTGTACATGGAGAGCCAATTGGGGTAATAAGATTACAGTGAACACCGCAAATGCATGGCCTGGAAAACGTTCTTGCTTTTCCTGGAAAACACAATGCATTCATTTTTTCCACTAGTCTCTGACCAACACAGACAGAATCACTGGGTTAACTTCTTGCAAAACTGAAGAAATGGCAGATACTTATACATTTCAAAGCAATATGCATGCTGTTAGTTTCCTCAGCCAACTCTATCACATTTGCATGGCGATGTCTTATACTGTTAGTTTAGGCAGATGCTGCAAACTCAACACTCACCAAACAGGGTTGCAGCTGTCTCCAAATTTCTTCCTAACACTGAACCTCTTGTCAGTTTTGTTTCTGACATGTTTTCATACAAATGAAAACAGTCTGTTTGGCATTTGGGTCTGATTCTTATCTAGCAATGACTTAAAAAATCGCCGGTTTATTATGTGTAGTGCAATACTCTTTCCCTTGCACAGAAAAATAAAAAGTAGAATGTAGACTCTGCTGACACTGTAGTGTTACTAAATCCACCATGTTTACATTTGTAATACGTAGAATCCAAACATCAAGTTTTAAACAACTGATTCATATTGTTTTATCTAATCAGGAATGAATTCCTGGGCCATAAATTGGGCCTAAAATATTGAAATACCTAAATAACCAAATGGGTTATTACTTTTGAGCAATAAAAAAGAAAAAAAATATAATTAATGTCTGACCACTCAAAGTAAACTATTTTACCAGAGCTCTGCCTTTTAATATATATATATATATATATATATATATATATATATATATATATAAAATCAGAATAAGAGTACATATATATTAAGAGGCAAAACCTTTCACACATCAGAAAACAAGTCATTTATTAGAGGTAAATAAAGTCTGACTAAATAAAGTCTAATGCAACGCAAATCAAGCACAGGTAAGCTTATTACAAATTTGAGACCACCAGGTGTGATGGGTTTTAGAAATACGTTTTCATCTCATCTGTTTTTTTTTTTTTTTGCCTTGCACAAAAGCCAGAGTCTAATTTGCCATCATCAGTTCTTTGTTAACCTAGGACTGGTATTTGGGAATAATCCTCTTCCCATAGAATATGGTCCCAACAGGCATGGACAGGACCGGGTCTCGAGCTTGTTCAGAGACAACCCTTTGTGACTTCTACCACGTTCAAGGCTGAGTAAGTTCTTTCTTGAGAAATAGAGAGATAGGTTGGACAGGATGTATCTTGGCTCCATTGTACTCGAACCTTTCAAACCACAATCTGCTTCTGTATGGTGGTCCAATGATAGACTTTTCATTTTCTCCACAATTATCTGAATGGATAATGCCATTGCAACCAAACCTCACACTAAACCTCTCATCTTAGATATAGAGCTTTTTCTTTATGCATTTTTTTTCCTATTAAAGTTGTGTAAAACCTGAAATTTTTTTTTTCCCCAAAATCACATTGAGAAATGTTTTACTTCAAAGAAGGGAAATCGGACTCTAATATATTATGTGAACTAAAATATATCAAATAAATGATATGTAGTCATTTTAAGTGAATTTTTATCAACAAACAAAACCGACAACATAAATGCAGCTTAATTCTTTTTAAATTGAGAGCAAATATCTATTGGCATTTAAATCAAGTATATACAATTTACAAAGAGTGGTACTTCAAAATTCACAGCAAACTGTTCTTTTATTCATAGCAAAGAGTAGTTAGAAAATATGATAAATCCATGTAGTTAGAGACTGAAATAAAGTATAACTAATGTTGCTAATGTGTACTGCCATGTATTTATATGAACAAAATCACACCTTGATAAAAAGCCCAGGGTCAAATATTATTTATTTAGTCAGCACTATTACATAAAAAAATGCAGTTTTGCTCATATCAAAGGCATTGTGCCAGTGTGCACCACAGAACAATAAAAGGAAATGCGAGCACGTTTCTACACATTCCCAATGTCCAATCCAGTGCTATCAGGCTGTAGGGTTTAAATACTGTGACAGGTAGTCAAAGGTACAAACAAGATGGCAAATAGCAAGCTGCAAATGTGGATCGATTGTTTAGATGCTCCAGGTGATGGCATGTCATGTGAGGCCACTTCTGTTTACTCCTCAAATTTCAGAAAATGTTGCAGGTGCATTAACAGCGTTGACCCATTGATGAGCTGTTTGGGGGCCCGGATTTTGCAGTCCGACTACAAAACGCTGTAAATAGATTTGTTAAAAACAAAAGAACAAAAAGTGGGAAAACAAAATGACAAACTGTTCTTAATGTCATGACCTCACGTGTATGAAATTATCTATATTTCACTTTGGGTTTCGATAAGAAAAGTTACTTTAATTTTGATAAACATGTCACACAATGTCGCTTGTCACCATTCTGTGGTGGAACACGGGACTGGTACGTTTTTTGTTTTTTAACAGCCGTACAAACCAAACAACAGGACCATAAAACTTAGAAGCTTAAACTATTCATATGTGCTCATTAGAACACTAGAAGATTTTTTTTTTTCTTTTCCTTTGCTTAGCAAAAAGTATTTTGAGCACATTAAAGTGTGGAAAAAAAGGCTGTCACATCCGACAAAGAGACATAATAGATGTTAGCACTGATGGCGAAGGCAGACAAAGACGAGCAGCTACTGCCGCACACATAATGCTCCACTGCAACTAAAAATGACTCCATTTACTTCGCACTGTTGATCTTGTACTTTTGGCTGGTGACAAACAAAACAGGGAGGCAGTTCAGGGGCAGGAACCTCGCCATGCTGCTGGCTTGGCTGTTTTTTTTTTTTTTGCATAGGCTCCTTTTTAACATCCCCCTTCTTCAAGCTTGGCAAACGCCCCGGTGGCGCAGTGAAGGAGGGGAGAAAGGAAGAAGTGGACAGGAGAGGAATGAAAGGGGAAGCACAGTAACATCTGCAGGAGCTTCCAGACAGACAGTTGGAACATGAATAACTCAACACTCGGCTGCCCTGACCTCAGGAGAACAAAGGGGGCACAAGGGGTGGGGGTGAGGGGTGAAAGGGGGTCGGGGAGTGCCTGGGCGAGGAGTGGGGAGTTGCGAGGTGGCCCCCGGGGTGAGCCCGGTGAGCGGAGATTTATTGTCCCGGCTGTGGTAGCAAGCGGTGGCATGGGGGGCACCCATGGGCGCATGCCATCGTCACTGCCATAGCTGCAGCACAAAAGACGCGTCCCCTCGCTGGGCCACCAGGAGCAGCGCAGGAACGACGCATTAATCTCCCCGTGCCCGCATGCAGTCTGCCTGAGTGCGCGCGAAACGGGGGAAGCAGCCTGCGGAATGCTTCAAAGGGCGTTTTTTCTTAGAAAGCACAGACGGAATGTCGCAAAACACGCAAAAAAAGAGAGAAAAGTCGCAACTGAACATTTATCATTTTCCGTGAGCAACAAGTTGTAAGAATCAGAATTTATTTTTCTCCCAAAATCAAAGCACAAAAGGCCAATTCTCTTAACTCAATATCAAAGGAAGACACAACAAAGCAAGTGTGTACTTCAAGACTTAAATCTTACAAGTTCCTAATCCTTCTGAAGACCATGCGGGACCTTTCGTCTCCATGGAAACGCCGGAGCATTCAACCAAGTGATTGCCTCCAATGAATTTCAGATAAGACGAAATGGAAGTGAATTGATGTGATTTTAATGCAGAAGAGAGTGGCAGAGGGGAGGTCCACTCGGTTCATATTTGAATAAAGCAAACAGAGGAGACAAAGGCCTGACAGCCGTAAATGACATTGTCAGTACAAAAATTATCAGCCAGTTTACAATCTGTTTGCTCATGTAGAACAAACAGAATGTGTGTGGCATCCCCAGGCTTTGTGAAGGGCAGGCCCGCCAGCAGCCAGCACGAGAGGAAGGCAGATATCCACTCCCCCAACCACCTCTGCTACAATTAGATAGCAATTTGACGGGCTGACAGAGAAAACGCACAGACATTTGCCAAAGGAAAAAGCCACGGTGGTTCTCGTTTGTGTTGCATTCTTTCACCCTGATTGAAAAACATAAGGCACGCCAGTGTGCACGATGAAGAAAAATGAGTGAAATACTCTCAAGTTGGGGTGCTGTGCAGAGGGAAAGTGCCAGATCTAATGGGAGGCACATTCCACACGACAGAACCTCAGTCACCTAGCAAAGGCTCACACCACGCTCCCCCTCTCCGTCCAGGCAGGGGAGAGGCAACAGGGCGATGCTCCCTAAACACAGAGCCTCTGAGGACAGTGGTCAACCACACACACACCCCCCCACCCCCCTTTTGTGGCTTTTTGTCACTTGTTTTGTTTTGAGCTTGTTAACTTCTCAATGGCTGCGCCAGCCCAAGCAGCTGGCCGGATCACAGCGAGCTGCAAGACATCGACGTTCAGTCTGAGGAGAAGGACAGGGCGGGCCGAGGTGCGATTTCCACTGCACGAATTCCGCAGCACAAGCACTGGTCGTCTGGCCCGGGCCACAGCTTCAACTTCCAAAGCACTACATCCGGCAACATAACTGGAATAATTTTCTCACAACAGTGCTATTCCTCCCAGTCAGGAAATGTGGGACAAGTGCCTGAAGGAAGGGCAAGCTAATGTCATTTAAAAACTTAACAGCTTTAACTATGGTAAATCTAAGAAGAGTAATATTTTGTTAAACAAAATCTTACAATAAATGTGTGCCTACGAATGTCTAGAATGTGGCTTAGAAAAATCATGCAACGTGATGTCCTCAGAAGGCATTTGCAAATCATGAAACGACACATCTACTGCCAATCAATGCCAAGAAACCTCTAAGGATAACTGTGTTTGACGCATGTGTTAAAACAGTGTGTGAACGGGTGTGCGTGTATGTGCGTGCTTGTGTGTGTGTGTGTGTGTGTGTGTGTGTGTGTGTGCATTCATTGATATTCATGCCTGATTCTCAGTGTTCCTTGGTGAGAGTGGTGAATCCTTCCACAGGCAGCAGAGCTGCCGTTCAGTCTTATTAAAAAGTTGTTTGATTAGCGGGGCCCAGAATGGCACCCACGGAAAGGGCTGCAAGTGGCAGATAAAAGGCAAACGATAAACAGGCGAAAAGGCGGCCGATCACCAGTCAGCCACTAGAGCATCAAAACACAACCATTTTCAGCAAACTTGATCCAATTATTGTGGGGCAGTGGGTGATAGCAGGACTGCTTCCCTCCATTCATTCAAATCTAAATTGCTCTTTCTTCTTTCCTGATATGGCAATCGGTCATAAAGGGGCGGCCATCATTAAAGTTGTTTGGATTGGAGCTGTATAGTGTTTGGTTAAGAGGGCAAATGCAAATTTGATGAAAGAATAAGGCTAAATTTACATATCAGCCTCAGTTCACACGGGGAGAGTAAACATTCTGTTTATCTCGAGTGTCATTTTATGATTTCAGTAGAATATAAAACCGACCTTGGCCCCAGGCACAGCAAAAGGCATCATTGAAATATACTGTTGTCCAAATACAATTTGCTGAGGAAGAGCATGTCAACAAATCCTCAATAACTCAGCAAATAGATGGTTGCGTCCAATTTGTTAGTATGAAAATGAACCAATGAACCGCAACTCCGTTAATTTTACTGTTATGAATTTCAGCATTCAAATTGAGACCATGTAATGATGGTTTCTGTTGTAATTTTTGGATTGCAAGTATTTAGGTAAGCCTACAACTTGGTGACACAGACCTGGATATAATGTATAAAGCAAGTGCTGCTTATATTTTGCATGCATGTCTTTAAACATGAGTTAATATAGAAGGACCTGGGAACTACAGAGCCTGATCTGACCGGAAAAATTAAAAGGAGAAAATGAAGCAATATGTATAAAGCACACTTTCAGGAGCTCCCTTTACAGCAGATGTTAAAAGCTGCAACAGTTCTGACACTTCCTAACACTCTTCCTTGTAAAATGCTCAGATTAATTTATTCTGTTACTATTGTATTTCTATGGTACTTCAGTTTAGACAATGGGTGTAGATGCATTTCCATTATGAATTGTAGTCCCAGGCTTAAGAAGCAATGTGAACTGTATGTATTCTGTGTATGCCTTTTAATCTGCTTCATCAGTGATTTTGAAATTTATTTTCATTCCTTTTTTTTTTTTTGTATTTGAAATGTCAACATTAAAGTCAACATTTATTACATCAAACAGACTAGGCTCTTTTTCAAGAAATCAAAATAGCAGCACACCTGCGGTGTATTATAAACATTTATATTAATGACTGTTTAAAGAACACACAGTACAGCATTGTTCGTAAAAATAAATAGATAAATAAATAAACAAATAAATTGTTTCTCATGATGTGTAGTAGACTATCCTGCATTTGTTTTATGCATCTGCAGCTACGTTACTGAGAAGGCTCTTACTGGTTGCCTGTTGCTTTCATTTTACATGCAAAAACACTACTATTATAAGAGCAAGTTAACATAAATTTTTAATGTCCCAGCAGCACAGTCATGTAAAACTGAAGCAAAATACTGCCATCTATGGCCATGTTCAAAGTAATGCTGGGCTTTTCTGATTTGATGCTGGGACGAGCAGAAACCCACCCAGGAGAAACCAAACAGTAGCCAGATGACCTTCAGTCTCATTAAATATTGCACAGGTGTGCACAAAAGGAACATACCGTTATCTATTCAAATTTCCATATTTCCAATAAAATGCACATGCATTGTACCCTACCTTAGAAATAACCTTATTAAGAAGGATAATTTCTTTCATAATACTTGATTTCTTTCATAATACTAAATAATAATTTGTATTATACTTGGACTAAAAAAAATGGACTAAGGAAATTGCAGATTGCCAAGGTGGGGGCACCAACCAAACACCAAATTCACATGACAATATGGGCATGTCTCATGTTGAGTGGGCAGGGTTGCAACGTGAAACATGCATCGTAAGGCTCTTGAAATAACATGCCTATTACAAATGCACCACAGTGAACTCATTGTCATTGTACCATAATCAATCATTTGTGTAAACGCCACTCTTGTATTCACTGACGGTGAGTCATCTTGTTTTAACATTGTTTCCTACAGTAGTAGGCGTAAATTGGGTAGTGATGGATATAACATTCAAACATGTTTTTGTACCAGTTTTTGTTCCTTTCTTTTTTAAGTGCTAGACGATTAAAACAAAATGTATTTTTTAAAATTACTATTGCTAAAATAAATTATGGCTGAATAATCAAACAAAACATCCTAATAACAGCTTGTGCTGTCTATAGGCCTTTGGAAGCCCTTCTATAGTGATGGATTAGAAGTTAGAAACTCAACTTTCTATCCAAATGACCATCTGGTTGCCTTATCCTTTAAATAATACAATTCAGAATGCAATTAAGCAAGGGGCTTCTGCTACAGCTTTCTAAACCACCTGCTGGAAAATCATAAATTCAGATCTTACATTTGCCCAGAATGACTTCATCACACTATGTTCATGCTATTTTAAGTAATTATGAATCTGGTCAGTCTCATTACTTCACACTTATCTTATTGACCTATGAAAACTATTAATGTGTAAATTATAAAATACAACAAACTAGAAGAAAAATCTAAATTTATCATACAATATAGAGATAGTGAAGACTGAGACAGAGCAACATGCAAATATGTTTACATTTTCCATATTAGCTTTTAACTGACAGGTCAAGACTAGGTCAGCCCTCTACTACCTGCAATGGTTTGCAGCATTATATAATGGTCAGAATAATAAAGAATAAATAAAGAATGCCTTCAGTGCACTTCAGACTTCAGGCACAAGGACAGGGCTCCTCCAAGCCTATGAGCTATCAAAATCTTGCATCCCCGCGGAGTCTCAGGCTTTACTTGCCATGTGCTGTGATCTGTCCCGTCTGTCATTCTGTCTGTTCCACTCCCTCACTCTGCCTGATGCGCAGTGTCACAAAGTCGCCATTAATCTGCAGCTCCAGGGCGGCGGCTGGCATGCTCCCTTGCCTGCTGCTCTCAGGATGGAGACATTAAGGAGAAGTGACAGACCTCCTCAAAGCACTATGGATTTTAGGAGAGATTTCCTTTATGAGTCTTTTGAATCATTGCCATTTACCGGTTGAGATGACAGCTCTCAAAAAGTTTGTGATGAGCACGGATTCCCACGTTCTGCTTTGTATGTACTGCTGCATTAGCAGTACTGATTCCCATCATTTATAACCGTTTATTCTGTGATGGAAACCATCACCTCCTGAATGAGGAGACAGTGAGATGGAGAAAGTCACTCCATGAACAAGAGGACAGTGTGAGGTCAGGGACAGGGAGCTGGCTCATTGGTCTGGTGGCCCACCTGTATGACTGTTTGAAAAAACAGCCAAGTTTATGTTAACTGATTTCTGTAGGCCATAATCAAGCCTGTAGCATCAGAGTTTAGACCTAATTAAATGTCTGAATCTAGAATCTCTCCTAAAACATGCACATAAGCTTTGACAAAAGGTCTGTCACTCTAGCCAATCGACACACCCTAAAGTTCCTAAGTTCAAAGAAAACTCTCACAACACACCTGTTCAGTGGTGCATATAAATCACAATACACTGACAAAACCAAGAGATCTTGGTTGTCAACATCCCGTGAAAAGCTTACTTCTCCAGTTATGTCCAGTTTTCAGTTATTGGGTGTTCTCATCCATCTCTTTGAAAATGGAAACTGTGATAAACCATTGAACAAACAGATTTAGTTGCCATGTATACCACAAGTCCTAAAATATGAAGAGGGAAGGCTAAAATCTAAACACTGACTCAAATCCTGCAGAGGGTATTGTTTTATGTTATGTACCAATTCTGGCCACCAATAAAATGAGCTCAAAACCCATCAGCCCTCAATGACTTGGAACGTTCTGCCATAGACACTAATCTGGTGATGTGTTTCTAAAGTCAATATACTTTGTATACAATTTACCCTACAATGTTTACAAACAAAATGCATTAAGACCTTATTTAATTCATTGAAACATCCTCTAAGATATAAGCAAATAATGAATGTTTTGGGATTCTTTACTCTGCAAACATGCCTTGTAATAGCTTAAGTCTGACAATATGCCAAAGTTATCAAAGCAAACTAGCTTGGCGACTGACAGGTTTACATGATGTGATTTTTCCCCCCTTAACCTGCACTTTACAGATTTGTCCATTGTGGACCTGTCAGTGGCCTGTCATGGTGCTGTTAGGAGAGAACTCTTCTTTTCCCTCTTAAAGTAACATCATTTTGACCTGAGAAAGTCAGCCACCCCAATATAGGGTCACTGCAAAAAATGTGACCCATGAGGCACAGACTGGGAGTTCACTTGAAGATCCATTAATCAGCCATCACAAGCACTGCTACACACTGCAAGGTTCAACTATATAATAATGGATATGTGTACTAGTAAAAGATGCAGGAAGTAACTCCCCTTCCTGCAGGACACAAAGATGAAGTAACTCTCAAAGTGACTAAATAACTATGTAGTGATGAAATCTTACAAAGCGTTTGGGCAAGTGAGAATTTCTCAAGAACAAGAAAGGATGAACAATTCTCTGAAGAATTGCCTGTGTGTAACATCAACACCATGGAACAATAGAGGCTGGATCACAGAAAGGGTCCTACAAATCATGTTTTTACTTATTGCACTAGTCGTCGATGGCACTACTTAGCTGCCCGCATTGTCTCCATATTGCTCGGTCTGTCTCTGTCTGTCTGTCTGTCTCTGTCTCTCTCTCTCCTCAAGAACTAAAATTCAGAGTTGAAACTGAGGGCAATGTTATTGACACAGCACATATCTTATGGTCTGTGGCTTACACTCAAGTATGTAGGTGTCTTACACTGAAGGCATGCAGTCTTTTATCACACCTACTTGATTCTGTCATAACTCTGCCAATAGTGTGGGAAGGTAAAGATTTAAGCACAAACATACACCTTTGTAACCCACAATATAACATGAACTGCAAGAACTGTAATAGCTTAGTCAATATGCAAAATGATAGCAGAGGTGTGGCTATTTCTTAATAGCACCGTAGGTAAGTCAGACATAGCAGGCTTCAGCAGGTGTTGACTGTTTCACTAGAAGCCACAGAGTCCCCTGAACCATAGCCATGTCTGGCTAAACAAAAGCAACACTTTTAAAAGCCTCGCACATACAATTCATTAATTTAATTGGGCGTACATCCATCGTTGGTACTCCGTATAATATCTATACAAGAAATTAAATAAAGTACATGAAGTTTACACAAAAGTGCTTTACATACAGGGGTGTAAGAACTAAGGAAACAAATTAAGAAAACCATGAAAGAAAATTAAACGTTTACAATAAACCACCAAATACCCAGAGTGCATAACTTTTTCAACTATTTTCAAAAGCCAAAATTATATAAATACATTTTAAACTTAAAGGACAGTAAGGAAGGAGCATGTATGATCTCAATAGAGAGACTGTTCCAAATCTTTGGGACTGCCACTGAGAGCATGATCAACTTTTAGCTTTTTCTTTGACCAGGAGCCCTCAGAAGAAGCTGATTAGAATATCATAAGGCTCCCAATGGTGTATAAAACTGAAATAAGTGAGATATATAGTGCTAGAGACCAGCCCAAAAATGGATCTCTGAGGCACCCCACAGGTGACTGGAGACGTAGGGGAAAATAGGTCTCCAATACTGACAAAGAAGGTTCTATCTGTGATGTAAGAGTGCTATGAACCAGCCCTGAAACCTCATGGAATTTAAGCTTTGATAGGCTAAAAGATGATAAGAAACCACTTCTTCAGAACTTAGACATGAAAGACAGTTTGGAAATAGACTGGAATATGCAGAGGGCCTTGGGATCTGGGTTGGACCACTACAAGTTTACAACATTTAGGAACAATGCCAGTCATTAATGATGATGTCAAGAGAATAAGGCATAGACTTCAAACAGGTGAGTAACAGGTGAGAAAGAGAAGTACTCAAAGTAGTTCAAAGTCCCGGTGCAAGACTGACACTGGAAAGGGTCAGGTCCAAAAGATTTAACACTTGATCTAATATTTTCTATTTTTTGCATAAAGCACTTCTGAAAGTCTTCTCAAGGTCCTGATGAAGTCTCCAGGCTAGAAGTACCAGGAGAGTTAAGCACAGCATTAGTCAAACTAAAAAGAACATTTGGTCTGTGATAATCATTACTGATGACAGAAGAAAAACTGATTTCATGCTAATGTGGGTGCCTCCTGAAATCTATTTAGACATGTTTTCAGAATTTGCCTTCCTTCATCTGCTGTTTCTTGCCTGAGAGCCTGAATAGAGGTGACTGAACCTAAAATTCCAGTGCAGATATTGTTAAAAGATGTTACAAAGTCCTCTGTACATGACTGAATGTTAGCATCCCCCATCTTCTACATGAGCATTCAGGAAAAGAGCTACTGCGTTGGAACCGATAAGTGAAAAACGGCCTACTCATTGTGAACAATGGCTCCTATTGCACCTGTGGTCAGAATAAAAATAATACTACACCAGGAATGGCCAATGTGTTAGTTTGTTGTTAATTATTTTTTGCAGTTTTGTTTTATCCTATAAACTACTGACAACATTTCTTCCAAATTCCAGATAAAAGTCTTTCACATTGCTGTTGGGTAATTTTACGCCACTCCTGGCACAGAAATTCCAGGAGCTCAGCTTTGTTTGATGGCTTGTGACCATCCATCTTCCTCTTGATCACATTCCAGAGTTTTTCAATGGGGTTCAGGTCTGGAGATTAGGCTGGCCAGGATAGGTCTTGATCTGGTAGTCCCTCATCCACACGTTGATTGACCTGGCTGTGTGACATGGAGCATTGTCCTGTTGAAAAAAATAATCATTAGAGTTGGGGAACATTGTCAGAGCAGAAGGAAGCAAGTTTTCTTCCAGCACAGTTTTGTAAGTGGCTTGATTCATGTGTCTTTGTGAAGGACAAATCTGCCCAATTCCAACCTTGTTGAAACACCCCCAAATCATCACCGGTCCTGCACCAAATTTCACAGTGGGTGCGAGACACTCTGGCTTGTAGGCCTCTCCAGGTCGCCGTCTAACCATTACATGACCAGCTGTTGGACAAAGCTGAAAATTGCACTCATCAAAGTCATTTTTGACATCTGCCAGTCTGTAGGTGTTGTTATACCATGTGTTTGCTGCTTGACCGTGTCCTTATGAACCAGTTTTTGAAATTTTCAAAATGGAAGCAACTTGATGCTCACTGTATCCCTCTGCCAGTAAAGCTACAACTGAACCCTTCTTTTCCTCATTAACAACCTTTCAACTCTTTTTGCATGGTCTGTAGATGTATTTTGACTACACTTACTTTTTGGGTAATCCTAGCACTGGTTCTATAACACGAGAATAGGGATGACAGCAGCAGTGGTTTTTATACTCCTTAGAATAGGATTTTGTTAAAGTTAACACCTATTCAACATCTCATTAATTACAATGAGGTGTGTCTGTGAAGGAAGGAATTCAACAAACACTTGAACAGAATGGCTGCTGTACATGTGGAGATACTGATTTAAGAAGAAATTGGAGTGGTCTCATTTTTTTCCTGAGCTGTGTATATGTATGTATGCATATATATATATATGTATGTATGTATGTATGTATATATATGTGTGTGTGTGTGTGTAATATATATATATATAAAAATTAAAGAATAGCTGAAATATTATGGAAGCCTCAAATATTATGCAGCCTCACACACAGGTACCCGCTGTATGGGACGGAATGAGTTTCTTCATCATCATTATTATTATTATTTTTTTTTTAACAATACAATTTAAGTGACCTTAAAAAGAAATAAAAAAGCCCCCAACTCATTAAAACTTTGATAAATGCAGGTTTAATAACAGTGTCAGTTTGTCCCAGCCTTACTCTTGCACATCCCCAAAACCACGGTAATAGCTTCACCTGGATGAGGGCATTGTTAAAGGATATGTAATTGATTAAGTGAACTAACTGAAGAGCAGATGGATGAAGCAGAACTGCTACATTCCTTGGAAGCCAATCAGTCAGTGGAGTGTCCTCAAATAAGGTCCTCTTATTCAATTAGCTGCTCTGGTGAGTGCAGAAGTCACACATGGCTAGAAACTTTACTAACACTGGGAATGGCCAGGAATGACATGAGAAACACACAAGGCATACACATCTCCTCACAAAACACATAATCCCTCTTACTTGACAGTTACTAAATGGTTTAGGTTACACTTGTAGCCAAGAAATCCTAATTAGCAAAACCAGAACTCACAGATTAGCTGTGGATAATTAGAAATCTCAGTTAAATTAGCAATATTGTGTGTGCAATATTGAAATTTGAAGGACTTTAAAAGTCGGTAGACATCTTTGTTAAATGGAAAAATTGTGAGGTCACTGTGTACAAGATAACAAAAAGTAAACAATGTTACGGTATTTAAAGTGTAGGAGCAACAAAAACCCAGTGAGAATTAACTAAATAAGTTAGAAATGTTTTTAAAGACATAACTCCATTACTTTAAATGGCAAACTCTGAATGGATGTTTACATCAACAAGAAATTCCTAAAGTTTTTTTTCCTTCACTTGTTGCCAAAAACGTATTTAAACGTATAGAAAAACAGTGAGTGTATCCAAACAATAACATCACATATGCTGTGTTAAACAAATATTGACTGTCCTAGATTTTAGATTGGGCATGTGAGATGAAATGGTACTAAATAAGGTGGACTAATTTAGCCCTTTTGCTTAGGACTAATCTCACTCTACTACTGGATGTGAGCTTGTTGCCAGGCTTTGAATGTTGTGTGTATATCAGAACACATGGCTCATTAAGTGAAGTTTGCCATTCACCACAAGTGTAACACATATTACAGCTCATTAACTTCCATTCAGTTTACTAGTCCTTATATTTTTTACCATATTAGGCTTACCCTTTATAATGCTCAGCAAAGCCAAACAAGTCAAGCTAATTAATAAATAATCAAAACTGTATGTAGGTGAATCACATCATCCCCTTGTTTGGTATTGATTAAACCAATCGCCCCGGGAACATCATTAGGGAAATATGTTAATTCAGATCAAGTGAATACAGAAATTTTGGTGATTTATTATAAATTGCATTCTAAATGTTGGTGTCTCTGATGGTTGATATGAATAATATTCTATCAGCTGATAGGTTGTTTGCTATATTTTTGCTAAAGCAGTTGTTCAGTTCGATTTCTGTTGTGCTGCTGAAGTTGTGTGTAGATTGACTAGGGATATTATGGTTTGAAATTTTTCAAGGTATGATAAAAATATATCAATTTCACCATATCATGGCAATAATTACACACATGGTGGGACAATTAATGGGAAATCCAGAGAGAGGAGGATATGAACATCAGCCTACATTTTTGGGATGTTGCTAGACACAAATGATATCAGAACCAACGGTGTAGGGATCCACAACAATGAACAAGTTGATGGTAATGGACAGGAATTTGATTTAACTGATGTGATTTGACTGATATTTTGAAAAGGGTAGACACTGAGGTACCCAGCTCATCGTACACTGTGACTAACAATGAAACTGTGACAATGTAACAACCATACATGTGACACAGTTAAATATCACAGTAAATCTAGTGCCCTTATGTCATAATCAGGTCATTCACTTCCTGTCATTTAATTAGAGCAGTTAGTTTGATTAGTACAAAGTTGAAGAAAAATCTGTGTGAACACAAACAATAAATCATCAACAAAAAACCCCTTCCAAATCGTTTCATTTCAATGCGTGGTTCAATATCTCTGACAGAGATCAATACAGACAATAAATTGCAAAAATGCAATACCAGTTAAAAATTTGGATACACCTACTCTATTTATTTTTACTATGTTAGACATTTTAGAAAATGTTAGGTGTCAAAAAATAAGACATTTGTGGTTTTGCTATGTTAAACAAATACTGATTGCCCTAAATTTTTAATTTTAAATCCTAAATTCTTCAAAGTAGCTACCCATTACTTTGATGCCAGCTTTTCACACTTTTGGTGTTCTCTACACGAGGCCGCTGCCTATGATGCTTATCCATCCTCACATATGCTGAGCATTCATAGGGTGGACCAAAGTTCTGAATTAAAACTATTTGCTGAGGGGGCATTTAAATTTTATTGTTTTAATTTATCATCAAGCCAAATAAAAAAATACTTGAGTTAGATTTCTTCAAAATGTTTGTACATGTGCTTCTTTAAAATACATATATTACACTCTATTATGTCATAGCTGAAGCTTGCATTGGGTGAAGTTATAAATTTCAACATGAATCCTAAGAAACTGGAAACAACAAGTAGGGTTTGGTTCATTCAGCAGTAGAGGTCAGTTGAGCGTCGATTTCAGTAGAAGTCAGTTGGACGTCCATATTATTGCCAGCAGCACCATACTTAAAAATACCATTGGGTCCTTATAAATTAAATTTCCTTAAAACTGAGTTTCACCCCTTGTAATATTTAGACAATTACAGAAAAAGACAATTTGTATGCACAGATATTCAATCTACAAATCACACGCTCCTAAACAGTCATTTGGAACACTTATATTTCAGAACCCATTATTTGGGGGCACAATTCCAGTGAGCATTTAAGGTAGGGGTATCGTACTTCCCAAAGACCTGAAAATGCTATTAAAATATATAAATTAACACTATTTGAAATGCTATATTAAACGTTATTGAACATGTTCCAGTCTAATGCTGACCATGTCTGTTAAACAACTTCTACCACGTTAGACTATAGCAGTCTTTCCAACATGTACAATGCAGATCAGACCTAGTAACCTCACACGGCTTTTTGCAACATTAGCCACGTCCTCATAAGAAAACCACTACCAACGACCTCTTCCTGTGGTACCATCTGCAAAGGCTTAAATTTGTATTATTTGTGGCAGACAATATGGAAATGGATACTGATTTTATGAATACTATTTTCCTATTCAGTCACAATGGTAACAATTAAGGAGGATCACTTCTAAAAGAAGTTATTGAAATGAATACATTTACATCTGAGACCAAGCATTCACTTGGTCATTTTCGACAGCATTTTGACGTTAACGTATCATAGAGACGTTGCAGCTTATTTGACTGCTAATTTGTTTGTCCAGTGTTAAGAGTTGAACGTAAACGGCCATTTAGGATGGTTTATTAGCAACTTAGCAAAGTCAATTTGAGCAAAATTCCCACGATGCAGTTGACAGGTACTTCAGCCAACATAGTATACATTAACATTCACAACAGCATACAAGGGCAGAATACATGCTACTTATATTATCACATCTATACCTTAAGACTATGATATATGAAATTTAAAATGTCAAGAAAACCATTTTAACTCAGCATCATATGGCACCAGAAACTATGGTCAGTGGATTGTCATTGGTACCAAAATAATGTCAGATTCATGTTGTACCTATAAGTTTGGAATCCTATACATATACTTGGTATTTAGTGTCTTATTACAAAACCACATTCTTACATGCACAATTCTCACCTGTAGTGTTGAGATAGGCAAAAATAATTGTTAGATATGGTGAGTTAATACTCCATTGTTAACAGGGTATAAGGGATTTGAGGGTAATTTATCTATTACAATTTCAATTCCAATTTCAATTCCATTGCTCAAAGCTTTGTTTTCCTAAAATCACTTCACAAGACTCCATTTAACAGTACCACAAACCACTGTATCTGCTAAGTGCAGATATAAACCCTGGTCTAATTGACAGTGCAATCTGGTTTGCAAATGGGAAAACATCTAAGCACAACTGTGCTTATTTTATGTAACACTCACATTCTTAGGAAAAGTAAAATAAACCTGCACTGGAAAAAGAATAACAAAGTAGTCGTTATTGCATGTATGTGTTATGCAGTAGGCCAACATTCCATTCGATTGCTTCACTTGGAGAAGCAGGTGACAAAATATAGGATGACAGGGTTTTTGAGATGTACCCAGAACCCAAATTCCACACATCAGTAATGAGAATTAAAGGAACAGCCAATTGTGAGTGGGTGAAAGATTAGCTTAGAGAGCACTGTCAAAGTTTCAGAGAAGGCTGAGGGCTCCCTTTTGTAGCTGGCAGGTGGGTGCAACAGCACGAGCTCAGTGGGAGAACAGCTAGAGGAGCTAGTGCCAAAGGTGTTGAAAGGCACCAAAGCTCTGCTGTAAAGCCTGGCACCTCCCTCTCTGTAAACACAAAGCTATTGCTTAATGCTCCAAGTGTCAAGCGCTGAAAAGAACCCACCCACTGATTAATGAGCACGTTCTGGGAACTTTCTGGAAAAGGGCAACGCTAAGCTTATTCACAGTTTCAACTCAAAGCCCTGTTAACACATGATAAGTGTGCTATGTGGGGTCTAAACAGAACTAGCAAAGTGATCAACATGCCAAGCTTGGCAAGATAAGTGGGATCATCATCTCGTAGACCTCATCTAATTTAAGAGAGCTACTGTGATGCTTAATGGGACCACTCAGTTGGAAACCAAATAAAATGGCATAAATTCTTACTTTTCACCAATATACTGTCTCTTTTACTGACCATAGCTACTGCCTAACCAAGATGAGCAACCAAAACAGAGTGAGCAGTGATCATCACTGTGAGAAAAACAGCAACCCCCCCCCCGCTGAGTTCTGTATTAGCATTATGAAAAAAAAGGAATGAACAAATGTCAGATATCAACCTCACCAAATGAACAGTTCCTATAAATAATGAGATCAATTCTGTATGTTTTCATGTATAAAATCATAAAACATTTTTCTATACATTTTCAACAAATCTGTAGTAGATAATATTGCATTTATATATGTCCATTTTCTCTTTTTTTGTAGAATAAAATGGATATATTCAAATACACTAATACAATACATATATTGTAATTTTTGAGTATTGTGAAATGTTTATAGGTCGTCCTCACAAGATTTCTAAACTGAAAACATATCATGAATGAATTTGCAGCCCTGTTTGTGTTGAAGTCTGGCTACACAAATGGTTTGAGCCATAGGGTCAACAATGGCATTCGGTCATACTCAAATAGCAAACCTTTCCGTTCTGCCTCTAATTTTCATTATTATTTACTTTCTGTCTCTTATTTTGATTAATGATTATTAATATGTGGTCAAGTCCACACTCAATATATTTATGTGAATAAGACAATTCTAAAGAGATTTAAATGCATTCCCTGGACTAATATATAACTTCTTAACAATTGGTTGCTGATATAATTAGAGTTAATATTGAACTATTTCATAATTAGTTGCTGATATTTGTGGAAGGGAGCATGCTGTTGAGCCAATCTAACCTTTAAAAAGTCCCAACACCTTTAAGATGTACTTTAGAAAGCAAACCAAAAGACAAATCAATATTTATTGTGTGGGGAAAATGGTGACTTTTGAATTACCAGGATTTCTGTAAGAATGGTTCTTAAAATGTAATCAGATCATCCTCCAAGTCTTAATAAAGACAGTCTTATTAAAAAAAACACACCCCTATTACAGTGCTGTATCATTATTAAAAAAATGGCTTAGATAGTTAATATCATTGATGGAAAAAGCATTTGAACATTTCTATTTAATGCCTAAAGGAACTTCCTTTATAAATGATCATTTCAACAAAACCCTTTCTGTAGGAGCTAATCATGTACAGGGGTTGAGATATTTTGGTCCATTCTTTTATCTAAAACCGTTTCATTTCATGCATGTATGCATGATGCATGCTGTCTTGCTGGAGTGGCTTGCTTTAGATCAAATTACAACATTTAAATGAGAAAGATAGAACAGGGATCAAGCTGTACTAATAAATTGAATGACTTCTGTTTGAGCCACTATGTTGTTTACTTCCTTGTGTGTTCTGGATCATTGTCACGTTGTACAGTCCAGCCTCTTGTGAGTTTTAGACAGACAGTGACATTCTGCTGTATAATTTCCTGATGTAACATGGAAATGACTGGTCCCTGTTCAGCAGGTTCTGAGGTACCATATTTCTTTGGAGGATGGCTTGGATAAGGTTTTAATACTATAGTAAAATGTCTTTTTTGTTTGTTTGTTTGTTTGTTTTTGTTAATTACTAAAAAGTTAGGATTTCTGTTTGCAGAAGCAAAACACCCATTTATGTGTGGTCACTGTGTTCTCATATGTTGTCTATCTATGGCACTGAATGTTCAAATAATTTGTAAAAACAAACAATAATTTGTTGATACAGCCACTCCTGCAGAAGTCCAATTCATTCCAAAGAGTAAGGGTTCACAATCATTTTGACAACTGCAAGTTATTTTACTTTAATTAATAAATGGCATAACCTGAGCATAACCAATTGTTGCTGGTGCAGAGAGCAAACAGTGGGTCCCTTCAGAGCAAGCAGAGTGCCCACAGATCTGATGAGGTGGAAGACTGAACGACCTGAAGCCACTGGCTTAGATAGGTGTCATAAAAACAATATTTACAGAGAGATCTTCTGCCTCAAATCATAGAACGCACAAATGCACAAGAATGCACACAGAATGGTGGCTGTTGATCTGAGCCATTAAATGCACCATTGTTACGGCAGTCTAAAATAATCAGCAATCTTTGTTAGTATAGACTTCTTTGACAGCCTCCCATCCACAAACATGATGAACACTGTATTGCGGGTTAAGCAAAGATATTTTTTCAAGATGGCATCATTCACCTACATGGCTACTTTGCAACATTTGCAGTGTCAATATTTAAACATAAGTCAGTGAAAAGCTTTGTTCATCTCTGCTCTCACTATTGATTCTCTAAATAAACTACTCACATCAGGCAAATCATAATGTAGGTCACAAGCAAAAGCCCAAACAATTAAAGCTGCCTTGCATCAGTAGGCCACATAGTACAGAAAATATTTCACCTTTACAGTGATTAAAAGTAGTAGTAGCACTCAAGAAAATATGTAATCACAGAGTACAGTTCCACAGCACAAACAGAGAGTACTGAGTTGAATATGAAGAGCAAGACCTACAAACACAATTCAGGACATTGACATTTTTAGTCGAAAGAAAGATGCTTCAGGTTCTATACAAAGCCAGTGCATTATTTCCATTGAGAAAGGAACACAGGATTTGATGCAAAACAATGTATTTTGATTATATTAATTTTCCATATACCTCATGTCTAAATTGTAATTTTGTAAAAGTTGTCTAACATTCATCAGCCCTGTTCACCCAAGTTTGTTCGTGTAAGGTCCATATCTCATCTTTTATGACTGGTGATAAGGCAGGTGGCTTGGCCTGTGGGCTGTACTGGGGATATCGGCTATAATAAAGCCATAACTCACCGTGCCCATCAGAGGGCCGTTGCCCACCAGTCATCACACCTGCTGCTCCGGCCCTTTATATCATGCTTTATGGCTCTTGCTGGTTCACGCCAGTGAAAGGGGGTTAACACTCCCAGATGCTGTGCACTGTAGGCTAGTGTTGACACACTGCTCTATGGCAATTATCTACGAGAGCATGTCAGGCCTCATTCCAGGTTCTAAGTTCTATTTGAGCACTTATGATTAGAAGAGCAGAGAACAGGTCTACAGCTCTAGCCTTGGCGAGCTGCAACACTGCACAGTTCAGTATTTCCCCGATTAGTCAAAACATTAAACATTGTGGATATCTGTGTGTTCAAGAGTATATTGCCATTGCTTTCATCACACACACACACACACACACACACACACACACACACATGCGATAAAACAGCAGGTGTGTTCCAGGTTTTCAGACTACAATTCACAAGATCATAAGCGATCTTAAGATGCAAAAAGATTATGGATATATTTACATTTATGGAATTTAGCAGACACCCTTATCCAGAGCAACTTACAAAAGTGCTTTGTGCATCCTAGCCAGTATAGCAGGTTAAGAGTCCAAGATACAATTAAAGTAGAATGCTGCTGAAATACAGGGATCAATGCTGATTCCTAGAAGTGCAAAACACATAAGCTCTATAACAGACAATAAGCGCAATAAACAATAGCCTACATTAAGTACTAGAGTTTCAATTAGTCGACATAGGTGCAGGATCAGTGGTCATTTAAATATTTCACAAATAGATGGGTCTTCAGTCTGTGTTTATATAAATGTTGCCTACTTAAAATAGTTCTTAAAGCACATCCCACATACTACACGCAGGGTTTGTTGCATTCTACTGCCCCCTTATGGCACATAGCATGATGGCCCTCCTGTAACTTCAGTGCTTATGCAAGCAGAAATCTACAAAGACAAATTGTACGCACAGGTATTATTGTGCCAGCTTATTGTGGTTAACATTTTTGTTGACTTGTCAAAAAATATACAAATTAAAAACATACATCAATAAAAAAGGAGAAGTAAACAAGGCTATTTCAATGTTAACTGACTTTAAGGGGTAAAATTAGGAAGAGGAAAGAGAATACTACCACCACCCTGCAAAGAGATGGGGGGTGGATAACTGCCAATGGCTGCATGAAGCCATCACTGTCTTTGCAGGTATGAATGTACCCTCTATGTACAAATTATTTACACAAACCAACAAATTCAGCTCAGCTTATTTCTTAAACAAACACTAGACAATGTTTACACTTTCTAAGAACCAACATGGCAATACTGCAGTATTCTTTTAAAGAGAATTTTAAGCTTGCTCAAAAAAATGCAAAAATGTGGTATTCTCCAACAGTTGTACTAATATTTCCATTTAAAGCTAGATTTATGATTATTGTGATGATCATTACTTCACAGAAGAAAGTCACATATCGTGAATGACTTGGTTGTGAGATCAAAACTGTGGTTTTAAATGTGTAATGTGTTTATATACACACATCATATAGGGTGGTCAGTTTATTGCCTCTGTGACCAAAGAGAGCCTAGGATGATCTCGTGTCAGTATCAGAAACCTTACTCTAAAATCTTGCAGTGTGACCACTGCTATGATGAAAACCTAAAAATAATCAATAGGGAGTAGCCTGGCATTATACACATTTACTTTTATAGCATTTAGTAGATGCCCTTATTCAGAGCGACTTACAAAAGTGCTTTGTCATTTACTCATAGAATGCATCCTAGCCAGTACAGTAGGGTAAGATACCACTGAAATAGAATACTGTTGACATATAAGGATCAATGCTGATGCCCAGAAGTGCAAAATACACAAACTCTATCTCAGACAACAATCAATGCAATAAACAATAGCCTAGAATAAGTAGTAAAGTTTTAGTTAGTCAACATAGGAACAGGGTCCATGGTCATTTAAATAATTTACAAACAGATGGTTCTTCAGTCTGTGTTTATTTATTGTTGACTACTTCAGTCTGTGTTTGGGTTTGAAGACTGTATGGGACTCTGCTGTCCGGACAGCAACTGAAAGTTCATTCCACCATCTAGGAGCAAGGACAGAGAATAGTCTTGATGCTTGTCTACCATGAGACTTGAAGACTTCAAGCCAAGCCATACTTGAGGTTCCAAGTACTCAAGGTATGGATCAGACTTTGACCATTGACAACATATGTGCCAACTAGATATTAACTGAAGCATGGCAAAATGGAAATGAAGCATGTGAGACTCAAAAGAAGAATATTTTGTGGAATTGTGTCAGCAGAAAGAAGGTCTTTTTGGTAAAAAGTTAAATGGATGACAAAAGCAGAATAGCATAATTATCAAGAGAAATTTTTATCACAGTCTGATTTTCAGCACAAGTGAGATTGCAGTTTGGAATTTGTATACGGACAGGTAGTTGATCAACTGGTATTGTGGAGCACTTAGAACAACTTACATTTACATTTATGGCAGATTCTCCTATCCAGATTAACTTATATATTTATCAGTATGACAGTAGCTAAGAACTGAACCCATGGCCCCATGCATCTGTTCTACAAGGTGAGTGTAATGGTCCAATATTGGGCTGGGCCATCTGTCAAGCCACATTTGGCCACTAGAGGGAGGCACAGAGTGGCTACAAGGTTGAAAGGAACGATTTGCCATGCCTGTTCTCCTGGCTACTTAAGAGCAGCACAAACGCTCACCTCTATTTAATCTTTGATCAGTGTTGTGACAAAACACAAGGCTGGTATTTTGGGTAGATACTGCCTCTTGGCTCACTTCTTTTCTTCGAAGCTTCTGCTAAAAGCATCAAGTTACACCTTCTTTTCTCTCAAGTTCCCTCAAACCATTGCCACAGTTCTCCAAGCGTTTGGGATTCCTCTGAATTTCTCTTCCTTTCATTGCTTAACCTGACTCCTGTTTGGAAAGCTAATTTCTGGTCAGTTTTGAGCTATGTTCACATTACAAACCCCAGTGTTAAATTCTGATTCTTTGCTCAAATGAGATTTACCTATCTTGACAGTTCACATTCATAACTACACACAGATGCAGTTCACTTGCAATGTGAATGCATGCAGACATTGACATATTGGCACACGTCACCTGTATCATCAACAACAAAGTCATATTACTAAGCTGACTCATGGTATTAAAACTGTAAAATGGATGTGCTTGTAGTTCATATATTCACTGCATTATACTCAAGGGGATGTCAGTTTGTCAGCTGTTGCTTATATGATCTTGCAGAGAATGCAGAAAAAAAGCCAGACGGCTATCTTTTGTTTTCCAGTTGCTGTCATAACTGCTTTTTCTCTCCTCCATTGTTGTTTTGATGAAAGTGCTAAGCGCATGCATACAGGAAAAAAGCCACATGCATTCCAATCTAAGCATTTTCATTCATGTCACATGGCCACAAATTGAATGCGAATCTAATCTAGGATGACATACAAAAGTGACTCAAATCTGATTTGAAAATATTGGATTAGTATGCACACAAAAAAGTCACTTCTGTTTGGTAATTTAAATGTAGCCCAAGTTGCTGTGTGCTTGGCAACCCCATGAGTAATGGTTATAACCTTGTCTTGGGTCTTTTGGTTTTCTTTGGAGGAGTTCCCCCAGTAGTTGCCCAGAGCCAACTAGTGCAAGTTCCTGGTTGGGCCTGGTGTTTTACTTCCCTTTACTTTTGTTTTTTCAAGTTCCTTAGTTGCTCTGCCCTCAAGTCCTAATGTCATTCGGTGGCTCTCCCGGTTTGCCCTTTTCTCCCATACTAGGAGATTTGAGGTTTGACTCCAACTCAGAGTGAGCCAGCCCATTACAATGAGCCTCAGGAGCTGGAGCAGTGGAGATCATGGACTTTTTGCATAATCCTCCCTTCCCCCTGCTGGACAAAACTGTAGAGTTCATATTTCTAAGAACATGAACTTTATCCTATGAACATGAACTTTATCCTACGAGCTGCTGGTCCAGTTCTACACCGGAACTACACTGGTGGAACTCTGCCACAAAACATGACTTTCACAAACTACAGCTCATCATTAGGTCTGCAGAGTTTTGTAGATGTGTCTAAAGTCTTGTCAATTAGAACAACTAAGAAGCAGCCAGGAAAAATCACAGCAGAGCCCTCACACTCTGGACATCATATTTCAACTCCTCTCTTCAGCACAGTGCAGTCATATTAGGGTCACAACTACCAGACCACAGAAAACGTTTCCCCCCCATGCCATTACACTCATAGAAAATTAATATACAAGTGTTGTTCTATGGTACTGCCACCTTGCACTACTGTTTTTAATGCTGTATGTTATGATAGTCATGTCCATTCACCCTCTAACAAATTCTCCCCCATTAGACAACACGTGGAGGTGAAGGCTAGCACATGCTTCCACCGTTCCACCGACCATTGTACCCTTTCAAACTGCGACCAATGCGACCTCACTAAATAGCTCAACACTCTTAGAAGAGAACAGCAACTGCCAGGTCTGCCATGGTGGCAAGTAGACACCAATATTGTCTGTGTTGAGGGATGAGACTAGCGTTCCAACCCATACCACCCAAACAGCAAGGACAATTTTGCTCTCGTGGACCCCCAGCCAGGGATGGCTCTGGTATTACCTGAAAGTAGGGCCACTGTTTATACTGCTGCGTGACTCAGGAGCCCACATTCATACTTTAATTTATAAATCTTTCTGTACAACATTTTATCATGTGGATGTCTACAAAACAATGCCTGTGTGTATATATACAAGGAAATTTAAGAATGAATGAATGTTACTACGAATTCTGCTGTGTATTGGGAGCTATTGTGTAACCAAAAACACATTCCTGTCTTTGTGCAAACATACCTGACCAATAATGCCTGATACTGATTCTGACTCAGATGTAATCTTACAACACATTTTTCTTGTATCACAAGAACAAGAATTATGGTGGATTATGCTAAAAAGTTTCATCAAACATAATAAAGCCAGATGCACCTGATATTGAATGCAGTTCTGTTCCCTGAAGAAACGTGAGCTCACTTATACACTGAATCTTCTTTTAGGAGCAGTATGTTACAAAAACAGGAAAAAATATAGCACTGGTAAAATATGCTTCTTGAAAAGACACTGGAGATTTCCTTTATCAGTTTTATAGTTCAGTTTAAAAATAAAATTTTTATGCAACAATTGAAAATAAATATCTGGAAGCTTAAACAGTATTTAGAAAGAATACTATTGGGTAGGGGCTGAAATCTGCCTAGGACAATTTCACCCATGTCCTGCTTTAAAAGTGCACTTGGCACATGGGTGAACAAGAGTTCAGGTTCTTCTAATGTTAAGAGGTTTCTATCATATTCAAATAAGAGGCACCTTCAGTCTTCTCAAGCAGCCCCCAAATCAGCACAAACACCCACTATTATTAAGACGGAACAGGATGAATATGCAAGCTACAACAAGCTACTGTAATTTTGAATAAAAAGGCACATGTCATGGAGCTGCACTCTGGAGCTGCATGCTCCATGACTGGTGAGAGCACTCATCATACACTGGCGAGGGTTTGGTGTGCTGCAGCAGTGGTCACAAGCAGAACTGCAAATTAAAGGGAAAATTTGGTAGGAGGTGCAGTATCAGGGCAGAAAAAATATTGCCCCTGTCTATCGTATGGGGTCAGTGTCCTGGGATAAGACTGGTTTAATGGCCTAGGTATCTCAATGGTGGGGGTACAGAAAATTTAATTGCAATCCTTAGTCGTCCATGACTGAAAATGCATTCGTTGTCCAGCAGTTAGGAACTTGCTAAACTCAGGGTATTTTTGAAGCGGTGGGAAACTCAATATGGTAGCTTAAGGATATGTTGCAAATATTGCTGCAAATTCATCCTGTTTATCCCATTCCTACTATGGCTGGACTATTCTCAAGGTTAGTTTGACTATTCTCAAACTAGGTTACCAACAGTTTGTGTTGGATGATAACACTTCAGAGCTGCTTACCATAAACACTCATTATGGGCTTTTTCTTTTTGCTGCCTGTAGTTTGGGGTGTCTACGGCCGCATCAGTGTGCCAGCTTTTCACGGACACCCTTCTCAGTGGTATCCTGGGAGTTTTGCTTTATCTAGATGACATACTTATGCTCTGACGGTTTAGCCAGCAACAACGCATGACTTTGTGCTGTGTTGAAACACGTTTGGAAGTGGGATTGTGGTTGCAGTAGAAGTAGTACATCTATCCTGCCAACCAGGTTGAATTCTTGGATGTTCATGTATCTAAGGATGGTGTGCAGCCATCCAGTGAAAAGGTGGAGGTTCTTCAAGAATGCACCCTTGCCCCAGAACAAAACAGAGCTTTTTTCTGGGGCTGCTCAATTTTTACAACTGTTTCTTGCCCAACAAGTCTACCATGCTGGATCCCCTGCAACATCGACTTGACTAGTCTGTCTCATGGCAGCGGACAGACAAACATGAAAAGCAAACATTGCTGCAAAACAGCTGCTATAGACTGATGACATGACAGCACACTATGATGTGATGAAACCCATGGCACTGGTGTGTGTTGCCTCACCTTATGAACTGAGGGTACTGCTTTTCCAAAAAAAAGCTTCCATCTGCTTTGCATCCAGAATGCGGTCCTTAACAAAGAGATATTATGAACAAATCAACAGAGGCACTTGCAATCATTTCTGTAGTCAAGAAATTTCATAAATACCTTTCTGGCTGCACCCTTTTGATTTTCACTGTCCACAAACTCCTCTTAGGCTTAGTGCATCACTCCAGTGCTAGTGCTGCTAGTCCTTTCCCCATGTATTCTGCGTGTGATCCTTAGGAACTACGATTGAGCTGAAGCATCAGCCAGGTAAACAGGTGGCAAATGGTAAGGCTTTTAGTTGCTTACTTATTCCTGCTACTGAGACTGAGATGCCACCACCCCTAGAAGTGCTCTAAATTGTCCTGTGTGTATATGTGTGTGTGCACGCATGTCCAGTGATGGTTGGTGCCCTGTCCTGGTCTTCACCTCCTCCCCTTCCTCTTCACTCAGTGCAGTCCCCCAGGGGACTGTGGTTTCTGATTGAGAGTACGCTGTGTGTGAGAGTGTAACAAGAAAAAAGTAATATTTGTAAAGCGTCACTGAGTTTGAGAAAGGGGCTATATAAATACAACAACAACTACTACTACTACTATTAATAATAATGTAAACAGTACACAATTCCAATAAATTAGGCAACAAAGATGTTTTACCCTGAGGGATCATTTACAATTAAGTGCTATTAATAATGGAAAAGTTGGCTACTTACATTGCTGATGCTAGAACTCACAAAAGACTAGCTAGCATACAAATATTGCCGGACATCAGGCCATACTTATTTGAATACACATTTTCGAGATGTTCCACCAGGGTGCTAGCGCTGGAATTGTAGATTCTACAGTTTTGACGTCTACACGGAGTGCAGATCACTCTCTGTCATTGTTACCACACGTTTGTTGAATTATCTGCTCGGTTCAGCTTGGCCTACGTTTCATTTTCAGTCAACGAAAGTCACTGTGTGCGACTCTTGTTCGTCATACAATACATTAATTGCAGTAGTCGAGGCAATGCGAGATGCAGCTGCAGGCATCTGTTTAGAAACCTGCAGAAAAAAACACGAGATTATAACAATGTATCTCACCGTTAAAGGCTAATCACCACCTAATGGACCTCCCTGAAGATTTTAAATCATCTTAGCCACTGCAAAAATATATATGCGAATTAAAATGAAAATAACATGTTAATTTCTTTAAAAATGACGAAGAAATCCGATCGGCTCCGGATATTCCATAAAGTTGCCGAGTGACGTCACTGATGGCCAACAGTGAACAACGCCGCGATCAAACACCATTATTATTGATTGGACTGCGAATTTTCCAGGGCTGGTTCTTCAGATTCCGGAGATATTTTGAATTTGATGTAGAGTATGAATCTGCAGTGACTGTATATCATAACGGTGAAATTCACTCATTTATATTTGATCCAGACATGGAAGAAACTGCACCAAAGAACAATGAACAACCTGACCCCAGTAGTCAGAATTGGGAATTTCGACTGGTAATAACCTTTTATGTTATCCATTATACTGAAAACTGATCCTAAAAGTAAAACGTATTACTAAACGTGTTCTTGTCTCTTAATTATTTATAGCAGGGACGTTTGATTAGCTAGCTAGCTAGCGTTCCTGGTTATATTTCTCATTTTACTGGGCAGTGGTAGCTCGGTGGATAATGAAGGTTCAAGCCACACCATGCTGCTACTGTTGGGCCCCTGAGCAAGGCCCTTGCTCAAACTATTCAGTCATAATTGTAATTTGCTTTGGATAAAAGGGTCAGCTAATGCCACAAATGTAAATGTACTACCTTGTCATGTATCTAGCTTGTCATGTCATGTTGACTAGTTAGCAGTGCTCCTTTTTGCAAATAACCAATGTCTTAGCTAAGATAGCCAACGCCTTCGCTTTTGGTAGGTTAATTATACGTGTCTGTCTTTAAAATGTATGCATTATCATTAGGTTACCTTCTCTTGCGTGGCTGACTTCAATGAATTTGTAGTACTAACTTCATACATAGAAAAAAAAACTGGAATAAACTGACGGTGTTAACCATTCAAGTGTTTGGTAAGATACTGGATCATTATAGGAAACTTGTCTAGCTAGGTTAGCTAACTAAATAACGAACATTAGAAACTTCACACTGAGTTATTAATGACAATAGCAGGCTAGCTAAGCCCAAATGTTCAGTTTTCGTTGAAAAAGTAACATGTCGAATTCATTCATAAGAATCTATAAATCTACGTAATGTAACTAACGCAACGTGGAGTAGTTTTAGCCTAGTATGGCTTGAGCCATCACGCGTTGCAATTCTGTCAGTTAGCTGCTAACCTAGTTAGCTAGCAATGCTAGCTAATGTCAACTGAAAAGGGCGAAGTAATTGCATCCTGTTTACATCCAGTCACACAGTGACTCTTGAACACTACTCTTTAGTTTCTTTACATGCCCATATTGTTGGAAAAGCTGCAGTTTTAAGATTAAGTCGTGTAAACCCGGCTTTCCACGTCCCATAGTTCTGATAAAGCAGTACAGATAACGGAACAAGCGAATGGTCCTGTATAATGTGTCTTTTTAAACTTTTGTCAATTTTGTTTTGGATATGTTAGGATCTTTGGGTCAATTGTACACGAGGGTCCCAATGTACATTGAATTATTGCAGCCAAAGACAACAAATCGTTTTGTCACTTTGCATCACCTACAGTTAAACTTTTCGAGTTGTCCACCATCTAGCGTTACATCACATGGATGACGTTTATGACAGAAGCTAAACAGCAAATTTTCAAGCCGTATTCCTTGAGTTTGTAAAAAGAAAACTTTTCTAACTATAAATAATCACAAGTTACAAACTCAGCTTTTGCTGTATTTATGTTTGACATTTTCATATTAGCTGGTGCTAAGCATTTAAGCACCGATAGTGCCAACGCAAATCGGGCAAAAAAATAAATAAAAATCCTAACATCCACCTTAGCGAGACAGCCAATGCTTGTTCTGTGCAGAGCCATGTTAAATCCAACAAACCTTTTGTTTGGCAACTGCTGTAATTTATGCAGACGGTGAGCAGACGCATTTCCGCTTAAACAACTGTATGCGATTACAGAAGCTTCTGTTATACTTATATTAAATGTGGTCAAGACTATTGTATTAAAGCCTACAAAATGTACGCGCTAGCTCTCACTCTTCGGCTTACTCTGTTGGGCTAACACACCCCCAGCCCAACAGACCATCCAGGAAGGTGAAATGCCAGGGTGACCTCTGGTCGCACAGAGCAGGTGGGTCAAAAGGCATGGAAGCGCCATCCGGGTGAGTGAAAACCACTGGGAGAACTCAAAACACTAGAGTTTTTCAGGGAGATACCTTGGGTCTTCTCTAGGCCAACAGGGTCAGCCTATGTTGACCTCATCAGAGGAGAGACTACCTGGAAGTCCCAATCTCTAGGAGGTGATCTGATCTAGGACCACATACAAAAGTAACTCAAAGCTCATTTGAAAAGATAGGATTTGTGTGTCCACACATCTCTGAAAATTCAGATCTGTGTCACATAAAGGCAAAAAAAATATGATTTGAATCACTTCAACTTCCTTTATTAGCATCAGTGTACATTTGGGAGAACAAAGTGACAAAAAATGATTTTAAACATTTCTGTTTAAAAATTTCTTTTATGAATTATCTTAACATTTCTTTTTCATGGATGAATTTCAGTGCAGAGTATTGTTTCTATTCAACAATTGAATAAATATCACTTCAATACAGTGACCTGCACAAATATCGACACCCTTGGGGAAACATGAGCAAAATGGACTGTATATTGAAAATTCTAATTTGGACCAAATGCATGACTTAATTCCTGTTTAAAATGGAGGGCAGGCAGTATTCTTTTTGCTTGTGTTTGGATCATGGAAACCCCAGTTCAGCTTTCCTGTAAAGAATGGTCTCTCTTTTAAAGAAGCTATCACAAATTAAAAATGAAAAAAAAAAACAAAAAAACAAAAAAAAACAATTCCAAGCAGAAAACTGAAGCTACCCCAAGAACTATCAATTACTTCACTGGTAGACTGAACTGATAGGATACACACTGGTACCAACAAAAATTGGATTAGGCTGCTCACACAGGATCCCACAGGATCTTAGCTTGGTCATTGTCCACCACCTTTGGGGGTGTATACCACTTTGAAATTCCAGCTTCTACTAGGCACAAATGTTTCTGTATACTATGCCTGCCACTTGGTTATGGCATTCCATGTATGCTTAACCTGCTAGCATCTTGCATCCCACTGTTATATGTTGGATTGTCTCAGGGGCTTCTTTGCACAGCCTGCATCTGGGGTCCTGCTTGGTGTGGTAGATCCCAGCCTCTATTGATCTTGTATTCAGAGTTTGTCCTGTGCTGCCATGATTAGTGCCTCTGTGTTGACTTTCAATCCATCCTTTTCCAACCATTGGTAGGATTTTTCTATATCAGCCACTTGCGCTGTTTGCTGGTGGAGCATACCATACAGAGGTTTATCCTTCCATGATGTTTCCTGCTCCTGGATCTTTGGTTGTTTCATCCTGGATTGTGACTCTGATGCTCACTAGTCCTCTGCCCCGCTACTACTGTTTAGTATCCAGTGTCAGTGGCTTCTATCACCTCCTTTGCCCAGCTGATTATGCCAGCGAGGTATCTGGTGACTGGTGGAACGTAGGTGTTGATAGGTGTTGATCGTGTTCTTTCCATTTAGCTGACTTCGTAAGACTTGCCTGACTGCTTTCCTTGTGGCCTTGTGTGAGTTTTATTTTCTTTGTCTTTTGGTAAAGTACAAGTTATAGTTATATGCAGTCATTATATTACAAATAACTGTACATTTTAATTTTAATACTGTTATTTAAAGTTATTTACATTATTTGCCCCTTAATTAAATGCTGGTCTTATTTATTTATTTATTTATTTATTTATAATAAAAAAAACCTCTTCACTACTATTTCAAGATGACACTTTTGAAAATAGACTACAGGCGCTTGGTGTGCATGCATCTCAATCTGAATAGCTGGCTGGAATCTAGTTTGGAGCAATGCTGATCTTTGTATGACCAGCGCAGGGGACCGAGGCTGCATTTCGTCTGGTGACATCAGGCAGTATTTAATATGCAGCAGGCAATTAAAGTGCTTTGTCATTTCTCTCCTTTATGCACAATGAAGCTTAACTCCTCTAATGGTTTCGGATCACAGTTAATCCTTAAAGCAAATGACTTCTAATCCTAGAGCCCTGTGTGCGGTTACCTGTGGGAAATATTACCCAGCTCCTCCATGTACTTCCAGACTTCTCACACATTAGTCCAATATATATTAATCCCTCCATTTATCTTTGCCAATGAAGGACAAGAAATCATTTAAACAAAAGTAAATAATAGACAGAGCTAGGGGAGAGTGAGGGGAGCATTATTAAAGGCAGCAGAAGGCAGGTGTCTGCCACCTTTATGCCATTGGCCCTTATTCCAGGAGACTTCCTAATAAGCCCCACTGCATTCCACATAACACCTACTGCATCCTCCTCATTAACTTTTCATACCCGATGAGATTGCCTCGACAAGTAAACATGTTTCAAAAGATTCATGGAGAAAAATATTAATAATCATAACAAATCTATTCTGCCTCTAATTTTTGCTATCCATGCAGATAAATTTGATTGACTGCATCGCAAATATTTAGGAAAATACAATAAAATATTATTCTCTAAACTTTTTTTTTTCCTGGGAAAGTGGTATTTCTAAATGGGATTTTTCATTTTAGTGACTTTATGATAAATGAAATGTGTTTAGTGTAATTCATCATTACATACAACACAAGATGTGCCATTCTTAGACATATAAGGCTTGGACACTTAAAAACAGTACATACCAATACAAATATAACTGACATGGACACAGATCTATGTGAAAGTCTCACAGATGTGGGTGAATGGTGTGGGAACGCCCTGTTTCCTTAGTCCTCAGCATTTATTTTCAATCCAAGATTTATAAGATGTCGTCTTCTCTAGGGCTTGCTCGCCTTGATTATTTACCCAGTGAAAATATGGCGGTGAAAAATTCATGTCCGCGTGTGCTGCACTGTGTTGGCCTGACCCTGTGGTCCCTGGCAGGATGGCAAAACGAGGTTAGCGGCGCTGGGAGATGAGGTCAGCACCGAGAAGAAACCTGGAGGATGTTGGCGACACTGCCTCTCCACCTCCTTCTCCCAGCTTATCGCAGCAGCTCGGGCATGGCAGTCATGACTTCGGGCGCATTGGCCTCCTGCACGGCCTTGCCCTACTGCACGTGCGTTATGTATCATACCATAAATACAAAATCGTCTGCATAAGGTTTATTTCGTTAGCGAGCAGCTACGATCCTTTTAGACCACCAGCAGGTGGCATTGTAATGCAGTATATCTAAACTTGGCTAGTTGGCCTCATGTCAGAATAGTTGGCATGTCATGAGATGCACAGTACCAGTCAAATGTTTGGACACACCTGACTGAACATAGTCTTAAAAGACATTATAATCTAACCATCTAATCTAATATGAATCAATTTCTTAATATGTTAAAAGTAATAGAACTTGTAAATTAATTTTCAATGCCTCGTCAGCAAATAATTTCATTCAGAACTTTGGTCCCTGACCCTACAAATGCTCAGCATGTGTGAGAATGTCTTCAAGACTGACGGAGAGACAGCACAGGTGGCTGCCCCATGAAGCTGGAGAATATAGAGTACGCTATGCTGTTGTCAAATTAAAGGGCGGCTACGTTCAAGAATCTAAAATGTAAGACAGTTAATATTTGCACTTTTGTAAGTTTCTCTGCATAAGAGTGTCTGCTAAATTCCATAAAAGTATATACAATTAAAGGTAAATTTGTTTAGCACAGCTTAATTATATATGTGTTGTTTAGTGATATTGGCACCTTCACTGCTTTTCTAAAATGTAAAAAGGAGCACAAATAAACAAAGTAGGTGTGTCAAAACATTTGACTTGGAACGGTATACAAATCCTTTTCACTGTGTCTACACTTGCAGCTTCTTTTCAAGTGCTGAAAAAGGTAACATTATTACTTAGCAGAGATCTCCATGAGCTCTATAATGACCACAGCAGTTATCAGTGGGAGAAAGCATGTTATTGGTACAGGAAGTAAGTCGAAGTATTTGATCAGCTGTGTTTGAGCTATGTTACTTCCTGAAGCACAGTAACTGTTGAGGTATTTTGGAAACAGTGTGACCACGCAGCGGCTGGAAAAGGATCTCTGTGTTCTTGGCTTCAGCTTCAATACTGTCCTGCGAACAGACTGGGAGCTCACCAAATCCCATACAACATTCCTGGTGTGTTTCGTATGAAGGAAGAATTTCCATATTGTCCAGCTTTCTCGTAGCCATTTGTCAAAATAGCCATACATCAGTAAATTCCTGATTTTACTGGGCAAAAATGGCTTTGAAAAGGATGCTTCATGAACCTTTTATTGACTGTTAGACAACTTAACCGCTTCATTCTTCAGGCTACATGTTACCCCTCTAATGTTTATAGGTATGGTGTTAGCTATATTTCTTGTTATAATCATTCTCTATGTGATATATCTGCCAAATGGTAACATTGCAGATGTTTGAACACGCAGACAAAATATGTGGTAAACATACAGACCTGGTTTCAATCAGAATATTTTCTGTGCAAGTGGAAAACATAAAAAGAGGGAGGACCGAGCAATTCTTCCCTTCAGGCAGGAGCGCTGATAGGTTAGATGGGGACTATCAGCTGGGATTGCCACTTCCGGTCCCCTTTGACCCGCACCTCACATGGCTGATTCATACAGAAATCAAGGTGAAGAAGAACAAACACAGAGGAAATGGAAGTGACTGCGTTGGGCTGGGGGTGGGTACCGTCGAAGGAGGAGGGAAAGGACCGATTGCATGCAAGCCAATAACAGGCGTTTGGAAAACTCATTATAAGGAGTTCGGCCAGGGTCCCAGTTAAACATGGGTGGTCAACAACAAAAGTCTCCTGACAAATGGTTTTACACGATGTGATTATTATTTGCTGTGCAGCGGTGAAAGGAGGGGACCTAACAGCAGCATAGCTGCCACTGTCCCATTGAAAGAGAGAATTATGGGCAAGGTGACAGAATGGTGTTTGATGGCAGCCAGAGAAGCCGTGCAGACAGGGCCATGTTTGTATGAGAGCCGAGTTTCTGTGTTTGTGCAGAGGCTGAACGCTCAGGACATATTTGGACAGGAATAATAAAATCATGAAGGACACAAGGGTACATGGCACAGATTTTTAGTCTATTTTACCTTCCTGTGGTTTGATCGCTGAGGCAGGAGCTGTCAATCTGCAGAAATGGTTTATCTTAAGTTTATCTTAATTCTGACAGCCTGTCATGAGACAGTAATATATTTATTTACATATTTACAAAATGCCTCAATGAAGACATTTGTATGGCCATGTCATTTATATACCAAGGACACTGGTATAATGTTGTTAAAAATCTAAATTTTATGCACTGTATTTGTATTATTAAATAAAACGCATCACTTGCAGGATGTAAAACACTGTACACGACATCCAAGTTTACCATAGAAACCTCATTGCATTTTCCAATTAGACCACTAGAGGTCAGGAACACCTTCCAAACCTGTGCAGGGCATGTTTGATTTTAGAATACAGCTGCTTCATCTGACACAGCTGGATTATATATTGCTTTACAACCAAGAACTAACTAATTGATAATTACTTGGTATTAAAGAGCAGAGCTCGCAAATCTCAGTACAAATTGAAACATTGTTATCAAATATATATGCAAGTTCAGCCACCCCTCACCTCACAATAGCACAACCTCTAACATTTCCCTTTACAATTTTGAATTCATTTATTAAAGTTGAAATCGCCTCTGTTTGTGTATTTTTGCTGTACTGAATCAGACCTGTTCTAACTAAGCATGTGCTGTCTCTGTGTGGCCTGTTCTGGTGGTGCTTAGCCTTGGGTCTCAGGTGAGCCTGCAAACCTCAGAGGAGCACTGCAGGTCTTACACTCTCTCTCCTCCAAAAATAACAGCAGTAAGTCTCATTCATTTCTGTAAGGGAAGACCAGAGATCCTAACAGATGGATTCCTCTGACTCACAGCTGTGTCCTGCCTACTAAGACAAGAAGAGACAGTGGGGATATTGTCTTTCAAAGTCATTTTTCTAGTGATAGCTTTGACATGCTGGAGAATTAGTGATTTTGTATTCATGGTAGACCAAGAGCTTCTTCTCTATGTTCTCTCTCCTAAATGCTTTCACGTGTACAGTACTATAAAGGGTTATTAACTTGCATTAATACATTGCAAATGCTATCAGGATAAAGGCTTTAAGCGTATAATTTGAAGACATAACAATTTGTGTAAGAAATCCTAATCAAAACAATATAAGAGATGTCATGAATGGTTTTTAAATTAATTTGTTTTTGTTAATTCCAAGTTAGTCTCACGTACAGTGGTTAATATGTTTCTGTAAAATTAGTGATTTACTACTTTTTTTAGGAAAAAAATCCCTGAGAAACAACACTGAAATTCCATTATCTCCCTCTTTCTCTCACCGTGTCACACACACACACACACACACATGGACAGACAGACACACAAATATACATCCTTTCTTATTTTTGGAGCCATTGCAATCGAAGGCGTCCCTCCAGCTTTATACCGCTTGCCGTCCGATCAAACTGGCTTCGTAACTTTAAAAGTTTCTCTAGGGCCCGCAAAGCCCAATGAGCAATTGAGGGGAGCAGTGTGAGGGACAGCCACACACACACTTGCTGAGCTCATCTTGCCAAGCTGCAGTAAATCGTTAGGAGCGCACAGGCCCATGTGGAAGACATGGTCATCTAAGGCCAATAAACCCAGCGTCTTCTCCAAATGGTACCGCCACATTTAGCTGTCAGCAACTGTCAGGGCATAGGCTATTGATAACCCTCGCTCTATGCTTGGTGCCCATGTTTCGCCTGGAGGTGCAGGAAGTTGTCACAATCATTCCACTCAGTGTCCAATGCCCTTCCCACCTTCAGTGCGATCGCTGGATGCAGGGGGATATCTTGTATGAAATAATAATAGGTGCATTAAGACGGGAGCATCAAGCTTACTCGGGGGTGAGAAGTGATCTCCCTGAAAACTCACTGCATGGTAATAATCAGTGGTGCATGATGGGAAATGTAAATGGACTGTTTCTAATAGTATGACACAATGGCTCTCTCGTCAAGGGCATCCCTCCATCAGTGTCATTGGCTTGTTCTCCTCAGCTCTGGGAAATATTTCTTTTTGCATGATGCCTTCAATGCTTCAAAGAGGAAAACACCCAGAAAGACTCCTGAGTGCAAAAAAAAAAGTGTTGGGTTGAAATCACCCGAGATGAAGTCACAGGTTTACATTTCCTTCATAAAATTTCACATGAAATGCCGTGGTGATGCCTGACTCCATGCCGGCAGATCCATCACCACTGTCAGGTCATGTAGCCAGGCCAGTTTCTCAGGGAACTTAACAGCATTTCAAATGTTTTGCCATCTACATTTGCCTATTTTTCGAGACCAATTCTAGGGCAATCTTCTAAAATCCCTCACCAAGCACACCAAGCACCAGTTTTCAGAAACTAACCTAGTGAACCTATTGAACCTAACAAAATAATAGTTCTAAACAGCAAAAAAGGAAGTTCTAGTCCTAAGCTAAAGTAAGACTATCCTTGTTATCTTAGGATTGAGTATAGAATTGCCAATGACAGTATAAATTAGTCCGAACTCATTTATATTACCATTAATCTCAGAACATTGTCAGAACAGCCTTCTTCAAAGTCCACAAGAACAATAATCAGGAACAAAATCAGTTATTTTTATTGATATTCCTCATTTTCTAAAAATAATGGTTAATTATTTTTAGAGCAAAGTTACTTGTATGCTCTCACCCCCATATTTACTGGTGGAGAAATACGCTTTTTTTAGCCAGATGTAATGTAAATATACTAAAACAGTTCTGATGAACTAGCATCAGAAACACCAAAAAAACAGAAGATTGTTTGGGTGAGTGAGAGGAGTTTACAGCACTCTGGACCAGCGTGGCTCAGTGATATTTGGTGAACTTTCCACCAGCCTCTCACCTCTGGAGTTATGTCAGGCCAGAGGGTAGCAGAGTAGAAGGGAAAGTATGTAAGAGCAACAGTCTGGGTCCGGTGACCTCTCCATTCTCGGTGTCTTTGGCTCCAGGATGCCTGATGGGTAGTGCGGTTTCATTAAGGTGGCCAACTGCAGACTTTCTATGCCAGGCACCACACAGTGCTATTTGTTTGCTGCTCACTGTAGAAGGGTGGTCGATGACACCTATGTAGCTTGTTACTGTGTCAGTTGACGCTTTGGTGCCTGCAGAGATTGACTGCATGGTTGAGAGTAGCGCACAGATGCACAACGTTTAGCCCAAGTGTCAGGGCCAGATTGCTGTACAGTGCATGCAACAACATTTACATCATTCTTTACTCTTGTGGGTGGTCGTGTCTGGCTGAGCATAAATAGCTCCATGCCCAGTTACGGGAGGCTTCAGTGAAGACCTGGCCGGGGCATAGGAGATGGCCAGCTCTTCTTATTCTGTCCTGTGTTGCATATGAGAGATTAATTGGGACTGAGCTTTGCCCTTATGCAGCATACACCTTCCCTGTTTTAAAATGCTTCCCTGTCAGCTATTTCTGTGATGTATAGAAATGACCTTTCAATAAATAGACACATTATCAAGAGAGATGGCAAATAGAAAGCTGTTAAATAACTGAATAGATGTGTGATTATTTACTTCCACTGGGAAGTTTTTTTCTGGGGTCATTAGGTATGGGGTTCCTGTGGGTTCATTGGGTTGATGTTGCAGCAATTTGTGGTATACGTTAATATAGTCAACAACAAGGCACTACATGTAAATGTGACACTGCTGTTTTCGTAACATGCCGAGGGTAGACTGTATTTGGTGATTGGAGCCACATGAGAGAGAGAGAGAGAGAGAGAGAGAGAGAGAGAGAGAGAGATTCCAACTGCATATGGATGTCGTTTGTAAGCAGCGATGAGAACGTATGGGTCAGTCTGCCCTTTGCTATCTCTCTATCCATCTGTTTTCACATTACTTGCAAATTATAGTGTCCTCCAGACCCAAATGAACATAAATCAGAGGCTCAAACGTGCAGAAGTTTTCCCTGCTGTCATAAAACAATGATTTAGAGCAGGCCTTGTGAAAATATGCCGCTGTGAATTCGCCCCCGCGCTCCAGCAGTAGAAACACAAAGCACCATCTCTTCGGAGTAATTTATGGCCTCCCTGGGAGATGTGGATGATTAGGGCCCAGGCCACCAACAGACAGAAAAACAGTAGGAGATCCAATAAGACCCACTGGAAAACTTGGGTTAAATTTTTCAAACAATTCAATGAAATCCATTACTGTTTGGAGAGAGGTGAGCAAGAGACGTATGGTATGTTCAGTATACTGGTACATCTTTGGAACATTTGGTCACTGGACATTTGTGAGTTTTGGAGTTTCTAAATTAAATAGTCATAGCCGAAGACATGTGATGTATTGGACACCACAGAGCACCCTTGCAGCCAAATAAAATATACAATAGGAGGTTCCAGGACTTTAAACAAGATATTTGGGTAAATGATGTCACAAGGTCTCTATGAAATTGTTAGATTTTTTTAGTACACTTTTTGGAGACCAGAGATAAAACAGCTCTGTTTTTGGATGGTGCAACTCACACACACACACACACACACACATAAACACACACATATATGCCCACTCCCCTATACACACATGCACAAGCACACACGCAGTGTCTGTGGAAATGCTCTGATCTGTTGACCTTACCTCTGGGGGAGCGACTGCGTTTACAAGCCTGCTCGTTGGGTTGCTGAAGGCAGGCCAAGGTGCAGAGGGGCAGGGTGGTTTCCTGCTCCCGGCTTCATGTATTGTGATTATACTTCTGCTTCAGGGAGGAAATGCAGCCTCAGAAAAAAAAAAAATGCTTGAAATAACAGGCTGCAATTACAGAAACGAAAGTCTCTGTGGGTATCCAGCATGTATCATCATCAACAAAAATATGTGCTCCCTCAGATTCTAAACATCGGTACCCTAATTATAAAAATAGGAGTGTTCAATCAAGTGTTAATGCTGAGATGATGTTATGGTTGACTGGATGGATACACGGAGCAGAGGATCTTGGGTCAAATCACCCAGATTCTCCGAGTCATTATCACAGCAGCAGTGGTTACTCTGTTTACGACAGTTTTCAAGTCCTGTCCTGCTACAGGCCATTCTCTTTCGGACATGTACGCATGCATCTAAAGAATGGTCCTCTGGGAACTCTTATATGCTCACTGTAACAGTAAAACTCAATGGAGGATGACTTGCTTTGAACAAATCGTGATTTCACCATTGCCTCAGCACTCACTTTGGACGTATGTGGTGGCACGCATTACAAAAGGTCTTATCATTATTCCATGAGATCCTCAGCTTCAGTCAAATGCGACTGAATTGATTTTAACAGCCGCTGCTCCGATACTTTTATAGCCTCTGTATGTGCCACAGATGTGGACTCACCAAATTGCAGGTGCCTCTTTATTTATGCATCCATTGCAAAAAATGCACTTCATGATTTGACCTCCACTTTACATATGGCAATGTGACCATATGCGACTTTCCTTTAACTGGTAAATTGCTGGTGAATTTAAATGCAAATAATCGCTGTAGGGTAGAAGTAGGCCTAAGCAGTAGTGCAGAGAATAACTGAAATCAATCATATTTAACATCAGGTCAAGGTGAAGATTCATCTCGACCTGATGACCAGCGTCCAGCAAGCCTCCATGACAGCTTACCTACTGAACTGCGTTGCTCAGCGTCTTGTGCACGAGCACGGGTTCAGGCCCGTCTTCCTTGTGGTCTCACTGTCCCGCCCCGAGCACTTGGAGCTGAGTGGTTTGGTGGGCCTGACAGCAGCTAGAGCCCACCAGGCTGAGGGGTCCGTGGGTTCGCTCCCCTCTCCTGTTCTCCTCTCACCTGTGTGGCTGGGAACAGCTGCTGGGGCTGGAGGCGCGTCCTCTCCTAACGTGTATGTATGCGTGCGCGCATGCAGAAATCACTTCATCCTTCACATTTAACAGTTTTACAGTTTTACATTTGATTGCTTATTCAGGTATAGTGATCAGGATTACATGATCCAGTTGGCAAAGACCTTTGATGTATGCAGGATAGGGTATAAGTATATGGAGGACACACTGTTTCCTTTACCTCTGTATTACACAGCAGCAGAAAGATTAAGCTGCTGTCTCTCTTATGCGTATGTCCACTATATGTGTTGACAAAAATAAAGAACGTAGCCTGGACACTACCAAAAAAGATCAGGAGAATCCAACAGAGGTTTTAATCTATTTTATTCTGTTAGGGATATTTTTTGGCTACATTCTTTATTTTTGTGGACGTTCTACTGTTTGCTACAAACACCTACAGCAAATGTTTTTCAGTTTGTTTTCTTGGATTGAGTGTAACTACACACCTTTTTAAAATATGTGTGAAAACAGTCATAACAACACACAAAATATTTATGCTATGCCATTATATTAAGAACATGTGATTGATTAATAAAAAATATGAAGCATTTTCTTCAGAGTTTATATTTTAAAATTATTCTCTTGACACCAAGGTCACAGGTCCAATTCCCAGGTAGCCCACAGTTTGTCGTACAAATAAATGTGTAAGTCGCTCTGGACAAGAACATCTGCCAAATGAAAAAAATAAATAAAATAAAATAAATAAATAAATAAATAAAATTTTATATATATATATATATATATATATATATATATATATATATATATATATATATATATATATATATATATATATATATATATATATATATATATATATTGAATATGAATATATATATATATATCATATGAATATCATATGTAGTCAAAATCTGGAAGATGACAGATGAAGAAGTATACAGTATCTTCTGTACAGATGAGTAAAGAGACTGCTTTTGCTGGAAGTAACATGAGATAAAACATAAAATGTGGGAAAACAATTTTTTCTCCAAATTTCAAAACTTTTCCTGAAGGTGCACTATCAAACGATTGGAGTATGTGTCTCAGGTATCTACTACAGCAAAGAATATGAAAGCACTGAAATGCAGCATTAACTTGGTAATTTAGTGTCCCCTGAGGTCATTTGGCCTGGATGTGAAAAAAGCCTCTGCTCAGCATTTCCAAATGACGCTTACACAATCTTTTTTACTTCTGCTATTAAACATGGAAATGATCCTATTTTCTTGATTGGTTTAGCTTGACTTCCATCTGTAAGATTGTGGAGGAAGCTCGAGTGGCCGACTGGCATGCATCATCTTCTGGTGATGTTTCTGCTGACTGTGATGGACTGCTTGTGATTTGTGGACCTCTTTATATCACGCCTCAGAGAAAGCAGCTGAGCAAGAGGATAAGTATTTTCCAGCAGATGGCAGTGTTGCTGCTAGATACAGCTGTGGGTAAAGAGACTTTTCTTTGCATGGGAGTGTGTTTGTGTGTGTTTGGGTAGGTAGGTATATATGCGTGCTTGTCGGTCTCAGTTGCTGTGCCTATGTCTTGGAATGTGTGTATGTGTGTAAGTGCCTATGTGAAGGGAGGAGACACTTCTGTGTTTTAAAAAGATTGGTCTCAAGTATTGGAGAGAATTGGAGAATGTATGAGATTCTTGCATGTTTTACAGAAAATCTCTTTTTGCTTTTATTGCTTAGTTTAGGCATAACTTCCTGAATACTTAAATATCAAATGTTTTAAAGATTATTTACAGAAAACATGCTGAACTCTTGTAAGTTTATGTGCTTTTCTTTGATGTCATTATCTTAATCACTCTCATTATAGCTGACTCTGGGATAGAACTGGAAACAATTAATTGATTTAAATGGTTCATTGGTAGCTAAATAAATAAAACATTTGCCAGTATTGTTTTTCTTTCTTTTTTCTTTTTTTTTCAGAATACAGAAGGCGCCATTCTGTACCCACAGAAAACAATTCAGTAATTTAGTAAATTCATAAAAATGCTATTCCATCACTAGGGAAACAGGGAAAAAAAGGAAAAAGGTTTTTAACATATACATATATTAAATAATGCCATCCCTATGCACGGCATATGTTTCTAAACTCCATTTGAATGGAAACATTTCCATGCTTGGCCCCTGGGAACAAGCGGTAGGGGGCCCACAGAGAGACCGGCGTGTCTGACAGGATAGCGGGCCCACAGAGAGACCGGCGCGTCTGACAGGTTAGCGGGCCCGCCAAGAGACTGGCGCGTCTGTGCTCTGTCTGTCCTTTCAGCAAGTGGAGTCACACTCAGTGAGACTCAGAAAGCTGGATAATTCAGGCCCTATGCCACCCACTCTGTGGGTAACCAGAGGCGAGCACATGCACACACACTCACAGAGACTCTTTAACACGCAAGTGTGCATTTCATATGAACCAAACATATACCCTCACCACACGCAGGCATCTGTAGACAAATGTATATGGATATTACCACGTGCATTCACACACACACACATGCACAGGCGCACACTCCTCCAGATTTTTCAGATATTTGTTCAGACTTAATTGCAGTATAGACAGATTTGAAATTTGATTTAATCATTTGAATAATCTGAGAGATTATGTAATAGATTGTGGAGTGTTGATGAATTAAACTCTAACAGCAATGAGCTCACATGTGATTTTATGATTTATAAGGAAATTGTGTAAAAAATATAAAATTCCTATAACACCATAACACAACAGCATAATATTTTTTACATTTGATAACATTTCATTTATTTTACAAGCATACGCCATCCAATAAAATGGTGAAATATACAAAATCTGTGAATATTTATTTAATGTTTGTATTAACTTTACATACATACATTAGTAATATGTACATATGTACCAGTTATTTCATTTCTTCCTTTCCTTTGATTGAAGCAAACTTACTGTGGCATCATAATGCTTGAACCAATGTTGAAAACCCAGTGACAAGTTTCATATTGTGCCTCTGTTTGTCTGCAAATGCCTTGGAGGTGGAGTAGGCCAGACGCTGGTGTGATGTTACCCGGGTGATAGGAGGCGCCAGGCAGTTTGACACAGTCTCACCTTCTCTGCCTGCTCGTGGAGAGTGGATCCGTTAGAGTGAGGAAATGTCCCCATAGAGGGGCACCCATGCGTTCAAATGGGCGCATTAGCTGTTATGCTCCTGTGCTTGCACCGGCAGCTCCTGGCTTGCTCTGCCAGGGAGATAAGGTGCAGAGAGTAGTGTTTTTTTTCCCCGACAGTGCATAGCTGAAGCCGCTGCTTATTGCTAAAATAGGACTTCTGATTAATATTTTGTTATTAGTTAATAGTAATGTATCAATATTACCTTGACTACCTTGACAGTACACTTTGAGTGGCAGGCTAAGCACTTGCTGGAGTTTCGCATTTTAAGTATTTTGACACGTTGACAGTATTGTGAAAATACGAAGAGCCTGCCAGGGCAAGTTTTACTTTAGAATGACTGTGCACTGTTGTGCATTCTCAGTACACAACAGCACAATGCAGTGATTAATTGCACAAACTGTTGTCAGACTTAGACAAAATTATGCTATATTCTCACTTGTTAAGAACATAAATTAATATTATCCTCACTTTGTGCATAAAGCCAAGGTCAATTATACATATATCTATCTCCCTTCAAATATATTCAAATATATCTGTTCTTCTCGTTTGTTTTGTACCGGTGAGAATACTACATAACCAGTTGAATAGGAATTTCCTGAGCTCAAGCTATATGCTTTACTTGGGGTTATTGCATCTTTTTTAAGGAAAACTGGGATACCAAATGCCACGTACTGTGCCTGGGCGAACTGTTACGTGACGCTATGAGATAATTTGCTACTCTGCACACTGCGGCAGTGGTGGCCATCTCTCATATCGTCCATCACTCACTATTTGTCAGCCATTTGTAAGTCACACTTTGGCTTTGAAAGGGGCAAGGCTTTCACTGGGAGGCATTCCCACGCAGGGCGGAATCTTTTAGAAGAAACCCTATGATTATATCCATATTAATGGCCCTGTGAGGCTACAGAGATGTTTCCTTGGATAGATCTAGCAAATCATGCTTATTACTAAGAGGAGGGTCATCTTAAACTGATTAGGGGCCAAAATATCAGGTTCTTTTTTAAAACTTGCCCCATGCCTTTGGTCTCCTCAGACAGTCCCTGATGCCAGATGCAATAAATTATTACCCTAAATCAAAACAGAATGCTTACGTTTTATCTGAACATTTACCAGTGTCAAGGCAAGGGACTCTCTGCACAGTTAAACTTAACCATGGCCCCAGTGCAAATAATTTATGCTTTTCAGCAGAAGAGTTTATTTATTTATTTATTTATTTATTTATTTATTTATTTAAATTATTTTTCCTGATGCTTGTTCTGGTATGAAATATTTTGGGTAATATTTTTGTAAAGGTAGTTTTGTTTCATAACTAAGTCTCTTTAGCGGGAATATTGCTTAACTTTTTAATCCTGAACTCCCAAACTATGTTCTTATTTGTAGCCTGCTCTGCTTTGGCAGATTCCTGCAGCATAGGTTCCTGAGCAGAAGAAGGTTTGCACTTGCTACCACATCATTCCAGACTGATGGTCACACAAACACACAGAGCACACAGCAATCAACCTGGTGTCTGCACATACAAGTGTCTGACTAGCTGCTCTGTTGTACTCTAGAGAACGCACGGCTTAACATGGCGCATGGCACAACTGTTACCTAAACCCCACCCTCCAGCCAGTGCTAGAGCTCATAGGGTTTCTTTTGTGTGTTTGGCCCACATTCTGACTGGTGATCAATACATTTTGATATATAAGCTTTGCTGATATTTAAGGGATGCACTTTATTATGACAAATTATTTTAATGAGTAAATAAATTCCACTTCTCTCTTAACCCATTACAGTATGAAATAGCATGCTTTAATCTACTTCTTAAAGAAAAAATCTATCCTAGATCACATTACTATATATGACTTTTAAAAGACACCAGGAGAGAATGGCTTTATGGGCTTCTTCTAAGGTACATGCTTTCATTTCTAATTCGTCTACCATTTGCCAATAAAGCAACACTGATGTGCAGCCAAATACGATACAGTGACAACCAGACACTTCCTCTGTTCGTCAGCCGTTATAGAAAGTATTCAAATTTGAGCTTTCTCGCATTATTCAGTTTTCCTTTGTAGTTCGTCAAATAAACTAGAGGAGACGCAGGACACGGAGAGGCACATCTCCTGCTGTGCTCCAGAGGCTTTTTACTGCTCTCTGCTGCCCTCTCTGGCAGCCAAGGTTATGTCTTCTCTTTGTGGTTTTCTAAAAAGGAAAGAATTTGTAGAAATGTCACGTCTCAAAGTTAAGTTAAGGTTAAAATTATTTGTTAGCAAGAGCACCCTATCTTCTGATGGGACATCCAAATTAATATAAATATGAGTGTGTTTAGTACTCTCACAATGTTTTATTAATAATTATATGGCAGTAATATACATCTATCTGGCATATTAAAGAAGCATAGTGCTGGATAGTAACAGTATAATTGCCTTTTTATTGCAGCTGTGTACTTAGAATAAATCACTTAATTAATTAACAATTAACAATTATTAATTGTCTTTTTTTTTTTCTTTTTTTCTGTCAGCAAGTCCTAATATAACTTGAGGACCATACTGAAATTTTCCAAACCAACAATGATGAAATGGAAAAGGTGTTGATGTTTTGACTAACCCTTGTATATGTTTCAGAAACTTCAGTCAGGTGTCATCCAAAGAATGTAATGGAGCTATGAGAGGCAACCCCGCTCTGTGTGCACTATAGCATAGTACTAGGAAACGGCCTTCCTTTCCTTTCCCTTTACCCATAGGTCCCTGGAGAAATTGAAGGTCAAAAGGTGCTAGGGAAGGAATATAGGAACAAGGTTTCCAATAAAACAAGCCAAGTTTGACCGTTGCGCACACTGGGAAAATGAAAACCAGGCCAGCTGCGCAGATCATGTTCAAAATGATTAAAATGAATACCAGATCAAATGCTGGTACAGTCAGGGCAGTTTGGGTCCTCCAAATCGCAACTGAAAGATAGAGAAAGATAGATAAGCTCTCTTCTAAATTTAGACATTGCCACACCTTGTTAGTTTGGAAGGGGAGTGTATGGGTAACTGTTAACAAGAGGGAGTTCCAGAAGGGCTCCTCAGGCTCAAATCCTATTGGCTCTTGAGGCTCAGACCAGTTACAACTTTGACAAAACCTCAAAAAAGGATATGCTTTCAAAAAGTTCCACTAAAGGCCCATTGTTATTTTATTTATTGCAATAAATAAAAAGCCTTCATTTCTGAGAGTGGGTATCCATTGTCCTAGTCAAGAAAATGTGATTTGTAAAAGGAGAGGTGAACTGTATAAGTGGTCATGCATTTACCATGAAATATGCTCTCATTAAGGATGAAAGATTAGGTTACGTTTTTGCCACAAAAGCTTAATGTGGAGTCCAAACTACAAACATCCGTTCAACCTTATCCCCCTATAGGTCTAATGCAATTTTGAGTTTTAAAGCACAGTAAATTCATGGATGACCTCAAAGAAGAGATCCTTTGTTTTGGGTTATGCCGAGGACCATGTACAGGACGTTCCCAGTGCAATCAGAATTACTTTTATAGAGAAAGTGTAAAAAATAAAAGAATGCTTGTACATACGTGTCTGTTAAATGTGCATTAGGTGATTCTCCCCTTTGTTTAATAATAATTAATAAATATGTAGAACACAGTAAAAAATATTTTTGCAATGAGATTAGCACATGTGTATTATGTGCCTGAGAAAACCTGCTAGAAAAACTGTCCTCCAGACTGGAGGATTGTCTGTGTTTACACTGACCTCCTGTCAGTCACTTTATGAGACGCTCCCCAACGCCCCATTACTCCATCCCCATCTATGCCTGTTTGTCTAAGAAAGCATGGTGGGATTGGGTAAGCACCCTGTATTGCCAGGTACTTGTACTGTGCACAAAAAGCCACATGTGCTGCCATGACAAGAAACAAGAGTTATCATTGGAAGGAATCGAGAGAATTGTTACATGCAAAGGGGATCATGTTGAATCCAGAATTAGCGACATTCTTCCTAGACAGTTATGGAAATGCCACCTGTATAATGCAGTGAACTGTCTGAGTGACAGACTTTACATAAGAAATCGAGTAGATGAATCTTTATCACTTAGAGACCAATCTAAAATTATGTTTTGGTTGAACCACCTTCAGAGAAATATATGTAATGCTGGGCAACTGCATCAAACTCGCTTGCAGTCAACAATGCTAACTAACTAACACAGGTAGAGACCCAAACTCATGGGAACTCATTACAAAGAAATACTTGATAGCCAAAATTCATAACAATTCTCACATCAGTAAATCATTATGAGCCAAATTCGAAGTGTTTCCAGAATGATATAAAGAACATTTGTGTTCATGGGAGTGAATGGAAGGTGGATCCAAAGAGCAATAAAATAAAATAAAAACAGTGTATTTGTATTCACCTGCTTAACCACTAGAGGTAGTGTTTCTTTGCATTTTGACTAATGCACCTTTATCTATGGTGCATTTCACAATTGTAAATACATAAATATTTTCATGACCCGACTTGTATGAGGTTATGCTTGGTTAAGGTTATGGCTAGTGTAAGGTTTCGTGTTTGTATCTTTTCTTAGGGCCTCATTCACATGGAGTCCAAACGACATCTCTCTCACTTGTAATTCATGCGGATCTTTGGTGAAGTCCGACTTTGCATCTCCATTAAATCTAACCCTATTTATGGTGCTTTGTCTGACATCACAACTGCAGAGAAGAAATAAATCCGTTTTAGACACTTTAGAGTTTGAAATTAAATCAAATAGACTTTTTTGGCATTATGTGCAGTAGTAATAATGTAATTACATTGTAACAACTGACATGACATTAATGAACAATTTTCAATGCAATTTAATGAAGAATTACAAACATTCTCCATGCTGTGGTTCAGTTAAGGGGTGATTGAGAATGAACTAAAGCTTACTTTCTGTTTTGATGTTGATACTGTCATGTGACCTGCCATATGACTAGAGAGTCAACAGCATAAAAACAAACATTACAAAAGCAAACATGTTACGCTGTTCTCTTTAGTGTTTATATTGTTTGTCTTGCACACTGGTTCATGAAATCCACTGTTTTTTACTCATATTAGTCTACATTTTGAAACAACTGTCATGACATAATAAGAAATAGATAGTTATCAACTCTGACACCTCTGTCTAAATATCACTATTAATTTTAAGTAAAGGTATAATTAAAGGTGTTTTTATTTTTTGTCTTTTGTGACCATTTTGAACTTTATCACCTTGCCTACATTTTATGGCGCTCTGCTTGCTTTACACATTTATGTACTGATTTTGTGAATCGTCCTTAGCATCGTTTTGGTTAATGATCATTAGTTTTTTTACTTCTAGGAAAAAAATAAGTCTAGTTCTGTGTTCCCATTTATTCGTTGTGCCTGCTTGAGTTGCGGGAAGGCTGAAGACATGTGTCTTCATCCAGATGATAGCATTGCTGTATTGTCATGAGGGTGACTGATGGTTCTAAGCAGTATTGCTTTCTTCATGGTTCACTGCCAGACTGCCCTGATATATCTCATCAGCAGGGCACAGGCCTGGTCCTGTTCTTCTATTTCCAAATATGCCTTACTTACATGTTGGAGCTCCTGTTCCAGAGACAGGCTTCAATAGGAAGAACTGCAGTTTCTCGACCTCTATGGGCACACTGTATACATTCTACAAATTCTTTCTCAGAACAGCACCATTGCAGGAGAGGACAAATCCTTGTTTGATTTAAAAACTGTCATAATTAGTTATCTGTATGGAGTTTAGGTGGTTTTCCTGAATAAATTAGGTAAATACTTAAATAGTTAAAATTTAATAGAAGGTTTTTGTATCAGCAACAAAATAATAGCACCAAACTGAGGTGAATGACTGGGTGTTGAACTGTGTGGAGTACAGGATGTAGAATTGCCCTATAGCAAGGCGCTAAAAGAACAATCTGATTACGCTCCAGTGACATCATCAGCCAAACAGGTTTTCACGCCTATCAGGCACTAGAGCAGGATAGGGTATTTGAACTGAACACATGAAAGGTTCCAAACAGCACGTTCTAATTTCAAGTAACTTAACCTAGTCTTGGTGCTCTCACTTGCCTATTGGGTTCATAAATACCTGTTGTGGGTTCTGTGGCATCTGTTTGTCATTATGCAGGCCATGGGAGCCTTGCAGGCAATTGCATGTACTTCCTTCACACTTCTGTCATAGTTCATAATCTGTCATGGATTATGCGCTAAATATCCTTTGAAGAGTTAAATCACTCTCATTGGGAAAACTGGAGTTAATTTAACCAATTAGACACTGTTGATATTTTATACTTGTTCCAGGCAACCTCACCGAGTGTCACTTTAAAGGTACCAGGAAATGTGTGAACATCTGTAACATATGCAACAACGCATCTGTTAATTTCCCTCTTTTGCTTTATTTGTCTCTTTAATTTGCACTTCCATTGAATTCCTATTTTATCTAAAGTTCAAAAGTATTGTATAATTTGTATATATCTATTGATATCTATTGTTCTATTTCATATTTATTTATTGATTCATTAACCTACAGTTATCTGTACTGTAGTGGTCTAGAAATGAACACTATACATATTTAAAAACTTTTGATGACTTCAGTAAAAACAAACATAGGCTTTAAATAACTCAATTACACAATTAAGTGGACACCATTATTAAACCACTGTGAACCACATGTTGGCACTAAAGCAAACCATGTGATCAAGTGGCCAGTTTGTGTAAACACAGGGAGAATTCCTCTGAGGCTCTCTCTACAGTAGCAAGGGCAAATCCCAAAGACTCTGTGATTAAAGCTACTCAACCTTTGGAAAAATAAACTTCATTCACCACTCTGTCTATTAGACAGATCCTTCTTCTACATCCCTCTTAATCTACTAATTTTGTGGGAGCCTACCCTTCGCGAGACACTCATTCCAAGTTTAAGAAAGGCATAGCCAGCTTTCCTGACTGATATTTCATTCACCAAGGTCATAGGATTTATTACATTTTTAATTAAAACATAAACCGCTACAAACAGGCTGCATCCTCAGTATTAATAAGGCTGCTGTATCATTTCCTCCAGCTTCTCACCCATCCAATTCCTTATTAGGGCTGGGATGATGGGGAGCAGGGGTGTCAGCCCAGTTAAGGGTGGGGGTAGGTGTCGCTTGCCCCACCGGATTTTTGATATCTGTATTTTTTTCTATTTTTTAAAATGATATATAGCTACTGCCATTTTATAAGCCAAACATAGTCTTCTAATTATGTTAAAGATCATAACTTAGTCACACACACCCTTTCCTTATTGCATTGATTTCTTGTAAAGAAGAAATCGGTTTGCAACAGGAGGTACAGATGTGCGCATAGCACACTGAATCAGTACTAAGTAGTTGTGTTGTTGGTCTGGTTAGTAGCACATCATTTCTTTTTTCAAATGCATGAAAATGAAATACAGTTATTTATATATATTTAATTGCATTTGAAAAATACAGGCATAGTTTCCTTTTTAGGATAGTTGACTAGGGCTAGTACTTGTTAGTTACTAGCCATCTCTCAGTCGGGTTGTTAGTCCTGACTTGTGATAAAGCAGCATCTTACTGAAATGAGTACTAAGCCATGTTTATGATTGAAATGACTAAAACAGAATATACAGTGCATCCGGAAAGTATTCACAGCGCTTAACTTTTTCCACATTTTGTTATGTTACAGCCTTATTCCAAAACGGATTAAATTCATTTTTTCCCGTCAAAATTCTACACACAATATCCCATAATGACAAAGTAGAAACAGGTTTGTTTGAAATTGCTGCAAATTTATTAAAAATAAAAAAAAACAAACAAAAAAAGTCACATGTGCATAAGTATTCACAGCCTTTGCTCAATACTTTGAAGCACCTTTGGCAGCAATTACAGCCTCAAATCTTTTTGAATATGATGCTACAAGCTTGACACACTCCCATTCTTTTTTGCAGAACCTCTCAAGCTCCATCAGGTTGGATGGGGAGCGTCGGGGCTGTTATGACCTCGTCTAGGCTGTGAGGCCGTAACAAGGAAAAAAGTGCAAACTACTAATGTAATAGAAATTGTGAAACAAAAAATGAACAGCAACAAAAACAGAAGCAGAAATGGAAGGGGTTTTTTTGTATTGTACAGAGGTTATCATTTACAAATAATCTTACTGGTGCAATTCCTTCAGGAGTGACCCATGCCAAAATAATAACCAAAACCCACACTAATTAAATAAACCACCACATTAACTAATCCTAACAACACAAGAAATACAACAAACATTCCGAACTACCTGACACAGACAGAGACAAAACCCACACCCAACAAAAATGGCAGTCACTCCCTACCACCAGGGTTCAACACCAACAAACCAAACAAAATATTTACACTCTTTACACAATCTATATATACACACACACACACAGTAACACCCTTCCCCATAAATGCAGACTTCCAGAGGAAGTTCCAGCACACAAACAACAACAGATACACACAGCTACCGAAGCAGGAGGGGCGAAGTCCAAAAATGGAGAAAAACAAGGTCATAAACAAAACATCATACAAATTGTCAATCACAGCCAAACAAAACTCCAAACTAACATCTCCATCTTCCTCTTTCTCTCTTGTGGGAGGGGCTTTTAAAGGGGTGACACACTTGGCTGGAAATCCCGGCAAGGAGTCTGAAACAGGGTTGAAATCTTGGTAGTGGAGCTGGAAAGAAAAAACACACGCACGCGCACACGCACGCGCACGCACACGCACACGCACACGCACACGCACACGCACACGCACACACGCACACGCACACACACACACGCACACACACACACACACAGTAACACCCTTCCCCATAAATGCAGACTTCCAGAGGAAGTTCCAGCACACAAACAACAACACAAGCCCAAACCATCAACATCTGGGAAGAGCATCTGCCACTACATTTTCTGAACCCTTTTAATGTTTGATGTCAGTATTAAACCCTTGGATGATCAGAGACCAACACATTAAGCATTGATTGGAATTAGCCATATTTTGCAAGAACACGAGCGGCTTTTGATCAGTGTATACAGTGATGGGGTCCGGACTACCACCAAGATACACCTCAAAATATTGTAACACTAGGAGGAGTGCAGGGGCTTCCTATTCAATAGTGCTGTAGGCCAGCTGGTGTTTCATGAACTTTCTAGAAAAATAAAAATAGGGTGATCTAGGCCTTGTGAGTCCTCTTGTAGGAGGACAGCACCGGCTCAACCACCACTGGCATCTACCTCGAGTGTAAAAGAACGAGTAAAATCAGGGGTTGCTAGAACAGGAGCGCTGCACAACAAAGCTTTCACTGAGTCAAATGCATCTTGACAGGGTTGTGACCATTCAAAAGGCGTTGTGTCATGAAGCAAATTTGTGAGGGGTAAAACATCTGAAAAGTTCCTACAAAAGCAACGATAACACCCTGCCATGCCCAAAAAGCATCGGAGTTGTCTATTCATCTCTGGGGAAGGAAAAGACTTGATTGCTTGTACTTTGCCATCAAGGGGCACAACCACCAGTTTCCCCAAGTAGGCAACCTCACTCTTACCAAAATCACATTTTTCAAGATTAAGAACAAGGGAGGCATCCAGTAGCTTCTTAAAAACAAGATCAAGCAACTGTACATGTTGTTCCCAAGTGTTGGTATACACAACCACATCATCCAAATAGACTTCACAGTTAGGCACGTCACCTAAAACCATAGTCATCAAACGCTGAAAGGTAGAAAGGGAATTTTTAAGACCGAAAGGAATTAACGTATATTGTAGGAAACAGTCAGGGGTAGCAAATGCCGAAATGTCAGATGCACGAGAGGTTAATGGAACTTGCCAATATCCCTTAAATCAAGTAAAATCAAGCTTACTTACAAATCTAGCTGAACCAATCTTATCCACACAATCTTCCATTCTAGGCATTGGGAAGGAATCAGAAACAGTAACTGCATTTATTTTTCTGTAATCAGTGCAGAAGCGGTTATGTGCCATCTGGTTTTGGCACCAGAATGCATGGGGAACACCAGGGACTAACACTAGGGATTGCAAGATTTTCTAACAAATACTTGGTTTCTTGATTTAGCAATTTAAGTTTCTAGGGATTGGTACAATACAGGTGTTGTCTAATGGGTGAATGACAACCAACATCAATGTCATGCTGAAGGTCAGTATTACGAGTGGGAACGTCTGAAAATAAAGTGGGGTATTTCTGAATGAGACTGGTGAAGTCGACTTGGGCTGCTAAGGGCAAGTCAGATAACTTTTCAGGGAGATGTGTTAATGCTTCTGAGTTAGGCAGACGAGCACAAGGCAGACAGTTCCGACCTAAATGCAAATCATCCTGTTCTGGGGTATATTCAGTAGGGGTTACAATAACTGAAACAGGACTACAAGAAGGGGATCCTGAACCAGTATGCTTAGTGCAGTCACAGTAGGGCTTCAACATGTTAATATGACACACGTGACATTCGTGATCGTTTTGGTGTAGCTATCTTGTAGTTGGTGGGAGACAATTTAGACAGGATCACATAGGGATCAGAAAAATGTACATTGAGGGAAGAACCAGTATTTTCTCACCAACCTCAAATTGTCTCTCGACTGCCTTTTTGTCATATTTAATCTTCATGGTGGTCTGAGAAGAACACGGGTTCTTCTTGACTATTTCTTGCACTGCCTGTAGCCTGTCACGAAGCCTAGAAAGTGACAGACAGAGACAGCAGGGGCAGACAAAGCGGCTGACAGCCACTTCTCATGTAAGATCTTAAGAGGTCCATGAACAGTGTGTCCGAAGAGCAATATGTTTGGGCTGAAACCAAGAGACTTATTCAGAGTCACGGATGGCAAATAAAAGTGGGACTCCCTCATCCCAATCTTTATCAGATTCCAAGCAATACATCCTCAGCATATTCTTAAAGGTTTGATGGAACCGTTCCAAAGCACTCTGAGATTCTGGGTGATAGGCGCTGGATACTTGATGCTGTATGTTGAGCTCATGGGTAACCTGGATGAATAGATTAGACATAAAATTTGTACCTTGGGTCAGACTGGATACATTTGGGTATGCCAAATGTGGTACAGAACTTAATCAGTGCTTTGATCACAGCTTTTGACTTTAGGGAATGAAGGGGAATAGCTTCAGGATCTCATAACAGCACACATCAAGGTAAAAAGATAATGATTCCCTGAGCATTGTCTTTGGCAAGGGTCTGACACAATCAACTAAAACTCTTTCATACAGTTCACCAACAGCAGGGATGGGACAGAGTGGAGTGGATGGAACAACCTGATTAGGTTTCCCAACTAATTGACAGATATGGCAGGTACCATAGTACTTTACTACATCTGATCTAACTGATGGCCAGAAGAAATATTTTAAGACATGCTGAGTGGTCTTTCTGACTCCTATATGACCAGAGAGGGGATAGTCATGAGCTAGAGACAGTATGTGGGAGCGACAAAGGAACAACTATTTGAGTCAGGGAATCACATTCTTGGTTAGTAGTGAACGGAGCCTATGTTCTCATTAAAACATGGTCCTGAATGAAATACTTGCTTTGATATCCTGAGGGTTTATTTTTCCTATCCATCAGTTTAAAATAGCGTCTCATCAGACCTCTGAGCAGCAAAAAGATCTGACCTAGACATCAGGTTATGCGAAATGTACGGAGCAGGTACAATAGGGTTAGGATCACGAACAGTTTCAGAAACATCCGAATCATTAGAAGGATTACTCATGAAAGTGTCTGATAGGGAAACATTCAGGCTCAGAATCAACAGGATTTTCCACCACTTTGGGTACAGGGAACACCATACCACTAGCTATGTCATTCCCAAGTATAAAGGAAACTCCACTTATTAGTAATTCAGAATGAACAGCCACTTTAACACCACCAGTGTAACTGACTGAACATAAAAACATTGTGCACCGGTAGCCTAAGTATGCCTAACTCAAGGCCTTGAACTAGGACGTCACGGCCACAATAGGTCTTTTCTGAGGTAATACTAAATGCAACACACTGTTCAAACACACTGTTCAAAACCAGGGATACGGCTGCTCCAGTATCTCTGAAACCTCTAATTTGTTGTTTCCTTTCGTCAGATTCTGAGAGAGAAATATAACAATCAAAAATGAAAGGTCTAAAAACTGGCTCTATATCTGCCAGTGGTAACAGAGGTAATGTACTCAGTGTTTAGTTTTTTCCGAGCATCCGCAGCACGCACATTCTTGCACTTAAGAGCAGGACAGTTAGCTATTATATGTCTATGCTCATGACGTGTTTCCACTGGGGACACAGCTATAGTTGAGGGAGGCGTGTTCTTGAGTTTCTGCAATGGGGCTGTAGCACAACTGCTGTGTGGGTTAATACAAATTCATCAACTAAAGTAGCTACGACCATCAAAGTAAAAGCTTTCTGTTCATTCAAGTACACAACCACATTCTCAGGAAGACATTGCTTGAATTCCTCTACAACCATTAGCTCTTTCAGTTCATCAAACATGTTAACACCACTGGCACAACACCATCTTTCAAACAACAGTTTTTCTCTCTCGCAAATTCAGTGAAGGTCTGGTTGCGGTTTTTTACTAGCTGCGTAAAGTTTTGTCTGTATGCCTCTGCAACCAACTCCTAGGCTCGGAGAACAGTGGCTTTAACAACTTCATAGTCTAAACTCTGTGCAAGAGTTAGCGAGGAACACACTTCTTGTGTTTGCCCACTAGTTTGCACTGTAGCATTAACGAACATAGGTCTTTAGGCCATCTCAGAGATATCACAGTGTGCTCAAATATCGGAAAATAGGCGTCCACCTCATTTTCCCCGAAAACAGGCACAAGGCCAATTTGACGACTGGCATCAAAATTGTCAGCAGCGGGTGTAGAGTTGGTTGGGAGCATGGCCATTCCAGGAGAATGTGGTTTAGGGACCGGAACAAATTCCTCTGACAGGCTGGCATAGGTGAGGCAAGCTTCCAAGGAAGAGGCACCAGCCTCTCAGGACCCATACTGATCCTCATTAATCTCCAACTCCAACTCCTTCAACTTCACTGCTAGTATAGGATCTACGCCAGGGAACAGAGACATACCGGGACCTATATGTAGACCAGCCTCAGAGTTGCCGGCTGCCTCTGTCACCGGCGAACACTGCGCTGAGCCCATTGCAACACCCATCGGCCTAACTTGTGGCACTTATCAAACTATTCAAGTGATTGACAGATCGCAAACTCCGTCAACTCAAAACTTGCCATTATGTCAAACTCAAACGCAGGAATTCCAACAACAAAACACAGCGCAAACAACCACCCCACCAACGAGAAAAAAAAAAAAAAAAAAAAAAAAAAAAAAGCACAACCACACAAGCAAAAACAAAGCAACACACTGACCAACGGAACAGGCACAGGCCAGAAAAACTGCAGTCGTGCCCCCAATTACGACCCGATCTAGGCTGTGAGGCCGTAACAAGGAAAAAGAAGTGCAAACAGCAAACATAATAGAAGTTGTGAAAAAAAATAACAGCAACAAAAACAAGCAGAAATGGAAGGGGTTTTTTGTATTGTACAGAGGTTATCATTTACAAATAATCTTACTGGTGCAATTCCTTCAGGAGTGACCCAGGCCAAAATAATAACCAAAACCCGCACTAATTAAATAAAACACCACATTAACTAATCCTAACACAAGAAATACAACAAACATTCCGAACTACCTGACAGAGACAAAACCCACACCCAACAAAAATGGCAGTCACTCCCTACCACCAGGGTTCAACACCAACAAACCAAACAAAATATTTACACTCTTTACACAATCTATATATATGTATAGATACACACAGCTACCGAAGCAGGAGGGGCGAGGCCAAAGACGAAGTCCAAAAATGGAGAAAAACAAGGTCATAAACAAAACATCATACAAATTTTCAATCACAGCCAAACAAAACTCCAAACTAACACGCAGTCTCCTTTATCTCTTGTGGGAGGGCACAGTTTGCTGGAAAACCCGGCAAGGAATGCGGCGGAGTCTCAAAGAGGGTGGAAGTCCTGGCAGTGGACCTGGAAAACACACACACTCCCCCACACACCCACACCTTTCCATAACAGGGTACAGCCATTTTCAGATCTCTCCAGAGATGTTCAATAGGGTTCAAGTCTGGGTTCTGGCTGGGCCACTCAAGAACATTCACAGAGTTGTCCTGAAGCCATTCCTTTGTTATCTTAGCTGTGTGCTTAGGGTCGTTGTCCTGTTGGGAGATGAACCTTTGCCCCAGTCTGAGGTCCAGAGTGCTCTGGAGCAGGTTTTCTTCAAGGACGTCTCTGTACATTGCTGCATTCATCTTTCTCTCGACCCTGACTAGTCTCCCAGTTCCTGCTGCCGAAAAACAACCCCACAGCATGATGCTGCCACCACGCTTCACTGTAGGGATGGTATTGGCTCACTGATGAGCGGTGCCTGGTTTCCTCCAGACATGATGTTTAGCAATCAGGCCAAAGAGTTCAATCTTTGTTTCATCAGACCAGAGAATTTTGTTTCTCATGGTCTGAGAGTCCTTCAGGTGCCTTTTGGCAAACTCCAAGCAGCCTGTCTTGTGCCTTTTACTGAGGAGTGGCTTCCGTCTGGCCACACTATCATACAGGCCTGATTGGTGGAGTGCTGCAAACACACTGGTGGTTCCAAATTTCTTCCATTTAAGGATTGATGGGGGCCACTGTGCTCATTGGGACCTTCAATGCTGCAGAGGTTTTTCTGTACCCTTCTACCAACCTGTGCCTTGATTCAATCCTGTCTCAGAGGTCTTCAGACACTTTCTTGGACTTCATGGCTTGATATGTGCTCTGACATGTACTGTCCACTATGGGACCTTTTATAGACAGGTGTGTGCCTTTCCAAATCATGTCTAGTCAACTGGATTTACCACAGGTGGATTACAATCAAGTTGTTGAAACAACTGAAGGATGATCAGTGGAAACAGGTTGCACCTGAGCTCAATTTTGAGTGTCATGGCAAAGGCTGTGAATATTTATGTACATGTGATTTTTTTTTTTTTTGGTTTTAAATTGTAATAAATTTGCAACAATTCCAAACAAACTTTTTTTCCCCCCACTTTTTCATTATGGGGTATTGTGTGTAGACCTTTGTGTCAAAATGAATTTAATCCATTTTGGAATAAGGCTGTAACATAACAAAATGTGGAAAAAGTGAAGTGCTGTGAATACTTTCCGGATGCACTGTATAAAAGAAAGCGACTATTATCTTAAGTTTCTTAGGCAACATAGGCTCAAATAGGTATGTAGGCTTTGAATAAACCCCTTTAAAAAGCGTAGTGATAGATCGTGATGGCCAACCACGTCTATGGATGCGAATGATGCAGAGATGAATGCAGCAACACTCACGGAGGAAGATGCTCGTTACAAACCGAAACTGACTCGGACGCAATTTACATATTAGACCGAGTAAAACGCCTAAGAATATAAAGCAAAAAGCTTAGATAAGCAAAAAGCTTATTTCTTTGCTGTTTAGTAATTTACTTTGATGCGTCAGATGCATGATTTGTTGTACACGACCAAAATATGTTTCCACTTTCAAAGATGTAAATATGCTGTCAAAGATGTAAAAAACTATAGAGTTGGGCGCTACCATACACGCTAGTTGCATTTAGTATTACCTAACGTTACCCAAGTTATCCAACTAGCGAGCCATTTACAAAGCTTACCAAAAATAGTAATCGGCACATCAACAGACCATTCTAGTTTACCTTTATGTAGTTTAATATTGCCTTAATCCTGACCTGGAAGAGTGAAGAATGTTAAACTGTGATTCTACAGGTTATAGCAGCTTCTCAGTAGCTGCCTCAGATGAAGATCATCACTACTGCTTAGCTAGGTTAGCTATTCAGCGGCAGCACTTAGCAACCCTCTAACCTCGCTAAATGTCGCTGTTTTTGCTAAAACAATGTCCAACGTTACCAAAATTAAAGCTAGAAAACGTTATTTTTGCTTATTTATGGTCAGTAGTGCCATATCGTCCATGCGTTAGGTGTAGTGAGCCATCATGTGATAATCTAAACGATATTGTCTAAACAGCCCCACAGCACTGGAGGCAATAGAGACGCGCTGCTACACCCGAAACGGTAGTTGTCAGTAAAAAACCCCCCCAAAAATACATGTTTTACTGACTTTTTAAAAATAATCCCCCAAAGTCTCTGCATCTTTATTTTGTCTCCCCCCGTGGACAGACCCCCACTTTAATTAATACCACATCACCCACCCCCCACCCACACAATTTTTGCTTGCATGATGCCCCTGATGGTGAGAAATGCCGTAGTGTGTGTGCAACATTGTTTATTTGCTTCTCTGATTTCTCCCAACTGGGGAAATATCTGTGGCTGGAGAACTGAGGGCCGTCAGGGAGAATTCAGCTCATCATGCGTCTGTGCACCACCTGAAGTGCAGTGCTCCTGTTGAGAAAGCTATAACACAGTCCTGATTAAACAGAGCATGCTTAGAATCTAAGGCTTGCTGTGTTGGTTTGCACTGAAGACTATGACCTGATCCATCTCAGTATTTAAGGTTTGCTTTGTTTTTTGTATTCTTGTGTTTTATGATTGGTCTTTGAAAACACAGGCACTGGGACCACCGCAGAACTTGATGTATATGTAGATGTATATTTTGTGTCCCAGACGAATGGCATAGTAATCACATTCCCTGGTTACTTAAAGTAAGATTGCTTAAAAGGCTGAGATGGTGTGTTCCATTTAGAGTATATGGGTGGGAACACAAGGTTGTATTCAATCTGCCAAGAGTACTGGTGGTATGTGTATTTGACCCCCCTGCCCAGTGTCTCGGCGGTCTGGCGCCTACCACGTCGGTCCAAATGCCATTTCTGCCTGAGATGTATTCCTGAGATTTTGTGCACCAAGAACATCAAACATTAGCCTTGATTGTCTCTAATTGTAGGATTATTTAATGCTGCAGTCTCTTTTGTTGAGGAGGGGGAGATATTATCATTCAACCACACTTATTTAATTGTGGCAATTGAGGCTGTTCTGAGACTAGCTCTGGGCTTTCATCTGTAATGGTGATTATGAGATAGGAGGGACTGGCCTACACAAGCAGAAGATTTGACGAATGGAAGAATGGCGATTGGTGCCTTATTCGTAAAAACTGGTCTACTATATATTAGCAGCACCTAAGCATAAAAAGGCAATATACCAAAGAAGGCAAGTCGCCCCAATTGATAGCATCTATTAGTATGTGACTTCTGTACTGATGTGCTTGACTGGCTCCTGCAAAAAGAGGTTCTCGCGGGACAGAGTAAACCGGAGATGCCTTTCCATGATGACAATACGCTTTGTCAGACTGGCACAGCCATTATTTAGGCAATTAAACATGAAGCTGCTTTCTGACAGTGCTGCCTGACTGGATCGTCTTAATTAGCGTCCATGCAGAGCTTATCCTCAAAGCCTTTCTGTTGGTTGATAAAGAAGCCTTATCACAGTAATTACGTGCTTAAATGTCTGGCTATGTAAGGGGAAAAAAACTGTTTAGATTTGGGAAACGTTTGACATAGCTCAAGTACTCTTTCATGTGTGTGTAAACACTTCATTTTAGGGAGCCCTAATTCTAAACAGCACTGTTGAGTAAGATAACTTTTAATTCTCGTAAGGTAACTCCTGTAGTTAGTTGGATCAATGTGCAAAAACAACTCTAAACCACATATATCTAGGTCAATTTTTGCAAAGTTGGGAATTTCCCTGGGTAAAATAAACATGGCTTACTGTTCCCTTTGCCTGTGTGATAAAACATTTGTTATATGCAACGAATAAAATTTGATGCTCTTTTATTCATCCTTAAGTAGTGACATCAGTTATCAGAGGCCATACCAGAAATCATTTACTTCATCTAGTCACTGAAGCTTGTTGAATAGTACATTTTTAGTTGTTCTGAGTATTGTATTTCTCATAAAGTCTCCATTTTGCACTATTGCTGACAATTACTTAGGAGATATACAAGAGCAAACAGAGCATTGCCTGGCTTGTCCCCTGTGGGACTGTGTTCTCGGCAGGGTAGTTCCAAGTCTTGACAAAGTCCACGTCGGCAGAGCTCACGCATATTCAATATATGTAAATAAATCCGCCACCGCAAGTCGACCACATCCAGATGGCAATCTAATCAAAAGTGACAAAGCGTCCCACGGTGAGCCATGAGACTATCTCTCCTCAGCCCATGCCAGCTGGGAGCTGTTATGACACGGCTTATCGCCGTCATCAGCAGGTAATTTATATCATCCCTTAGCCTCTCCAGGCTGCTATCTCCCTGCAGAACTCAGCTTACAAATGGGAGGAGGATGCTGGTAGCTGGTTCTCACACCCCGGCGCAGAAGGGGAAGTGCAAAGAGGGGCAAGCCCACACTGCGGGTAGCTGACTGCCAACTCAGCATGGGCTCTGTCTCCATGAGCCGAGGGTTACGCCTCTTCTCTCAGCGCACACTTGTGAGGTTGGACCTGCAACATGTATACAAGCATACATATGAGGAGATGCTGGCCAGTAGGACAGCAGGAGGGCTTGGTTTGTATTATGGTAATATTACACAAGGCAAAGTGGTGTGCTGCGCAATAGCTCATAGTCAGCTTTGGAGGGAGAGCAAATCTAGTGACAATGGTCGGATGGTTTCATGAATATTTGTTTCCTTTTTACAGTCTTTACACCAGACAGGATGTATTGGCACCTGCATTATTTTCAGAGCACTGATCTGATTTAGAGTTCAACCACCTCGTCATCAAAGCGATTAGCGCTTAGATCTTACAGAAAATCTTTAGAATCACAGATAAAAATGCAAACTGTTCCAAGGGCACTGCAGCAGCTGCCAAATGGTTATCACCCTTGAATAATCTAGAAGCAACAAAATGAAGAAATCATTTTTTAAACAAGCATAAGAGCACAGAATTCTGTCATTGAACCATCATAGTCATGCAAACTGCTCTTAGGAGGGATCAAAGGCCAGACATGGGCAGCTTCCTATCAAACGGCATGAACAAAGTCAGACTTTTTTATTTGTTTGTTCGTTTCATTTTTTTTTTTTTTTGTAGAAATGACAATTATCAGATCACCCATACGCAGCAAGTCACAACTCCCTTGTATTTAAGATCAGTGGTGTCTAGTGGAATCGAAAGTGTTTCTATAGCTCATTGCTATCAAAACTACATCTAAAAAAAAAGAGACTCCACCCCTGTCTCTCATTTCCTTGGAGGCCATAACACTAATAGACAGGTAGTGAAAATTGCAGTGTGGCACCAGTAGTACTTCTCAGCAATAGGCCTTTATGTTTGAGAAAAGAGTACTTTTAACAAGCATGTCTTGAGAGAATTTGCATTGTGAAATTCGTTTCTTCAGGCACTTAAATCAGCTGTATGCAGGATTAATTCCCTGCATCTACAACTAAAGAGTTATGGTGAATTGTTTTCTTACACACTGGTCACAGTGCATACACCTGCCATATATGGGCCTTGCTGCTTTTTTACTTGTTTGGGATTGCCATTAGATTTAGGACATTTCAGGGGGAATATGTTAGTTAGACAACTTTATCTAGTCAGGATATATGAAAAGGTAAAATAGAACATTTTTGAAAAATTACATTTGCTTAATAATATACACAAAAATTAGTTGGTTGGGGAAAACACGCTGCCTTTAAGCATGTGCACACAGATTATCAACCTCTTAAACTTTCATGAAATGCAGCGATGAAGTGTTACTCAACTGAACTACAAAATGTTACTATTTATTAAATTCAGGTGGGACATTTAAATATGGTAGATTTCTTTTTAGCTTGACAACTGCGTCAAACAATCTTAACTCTCAATGGTAAGGTAAGAAATTACAGAAAGTACAGTGTTCAAAAGCATGGCCACTTGACATCTCAAATATAATAACCACATCATAGAGATGTTCACTTGATGAAAAGAAAGCTAACAAGTAATACTGAGAAAATAAAATGCATCCAAGAAAACTAGTGACTAATGTAAGGCCTAAGCCTTTTGTCAGCCAGCTGACATTAAGTATGGTCACAGCATCCAAAAAGTACTGTACTGCGATCATGGGCCAAACAATCCTACATGTGTTTGTCATAAATAAAATTGAAAAAATATCAAGAAGGGATTTTTGCAAAAGTCAGAAAGGAGACCTGCATTTTTGAAAAGAAAAGAAAACCAAAATAGACACATGAGGTTTTGTTCATGGCTTTTTCTCGTGGGCTTGAAATGAGGAGAGATTCCAAAAAACCACCCACACGTTACCCCTTTGCAAGCAGCCAAACGGCAACCAGCACCTATTTATGGATTAGGCTACTGCCATCTGAAAATTCTACTAAAGCAAAGAGAGAAAAGAGCTGGACAAACACCCATCATGACACATTAGTTGACTAGTACATAAAAAGGGGCGGGGCATTACTTAATATGAATGATATCTTAGAATGCTGTGACTCACTAATGGCAGTGAAATGCAACATGTAAGAATGTTTCTTGCAATTGCTTATTTTCCACTGAATCTGAGTGATAGGGAGTGTCCCTCATTTAAAGTTTTCCTCACCTGCTCCCGTTTTGTACATTTCAAACATTTTTATTTCTGTCTTTAGTGCCTGTCGAATTTTTCATTTTCTTGGGGCCTGGAGTATGATTTATCAAAACTGAAAAATTGCTTTAAAATGAAATGAAGTTTTATGGCTTAACCTGACTGTGCAACTGCAGATTTATAAAGATTAACAGCATTTATTTAGATCAACACACAACTCCTACAAAGTTTCAGTCAGTTCCATTCAGTCGCACCATTTTGTATAGTTGTTCTTTACACATATTTCAGTAGTGAGTCTGAACTAGGACTGGGAATGTAAACTGCTTTCTGTTACACATCTTTGCGGCAGACTGTATTATTGCTGGGTGTTGCCACATCTTGGAGGTGTTGATCTGGGACAGTAGCGCGTGTTTATGTCCTGTGATGGGTTGCAAATGTTTCTGCTTGTCCTCACAGACTGCTCCGTGGGAGTTCATTTCATGGGTTTGTAGGTCATGTCACAAGCTGTGGTTGGCCCACGTGTATGGCTGCTCCTGTGTGGAGGAGCCAGGAGCCATTGCAGCGGTACCTTCCATCCCCCACACCGCTCCACCCTGCGACCCTCTGCATTGTGCTCTGCTCAGCCCTGTGGCCCTCTGCACTGTGGCCCTCTGCAGTGTGCATTGCTCGGCCTTCTGCATTGTGGCCCTCTGCACTGCGCACCGCTCGGACCTCCAGCCCTGTTGTAACGTGGAGCAATCACGAGGCAGACGCATATGCTGAGAAGAGTGAGATTTATGAAGGGCAAATCCATAATCAGAGTTGTAGTCACGGTCCAGGGTCATTGAGCCAATGTGGAGAGTCCAAGAATACATAATGACAGGGAAATACACATGAAGACAACAAACGAGGGCTGGTTAAACAATAACAACAAAAACACAGGCAGCAATAACAAACAGAGACTAGGAATAGCAATAACAGTCCGGGAAAACACAAGGCATGCATTACAACAAACAGTGAACAAGACAGGGTTTAAATACATGTACTAATAAGAGTTAACAAGACCCAGGTGCTACAAATGATGGGTGGAGATAATGAAACACGGAAGTAAAACAGACAAGTAAACCATGGAGATAGGATACTGGGGAGGGCCAATCCTGACACCTGTGCACTGTGGCCCTCTGCACTGTGTGCCGCTTGGCCCTTCACTGCACAAACATTCCATCACTATTGGCCCATACAAAACCCATTTAAGTTCAAGTTTGTTTATTGTCATGTATAGATGCAGTGTACTAGATACAATAAAATTCTTGCTTAAAGGTTTCTTTTAAGAGATTAGACAACAGAGTAGTGCAGCACTGAATACATTTTAACATATATTAGACATTTAACAGATTAGGCAATTAACAATTAATAATGTAGTGCAACATTACAATAATAGTAAATATTAAGCTCAATAAAATAAATACCTATGCAGGCAGAATGTGGGGATTGCAGTGCAAAGTGTCCAGCAACAGTTTTACAGAATTAGTAAACCAATTAAAGTGACACTGCTAAGTGCCAAGCAGTACAATAGATAATTAGCAGATGACAGTGCAGTATTAATATCACACATCACTGAGCAGTTGAGCAGTGTGTAGTCGGTGTGGTGTGTATTAAGCAGGCTTAAAGCTTTGAAGCAGGGTAGAGGCTGTCCCTGAATTTCGTAGTGCATGTGTGGATAGTCCTGAGCCCACAGGACAGTGGGAAGTGACAGTGCAGGGTGGCTAACATCTCACGATGTGTTCGATGCTTCTGAGGCAGCATGTGCTTTAAATATCCTGAGTTGCTGGGAGCTGTGTGCTGATGAGCCTTTGAGTCGTTTTAACTACTCTTTGTATCGCAGGTAATCTCTATTCGTCATGCTCGCAGCCAAAACACAGCAAAGCACTGCCTTCCAGATGCAGTTTTTTGCTTAAAGCCCCATTAGGATATTTTAAATGGGTATCTGAATTAGGTTAGAAATTTTGGACTCTTTTGATGTACTATTTCCTAGCGTTATGGCGATCTCCCCAAGCTGCAGTAAGTCAGAGCACTGCTGGCCAGGAAGGAGATTTATAATCTTTGGAGTTGACCACTTTTCAACCCTGCAGACCTGCAACAATCACACTAGCACTGGCAATGAATAAAACACTTACACATGCACCAAGGTAACAATACTACATGCATTACATTCTCACATTTGAACAGAGAAGAAGGAACACTGCAAAATGCTGAAAATAAAAAGGTCAATTCAGACATGGAGTAGTATCGTACATAAAACAATAATTCCACCATTAAAAGAATGAGCACACAGTAAAAGCAAAACAGTTTTGTCATGTACTAGAACTTGACACACAGGTGAAAGATGGGCAAAAGTAACAGACAAGCACAAAACCTTTGGATGTGTTTATGTCCCTTTATTCCAAAATGTTCCTCTTGGTGAATGCCAAGGGTAGGGTATAGAGCACATTAATGTCCAATCTGTCATGCTTACCTACTATTTAGTAATGCAGTACACACGTACAGTTTACACAACACCAACGGAGCACGCATGCACTTGCATACACGGATACGCACACATCACAGAAACATCCCAGTGCAGAGATGAGCGACTGATGAGGAAAAAGGTCTCTGAGCTTTGTAGCCTGTATCACTGTATCACTGTATCAGTGTTAGGGCAGGCTTGCTGGACTGCTTCCAACACCTCCATAGTTCACAGCTTCTGATTTGAGTGACCTGTGGAAATACCTTAATGACCACTGCCAGACTGCGTTTCAACACTGCGTGACTGGGTGGTCTGCTGGCTCGGAGCAGCACTTATTACCACGTGCCATGTGTAACATGCACAGTGCATTGCTATTACAACTGAGCAACAAACACCCTGCCGTCTTCCCTCCCAGTGAGCAGGCATGATGAGGTCATGTGCATATTTACACTGTCTTCAATGGGCCCAAATTACTCTCTTGTTACACTTTTTCCCATAGCCTTTCTGGGGCTTGTTACCTGCATACCAGTCCCTTGTTAACTGGCATAACTGCCGTCACTGGTGTATATGTAAATAAATTCTTGCTGTTGTGAATTGAGCACTAAGGACAGGCATGTAACTGAAACATTGGGACTGCTCTCTTTGGCTTTCTTATTCACCTGACCTGAGGACTTTATCACTGTCTAGGGAGATATAAAATAGTTTCGTGCTGGACACGTGTAAAGGATTTGCGAAGGGTGTATGGAAAGCAGCACTTTTCTAGACACCAGAGAATGATTAAATAAGAAAAAAACCAACTAAAAATAAGACTAAAAAGTATGTAAAGTTTATACAGTTTCTGGTTATTATAAAATGCCTTATGTCATTAAGTATCAGTCTAATAAGAGTAGCATATAATTTAAAAAGTAGTGCTAAATTCCTGAGTCTCCTTGTCTGGAACTTGCTTGGAGAGCAAGGAACACTCATTTATTCTGCAAAGCATATAAAACCATATAAGAAATAATGAAAAATGACGATGATGATTGTTATTGTTATTATTGTTATTATTACAAACTGCTTATGTTTTACGTACTCTATCTTGCTTATCACCTTGTCTTTCTTCTTTTCTTTTTTCTTTCCCCTTTTGTTTTTTTAGTCCCATTTTTCCTTCTCCTGAGCTGAAGTGGCGAGGTCCCCTGATCCCTTTAACTGGCACAGGGCAAACGAAGGTGCCCACGGTTTTATAGGAACCTTGGCGCCAAGCCTGAGAGCTCACCTTCCCTCTCTCACTAGCACCACTCCACCGCCTTGGATCCCACTGCCCCGCTTACTGGTCCCATCTGTCATTAATCAGCCTTCATGTTTAATACCCATTTGATAGTTTAGTCTCTCTTTCTCTCTCTCTCTCTCTCTGCCTCCCTCCTTCCCCTGCTGCTTCTGCCGGGTTTAAAGTGGCCAGTATGTAGTGTGCAGTATTTAAAGAGTTCTCACTCTCTATAAGGAGCTCAGTCTTTTTTTCAACTTGCAACACTGCAGGGATATTAATGCATAACTGGGAATGTGGGTCATATGTGAATTAGACACAAGACCTGGAATGACATGTGGATTGTGGGGGGGGGGGGGGGGGTGTGGATGCGGGTGTGGTACATGTATATGTGTAAGTATTTGTGGTTGTGCTCATGTGGAGGTTAGTTTGAAGCATCCCGAATTACTAGAAATTTCCAAAGTACAAGGAAAGTTTCCACAAATGGTTTATACATTTAAAGAGCAAAGAAAATGTTGGACTTTGCTATTGCCTTTCAACCAGAGCCATTTTGATTTATTTGTACAATACAAATGGAATAATTATTTCCCTAATTATTCTAAATGCTAAGCTGCTATTTCATGTGGAGTCACTCATGTTTGATGCCGGCAGCGATAAGGCACTTTTGAAGTTGTTCTGTATATGTTATAAATTGTGCTTTCTGAGTTCAGTCAAGAACCACAATGACTCCTGTTTCACAACTGGGAATTAAGAAGGGGCACTTCAGATTCTCGGGTTTGTGCCAAGTCTCCCTAAACAGCTTTTCCTGAGACTAAAATTAGTCCTATAATGAGAGTGTGTTACTTCCTTTGCTTTAAACAAGTCCTCTGGCCCTCCGGCAAAACACAGGCTTCTCTGAAAAATTAACAAAAATATTAACTCAAGTTGGTCTTTAGGTTTCAGAAGCTTCTTTTTCAGTTTTAAAAATATCTGTTAGGTTTTCCTTTTGATACAAACCAAAGGAAAGGGGGGAATAAAAACATTAATTCATCATATTCTAGTTTTAGACAGTAATTGATAACAAATAAAGTTTCTCACACACAAAAACAAACTACAAAGTCTTTTCTCAGACTTTCCAAGCACTTCTCCAAGGTCTCTAGGTCTATGTTTGGAGCAGCATGCACAGAGAGAAAGGGCAGATGTGCCTGTGTCCGCCTGTCCTCTGAACCAATGTCTGGCGTTTAATTACGCTTGCATTAATCTGTTTAATCTGTTCTCCTAATGACTGCTGTATTAAATTTAACTGTAGGTGGGGAATTTTAAAGAGCCTGAGCCATCTTTTGGTGGAATCATGAAGTTCTTCGTGGGGCTGCTTATTCAGGCAGGCTTTATTGTGTACAGTAGAGGGTCCAGTTACCCCATGGTTTGATTTTCTCTTCTCATTAGACACGTTCTCACTGGTGAGTAAAGGGTCAGGCAATGCAGTAGAGCCCAGGCTGGAGGTCTGCTGGTGAGAGATGGAAGGGCCCAAATTAAAACCAAATGAAAAGCACTGTGGTAGATGTAGTCTTTACTGGATGTAGTCTTTCATCGTTAATGGCCACTTCCTCCTCAAAGGAGCCCTTAAACAGTCTCAGTTACAATGCTCTGAAACACACATACTCACACATTTCCCTCTCACCCAGTGAATGTCTTCAGTGAGAGCTATTTGAGAAGGAGATTAATAGGTGAAAATGGATTGCTTATGATGACGTCAAATAATATTTGGTCAAACACGTCTTTTTAAATGTATGTGTAATTAGAGCCTGAGCATAATTATTTTGAATGACAGGGGTTGTCTGTGTCTGAAGTGATGGATAATAATCCACAACTCCGTGTGTCCGTGTGATCGCTGTGATCACGGGGAAATGTGCCCTCTAGCCCCTGTCTACTGTCCCTCCCTCTCTCACACACACTGCAGCATGTGCTCATGGGACCGGCGTCCTCACACACACGGCTGGCAGTAGGCCCCCCTTGGCACGGATTGTGCCCCGCTCCAAAAACAAACAAGACTCCGGCCCGGGAGGGACACGCACGTGGCCGTCGCTCCCGACAGCTGCTTCCTGCCGCCCTAACTACACCCAGCTGCTCCGTTCCAGGAGGGGGCAGCGGTGTGGCAGGGCCATCGTCAGGGGTCAGGGGGAAGAAAAATAACACCGATTTAATGATGACCAATGGCAGGACCACCAAGGCTCACAGTCAGCAAGGGAATGGAGGGTTGAACTGGGAAATCTGTGCAGGGACGTGGGACTGAGTGGAGGAGCGGACTTCCTGTCCTTCCGCACTGTGCCTCGATGCCCAGGGACTTTTCTTTTCTAACTGTGAATGGGTGAGAAATCGAGAGGTCTGAATTCACCTAATGAGATATAAAAAGGCCTAACTATACCAGGTAAATGGGGTCAGTTCAATTCATTACCCCCATAAAAGAAGAAAATAAAACCATCTAAAGAAAATCAACACTGAAAAAAGTTGATATTTACCATAATGAGAGAATAGGCAGCAATTTACCAATATGAGCTCAAAATAATTTGTTATTCATACTTCTGGGAAATGTGTTGGCCATTTGGCTGAGGTTTGTCTGTAAATATTGGTTTAGATTGTTGCTTTCCTTGAAAATAAACACTGTCCATACTGGGTAGATTAGCATACCTATCTAACCTGGATATTGTTTAATAGCATGTGAACAAGTCTTTACCTTGCTTCACTGGCTGATCTAAGAGGACCACCATTAGAACTTCCAGAACTGCCTGATTGGCCATAAATTCCATTTGTTTCCATTTGTTTGTGTCTTTTACAAATGTGCCATTCGTGATGGCTATCAGAATTATTCTTATTCATCAGAGGGACCAAGAAGCTTTGAGAGGCTCTGAGAAGCTTGACCACACCACTCCTCTTCTCTTGCATGCCTTCTGCAACTCCTGCAAATGTTGAGCTCGATTTCTCTTGCTCTGAGCACTAAAACATTAATATTTGATGCTTGCTCTTGGACATGTGCTTCTCTTAGTTACAAATGATCAAGGCTAATGCCTGAGTCAATAAAGGAATTTAAGGTGTCACTCCACCTGCGCAGAGAATTCCTTACCTTTGTCCCTTACGTCCCAGCCGCGGTGCAAACGGAAAACGAGAGTGAAAAATCACCCGATAAAGTGAAGTATGTGGACAGCCTGCTTTGGATGTTTGCAGAGAGATTAGCACGTCGAGTTGATAGGTCATTCCACAGCGGCCAACCTTGTAACGGGAGGCAGGTTGTAACAGCTCACCGATCGTTCCCGCAGGAACCCGCAGTCTGTTGCTCTACCCAATTAGACTTTAATATATTGCTGTTTTGGAGAAGACCTCTGCATCTGCCTCAGGAAGACACGGGGAAGGGGCTAGCATGCCGCCAAGTTGTAAACCTGGCAGTTTGATCAGGTGCCGAGCGACCGGGGCCCCTTGCCGGCCTGCCGTCTGCAGCCAAGCCCCCGTGGGGCCTCCATGGGTCAGCGCCGTTTACCGTGCCCATCTGGTCTGGGTTAGAGGGCCATTGCAAGCACAAGTACATATGGAAGTGCCTTTCCACAGCAGAGGGAGCCGTCCTCCAAGGCTAGCGGTTTGTGGATGGAACAACCCGCGCTCACACCCTGCGTGCATAGCACCTCTCTCCACGCATGTGCCAGAAGGGCAGGCGCTCACGGCAGTGGGGCTGCTGCCCGGACTGGCGTTTCACGGTGCTGTAGGAGTGCTTTGCACTGCAGGCACTGTTTTTCCTTCCTAAACATTCTTATTGGGTTAGTTTACTATGGCAGAATGTCTGCTGAGGTCATTTATGGGCAACCGTGGAGGTATGATAAACGCATTTATAAAAGCAAGACTTCAGCAGTCGGATGACGTCACCTTTGTCTTTTTTCTCTGCTCTCCCTGTATCACTCTCTCTCTCTCCCTCTCTTTCTCTCTGCCTCCCTCCCTCTCACTCTTACATGTTCCATGTATCCTGGTCTTTCCCCCCTTCCCCCTGGTCTTGCTTTGGCCCCAGTGGTGACTCCACAGGTAATGAAATAATCTGCTTGCATGTATATTTGTGTGAGGATACGATGGGGAAGGGAGCTGTGTAGCGGCTGCTCGGGGAGCCAGAGGTTAAGGGTCATTTCACACACACCGAGGCACCTCTCCAGCAGGGTTTTGATAACACAGCCAAGGAAACAGGTTGAAAGCACATGTTATGGAGATGAAGACGAACAAGCTAGGAACAATCGCACTGACAACTAGTGACATTCTAACAAAATTGAAACTGTTTAAAATATTTAGTGATTTAATAGCCTTATTGCATATTAGAAAAAAAAATACACATGTAAGGATTTTAAGAAAATAAATGTAGTAAGTTAGAATTATTAATGCTCCATGAAGACATCAAGTATTATTAATCCTTCAGAACGGGATACACTTTAGCAGCGGCAGATTTCTGTGTGTTGTTGCCTCTCTCTGTGGTGGAAGGCTTATGCAGGCTTGCGGGCTTCTGTAAGGTCCCTGTTGTCCCGCTGATGTTGAACTTGTGACCTCATCTCCATGGAGACACGTGGAGACGAAGATGGACGGCAGCGGAGAGAGTTGGCCGTCAGGCAGGAAACCTGTGTGGTCTCCAGAAATGTGCGGCCCAGTCCAACACACACATTCACGCCTCGCCTGAGACTCTGATTCATATGCCGGGGGGGGGGGGGGGGCGGGGGGGCATCTGCAGAAGCAGGCAGAGCAGCTGCATGTGGGCCCGACCACTGGAAGAGAGAGAGACCGGAGAAGGAGAATCCCTGGACAAGGACTTTCGTTCTCACTGAAGTCCCATGTGAAAAGCTGTTCGATGTAGAGGTAGGGGAGGAGGTGCCTAGTTCCTATGTATATTGAAAAGCAGGGCCTGGTTTATAAAAGTGTGTATGTTTTAAAGTTTTCAAGATGAGTAATGGCAGCATAGGTCATGGTGCATGTAGGGTTGGACACCTCTCAAACAAAACAAAAAGACGTTTCTCACATTTGCTCTCCCCCCAGCAAATTAAAACACAGGAGCAAAATGTGTTCTTGTAGTTGCAATAAATGCAACTGCATGGGGTTTTGTTCAGTCAGTCAGTCGTGCAAACACCGCCATTACTATATGTCATGTAATGTAGGCTAAAATATGAAATATGGTCTGCCTTTGCAAAGCGGTAGAACTTTCGTTGGAGCTCCATTCTTACAGTTGGAACACCACAGGACTGCAGGACACCAGCTACGAAGAGGAAATGTTACTCAGCACTCAAAGGCAGAAATTACCATCCAGCTTGCAGCAGATACTCTGGCCTTATGAGAAACAGCACCAAGGCTAAAGCCGTGGATTTTGTGCCCTTGGTTTGTGTTACAATGCGAAAAAAGGCAGCTGAGATGCATTAAAGTAAATGGCCTTGGAGAGAGAGACCAACCACAAGAGCAAAACATTCACAACAGATCTCCTGCCACTCAGTGTAGAGTAAGGGAAATGCATCTCAAATTCCTTCACTCAGTTCCTTATGTGTATGGCCTTCGCCATATGACTCTCTAATTACTGTAACACAGTTCATTTTATTTAATGGCCTTGCAGTCACTTCAAAGTCACCCCGTGCAATTTTTGAAGACATTTTGCCTAGGTTTGCAGTGTATTCACACTGATCCAGAAATCCAGTTTGAGTGCTTAAGAAGCTCAAAGCAGTCTCGTCCTTGTTTAGAACCCATTGTTTATAAACAATGGTGAAGTAAACAAAGCAAACGGCTTTAAAGTGTGTTTCTTCTGAGTGCTAACACTCATGTCTAGGAATTTAAAGTGGACCCCTTCCTTTCAACGTTAAAGAAAATCAGATCACAACATTTTCATTTTGATATTCTAAAGCCATAGTGTCTACTTACAAAATTCCATGCAAGATTAAATATTAAGTATTAAATATTACGTCTTCAATATTAACCTTAAAACATTAACAATTTTTTAGATGTGATCTTTTTCCTAAATCTAATGCTGAATACATGTTTGTATATTGTACTTTGATCCATGCGTATGTTCCTGTTAAAACCCCTATCTGTTTTGCGTTTTCCATTAAGCAGGCACATCATAAACTACAGATCAAGACAACCTTACTACAGCATGAGGCTTAGCCTGTCCAAACTCTGAACTGGCCTCTAACCTCTTACAAGGCAGCTGCTGGAAGCAAGCACTCTCCTGGCTGCAGGGGTCAGCACTGGGGTAACAGCTGCCATATTGTGCCTCCTTCTCCTTCAAGGCACTGATGTAAAGATCAACAAATAACCATAACCCAAGAGGCAAGTGAGAGCAAGAAAATGAATTATCCATATATATCATTCATATGGAAACCCCCCCCCCCCACTAAAACATGCAGTCATGTGCCACATAGCAGTTTCATCAAGTTAAATAAAACCCAGATGAGTGCAGTCATTGGCCAGATAGCCAGTCTATGGCTGGGTAGCACTTTGCAGGTACCTTGATCAGCAGAAAAGGTTTAAACTGGATTTGCCATGTTGACAGCAGGGAAGGACTGCGAACCACCCATATGGAGAGCTCGTAGATAGAGATAGCTCCAGTCACTGCACACCATCAATGTGCCCTCATTTAACAAATTCACTTTTTATCCAAGTAGAAATCAACAGCTTGTGGTTGAGCCTCGAAGAAGGAGGAGGACTACCATGTCAAAGGCAAACCGTAAGAAAGAGTGATGATATGGGGTGTGCTGGCATAACTATGGTAAATATTGCAGGCATTTTGAAAAGTACAAGGCTCTATATGCATTCATTTATTATGGGCTTGGCGCATATAGGTGATTTCATTTATGTGTAATTTCATTTAATCAAATTCTGTCCGTTTTCTTGATTAATAACTCTCAGTTGCCCTGAACTTTTACCATATTTCTGTATGTATACTTCCTTAAAAAAGTGGTCCTTTTTGCAATGGCAGTATGATTCTCAAAAATTTGTGAGGGTCCTGTTCGAAAACATTGGCAGGTGAACTCCGTGAAAGCCGTTTCTCACTTTCTTAGTGGGAATGACTGGGATGCTCTAATCCCTGGAATCTCCTGGCAAATAGCAGAGCTCTAGAATATCAAGAGGGTCTCTCACAATATTTGGTTAAAGGATTCAGGTAGGAAGCTTTTAGGGTTGTGTCAGCGTTGAGAGAAAGCAATCGTTGCCCTGGTGGGGCAGGTCACATTTTTTACTGGGAGGATTAGAGACTATAGCTTCATGCTTCACGCTTGCATTACTAATGTCCCCTTGATCAAATGTCATGGAGAGAGTATGACCTTCATTTGTGTTTGTTGACTTTATAAGCTGTTTTTTCTATGTTAGGTTATTTTATGCTTTGTTTAGAAGAACTTTTTAGTTTATTCTGTACAGGGACAGGGAATGTAACATCTAGTTGTTTTAACTGAAATATTATTCCATGTTTCAGTGACTGTAAAGACAAGCACTGTACAAAAGACACTGCTATTAATGAACAATTTCCATCTATGTGTAAAAACATTACAGTAGATGAACTGTCTCCTGCATGTTCATATGTGCTGGCTTCAGATAGAAAACATGGTGTTAATGGCCTAAAAAGCTTCCCAGACATCAGAGGCATGTCAAGACAGGTCCTGAATGGCAAAGAGTTTCTTTCAGCCAGCTCCTTATACTTCTAAAACCATTCCCCCCAGCATAATGCAACTATAAATACAAAAGAGTGGATGGGGTAAAACCCTTTTTTTTGTTTAGGATTATCAGGTAATGTATCCAGATGCAGCAATGTCGACACAGTTTTGGGGTTTTAGACTTCTCCATCATTAGATTTTCGTGCATCACTCAGTGAATAAACAAAATATCATTCTAGTGGTTATTTACATATATATCCTAATATGCTTCTAAAACACATATTTCCATAATTATTGACATAACTGAAGTCAGCACTGAAGTGCAGAGTAACAAGTGATTATGTCAGTAACCAAAATTACGTCGTCACATAATTCAATTAGCTCCCAGTATTATGCACAGCTGACACGGTGCCTTAAGCCATGTTTCACTCGGAGTTTGAGAAATCACGGTAGCCCAAACCTGTCAAAGTGCGATTAGTGTCATTACCACGTATATACACCCTTGGGGCAAAACAGGCCAAAAGCAGAGACTTCCCTCTTCCTCTCCTTGTTAAATCAATTGAGGTGACATAATTAAGCAGTCTTCAACATGACACTGCAGCAGTGTCTGGCTGACTGAGTGCTGTTAAGTTGCACGGCATCAGAGCAAAGATTTTTCATGTAATTTACTGACCAGGCTGCCACAGAAAGACTTAACTGCCTCAACGGCTATTAAACATTATTTACTATATCAGCATAGCGCACTGCTAACTACAGCTCCTCTGGCACTTAGTGTGATAAGGCCTCCCTGCAGAGGGGGGACCATGGGGACAGGGGCCATGGGGACAGGGTCCATGGGGACAGGGGCCATGGGGACAGGGTCCATGGGGACAGGGGCCTTATTTTGCCCTCTCAGGCAGGCTGAGATGCCTTTTCAGGATTCCAGTAGCCACCGGGCTTGCTTGTTCTCATTTTATGCGCTTGTTGCACACACACACACACACACACACACACACACACACACGCACACACGCGCATACACACACACACACACACACACGTCCACACATGCATGCTGCATAAACAAAACACACACATATACGCACACGCACGCAGGCATGTACACATACCAGCCCACGTTCACACACAACAATTTCTATCTCCACCTGAGATCAGAACGCAGAGAACGCAAAGAGAAGTGCAGCGGAGGGCCACCTCGCACACCGCATGCTGGAAGGGGGCGTGGGGTGGTGGAAGAATGCTCTAGAAGTGCCAAGTTTGATTTCAGTGTAGGTCCATTACGAGAGTAATCAGCGGGTGTGTGGCATTATGGAGGACGTCCAGATGGTTAAGATGGAATGGCCTGATTTGTTTTTGAGAGCTGAACCCTACCCTCTTTGACATGATCGCTATCAGTCAACACTCCCACTGAACAGAACCATTCATTAAAGATCATTATCGGGGGGGGGGGGGGGGGAAAGAGGGGGTTTTCAGGGGTAGCAGGCAGGGCAAGATCAACCACCTTTCACCTGTTATCTGACTTAACTCCACACCTCATGCCAGTGTCTCCACACAGGCAGGACTCAATCAAACAAGTACAGTATATGTGTGATGCAGTACTGAGTCACGTCAGAAAATTGATGAAGCAGTGTAATTAAGGTCTATATGGAAGAACATCAGTTCAGGAGAAGCGGTGTATCTACATTGGACCTACACAGGATCTGCACAGCTGAGGATCAAAAGGTCGCCAAAGAGATATTTATTTATTTGCTGGGCTGCCGAGCAGAAAGGCATTGCTATCTAAGTGAGTGTCATATGTACCCACGTCATTTTCCATCACTGACTTGCCTACTACATAATAAATCCAAGCACTGTTAAGATCTGACTCCAAAATGTATTCCTCATGGTGATTAGACCTGTTTCATTCAGCCTGGTTTGCTATAATTCATGCATAGACTTACAGGGAAGCAAACAAACTTGCAATCATTAAATACTGATTTTTCAATGATAAGAATTGGAGTTTCCTCAAATCATTTGTATAACATCAACAATCAGATTTTTTAAATTTGAAACAATAACATTACATTGCTGGTTTAAATTAGTTCCTATTAGTGAATGTGCAAATGACCTCAGTGTAGTAACTAGCATTTTTTATAATCATTGTATGTGTGATTACATCATACAAAAAGTGCTGAACTTAGGCCAAACAATTCAAATATCAGAAATGCAACTTTAGTGTTAAAAATTCAGTTTTAATCTATGATTAATTTGAAGAAGGCTGGTTGTTAGCTTTACTATGATCTGAGCGCAGGTCTTTGAGACCTGTCAATAGCAGAGTCACATTACTAAGCTAAACATTGACTAACCAAAGAGCCAGTTGACCTTGTTGCATGGATAGTGGAGAACCTTAGAACTTAAGAAAGTCACTTAAAAAAGATCTCTGTGTCTTGGTTCTTGTGTCTGCTTGACCCCAGAGCCAAGGTTTTCCACTTGAATTTTAACAGTAGGCCTTAATCCTTCACAGATGTTTTATGGGAAATTTTGTATATCCAGACCAGGAACCATGTTCCTTGTAGCCACTCTACTTTCTAGTGTACATTTGTAAACTTTTGCAAGCAGTTAACATTTTGACACAGGAGAAATTTAATGTTACCGGAAATTCTGTTAATGGCTGCATCGGATATCATACTTTGAAAGAATTTGTGTAGCTCTTCAGCTCTTTGTGGTTGTTCTTCCTCATACTTTCATTTATTAAATTTCATAATTGGCCCAAATTTCTGACACAGTGCTGTTTTTTTTACCTGGTTGAACGTACCGTACTGAAATAAAGCCATGCTTAAATTAATTTATATATTTGTAACTGAATAAAAGTAACTGAGAATAATGTCACCAACACTGCAAATGTCATAAAACATAAGTACCATATAAACTGTTGGTTAACACAATCTTTATTGAGTTGTTTTTTATATATATATATATATATATATATATATATAAAAGTATATACTTAAACCAACAAATGCAACACCAGATAAAGTTGTTACTGTTTTGATGTATTTATGTATCTCTATCCATGGACAACCTTGTTGCATATTCAACACAGTATTTCTCAGTATTGTGTTCCAATATTTCTGTGTCAGTCAGTATGTGGTAAGAATAAATTGACATGAAGACTTGGTATGACTGATCTTTTTTGCCTCTGTTCTGAGGGAGATTTTCAGCACTCTGGACATGAAAAAGGGCGAGTAATGATCTTGGTTTGAAGTCTGGCCACAATGCGGTGAATCTCCATTCGACTCTGCTTTGAATAAAATCTGATTTGCCTCCTTCTAAAATTAGGCTTCTAAATTACACAGTCTGAGGCACATCACATGAATGCAGAAGACTTGAAGGCTGTCCTGCTCCCCAGCTTCTAATGAGAAACTGCTTGCAGACAACGCTTGGTCAAAAAAGCAAGCACCTGTAGTGTGGACACAAGGGACATCCATCTTGCCTTATCCCCAACATCAACATCCACAAGAAGCAGTATTTACTCGACCTCTCCATTCTTTCCATATGCTGACAGTAGTGAGAACACTGTTAGTGTTGGGGAGGTGGGTGAAGAGGTGGAGAGGTGCCAGGTTTGGGGCTGGTGTGACCATTATATCTTTCCTTCATGTTACAGTATCTGTCTCACAAACAGCATTAAAGAGAACCATGACAAAGTCCAGCATTTTGTTTACTTTCCTCATAGAAGTGAAGTTCTTATTCCTGTCGAATCGCACCAAGACACAGACTAAGAAGTCCGGGACTTCAAAGTACATCTTCAACAGAGAATTATCTTTTTTTTCATCAGACTAGGCTTAAGCTGTCTATAGGCAAGAGCAGTCATGTTGTTTTGATTAAGTCCTGGATTCCTTCTTCAAGCACTGCTTTTTTTACAGGTGGCACAGAATGGGGTTGTGGGTGTGTAAAACAGGAGTAGTCACCTGCTGACACCCTGAACCAACAAACAGGGTCCATTCCCCAGTGATTGTTTGCTTTGCTTCTTGGGAGTGACAAAAAAAGTTGGAGGGCGGTCTGAAAGAGCGCCTTAGAATTTACTCTGAGGACGAGTGAACTTTGTTGGCCGGAAACTGATAGTACCCTCGGAGACCAAAAACAAGACACCTGAGTCGTGGACTATACGAGGAGCTTAAAAGCACTTCCTCAAGCTCTCTGACGAGCCTTTGTTCACTTGGAAAAGAATGAAGAGACATTTGCAAGTCAAAGATAAAAAGTGGCTAAAACTGTGACTGATGTATTCCCATTTCCCATGAAGCTGATGGTTTTGAGTTGGCATTCCCTGCTTTGTCATCTAACCATGAAATATGCCATGGGGAAACGATTGGGTTAGTTTAGGAGTTCAGTGATACAGAAGTGATAGTGTTTGGTGTATTAAAGCTAAAAATAGCAAAGGACACCCCAGATCAGCATAGTTCAGCTTAAGCACATCAAAGATCTTGATTGGCAGAGGCAGGCCAGAGAGAGGATGTTCCGGGTCTTGTTTGCATAGTCTGATCAGATGATTGTCCACACAAAGGCAAGGTTTGGTTTTGGCAATGATGTGCCCCCACTTAAATAAAAGTATTTGTTCTTGGATCACATTACATCCCCCATTACCATCAAGAAGCAAATGAGGTTCGACAAATAAAGCACCCCACTTTGAAGAAACGCTAACTAAAGGCACATGTAAACTATCTTTGTTTTTGTTTTTTTTGTTTTTTAAATGATGGCAGGTTTGCCAAAGAAAATGCATATAAAAATGTTAATTCTACAAAACTCAGAAATTAATTTAAAGCTGGAACTGTAAATACTATAAAAACAAACAAACAACAAAAAAATTGTTTTTAATGTTTAAAAGAACATAGTGTGAGTAACTGTTTTTATTGTATTTAAAACTGGTCATAACTTTAATATGTTACCATTTATGTTTGACGTTTTGCAAACGGGGAGGCAATGTGAATGCCTCACAAAGTCTTACAAAGAGGCTAGACACATGTTGAGGTCAAATGTGAAGGAACTCACACTGTTCATAGGTGAATCTCACATGATGAAATATGTAAAAAAAAAAAAAATGAGATGGACAAGGTATCTGAGATTAGTGTTAGAGGCTACAACATTTACAAAAGGTTAAAAGCTTAAAAGATCATTTTAAACCCCTTGCATTCTTAAAGGGATTGGAAAGCAATCTAGAAAATGCAACATATACATTTCAAATATCAAAGTAAATTCTGGTTAGAAAATTTTTGCAGCCTCACAAATTCACCCACCAAGATGTATTTTCCAGTGTGGAAAACCCAAATAACCCCAATAAAGCTTGAACCTAAGATGTTGTGAAATTCTACAAATTGGGTCTGGGTTCTCGGGCTTGACCTTATCATGGTTTATATCATGCTACACTGGCAGGCACTTCCCAGGCTGCAGTGGAGTGGCTGTGGTGAGATGAAGAACGAGACTGGACCGTGGAATTCAGGCGAATAAAAGGGCCAGAGCGCTTCTCCACAGCTGACTACACTTACTGCTCTTCAAAGACCCGCAGAGACATCTGTGTGCAAGCCTAAGGGACAGACTGCCCAACAGGCCAACACTTGAAGCCTAAGAGACAGACTGCCCAACAGGCCAACGCTTGAACATAGGCAGGATGTTCTGTCAGGCTGCCTTCATGCCAGTGAAATACTTGGTCAACTAGAAGTGACATGGCGAAATACTGTTTTAAAAAACGGCAACTGTATGTTCAAATTTAACCTATTTATCAGTACTTGCTGCAGTTTTTGAAGCCGCCTGAAGCAATAAGATGATGTTTGTAAGGGAAGATGAATGAGCATACACTCGCTTCCTTGTCCCGTCACTAACGCAGACATTAGACGAGTGAGTAGCTGTCTGAGGAATGATTAACGTACTTCTGCTGTTGTTTGTCTTTCATCTCTTAATGCTTTGTCTGTTGAGTCAATTGTGAGAAGGGTCATTCCAGGGCTCACTGTACATGGTGTCACTGTTTGAGATGCTGTTTCACCGGTTAACAGTTAGGCATGCGTCAGCTCGGTCAAACTCTGCCCACAGGCCTGGATACAGACGTGACAAATCGGTCCATACCAATATTTATTATGACATGGGGATGTGCTTTGTTCAAGGGTGCATTACCAGTAGGCACAGGCCTGGAAGCAATATTAGGACCTGTGATGACAGAGCTTCATTGTCTCATCCTACTTGTTAGAATACTTTGAGTAATTTAAACCCATGAACTTTAAATAATTATTTAGGACTCATAAATGTTGTTTTATATATCTATATAATGATAGCATATACCTCTTTGACAATGTAAAAGTGATTCAACATGATGAGAAGAAGCCCTTTTTTCGCTTTCTTCAGGAGCTATGCAGGAGCTATGGAGGGGTACAATAGGAAAATGTCTGTGCTATCATTGGAAGATTGCATGTTTAATCTATGATGATGTCACAGCCATTTTTGGCCAGGATTTTTTGTTGTGCTCTCAGGGAAGGAGGGGTGTCACACTTGCTCTCCCCTGTCAATTACAGCCACACTGGACATCTGTCTGGGAGCTCACACATCAGGACTGGGTGGATATTGTCATCTTCTGAGGGTGTTACACTCCCCAAAAAGATGTGGGGATTGTCTGCATGTGACTTGAAGGAAAACCCTCCTTGATTGGTACACATATGAAATAATGGGTCCAAAAAGTAGTAATGCCATAGAAATACCAATAACAATTCAACACAACTGAAACAGAACAACACAACTGGTCTTGTTCTGCTTTGACAGGAAGTTGCCCCAAAATGGTTTTATCTTCATGCACATATAATGACATTCAAGTTGGCAAAGACAAATCTGAAGTTCAAAAACTTGCAAGGATCTTCTGAATGCTAGGTTGACCTCTGTGTAGCCGCACCAGCCAGCTATTTGATGGCTTCATGAAACCAGAAGGGTTAGCAAAAGAGCCTGATCCAAAAACACGCTGCCAAGGAACAAACTGGAACACTTGGACTTCTTCCAGCTGATGGTTTAGATTATTTGTGCATGCAGTGCTAATTCTTTCATGTAGTCTATAGTTCTTGCTTTTGTAGCTAATAAATTCCTGAATCTGCTCAAATTTAATCGCCATATATACATTCTGCATATGATAAGAGTAATTATGAAAAGCTTTACTCCATTTCATACATTTAAATATTAATATGATTTTGTGGAATAAATAAATATGTGTTCAATGTTGTTTAATGATCCTACATAAATATATTATAAATATTGAATATCTTTATAATGTTTGCATTCCTCCAACTCACAGCAAAATACTTTAATGAAACTTAAACTTATTCACACCCCAGCGGCTGTTAGGAGAGAAAACTTGTGTCGTATCTGAACAAATTTCTTCCCCCAAACCAGCAGACAGTACAGTGGCTAACCACGAGGACATATTTCTGAGGGAAGTCATGGTCCTATTATCACCTCATAAGAACTAGGGCCAAAAATTAACTTGACAGAGCAGGCAAAATCCCATGTCATGCAGCTCAGTGGTAATGGTGATGGCAGCCTTGTTGCATGGGGCAGCATGGAGCACACGAGATATTTCAGCACGTTCAAATAAATCACAGATGGGTGTCCAGGCCGAAGATTAATTTGCCAGTCTTTGAAAATTAGGGGGGGAATCTTTCTTGTCCCACTGTCTTGTTCCTTCCCAGGATCTCACCACACAGATAGAAATCATTACATTAAAAGCCTTTGACATAGACCCAAGAACATTTACTCTCTCTCTCGCTTTCAAACTTTCTTTCTCTCTCTCTGTGGGATGCATATTTTCTACTAGAAAAGATCTGTGCCTGAAGTTGGAAACATAAAACATGACAATTTGTAGATATTTTCATACCCATTGCTAATATTACACAGAAAAGCGGGTGCAACTCTAGTTTACCAAGCACTCTGAAGGCTGTGTTCTAAAAGGAACCAATTCAATTGTGTATGCAAACATTAGTTCATGCTGCTTTAGTCATTACATACATCTGAATGTAATAACCAGAGTTCAGGCACTGCAGTCAAAGCGATCTGGTGGGTAATGCATGTGTACAGCCACATTGGTTTCGCCCGTAAAATAAATCCATCCATGGATCAGTGTGCGAGGCAGCTGGCTGGGGGTAGGAGGCAGAAAGGCCGTAAAATGGCTTGTTTTAATTGGAGAAGATAAATGTCATCGTCTTGTCTGCTTTTAAAGTAGCGGGTTGATGTGGTGAGTTGCCACGGCAAGTTGAAACACGGTAGGGTGCTGCTTGTTATCCTCAGTAGATCAGGCCTCTGCCTTTACAGAGTTATCCAAGCAGTGCTACACACTTTTAATAGATGGTGTAGCATTAGTTCAAAAACAGGTAGCAATAATTAATAGATTTGGTAATAGCTAATTCAGTGGTACTATATTTTACCCTAATAGGCTATGATAGCCATCATAGTGATGTATGAAAATGCTGAGTAGAACCTAGTTACTAGTCACATATAGAGTAAAACCCTGAAATATAACAAACAAAGGAGATCATTTTCATGAGGCTACTTAAATGCGATTGTGGGTAGTTGTGTATACTTTGTCTTATAAAGGTTTGGTAACGCATGGGCCAGTGAGAGCACTCAGTCAGTAATGCAGAAATAGTTTGTCAGAAAATCACGAGCTCTTGTCCCTGCAGAATTATTCCAAATTTTTCTTTACACACAGGAGACAGTGACAAATTATTCGGCTCTAAAGCAACAAGAGCTGATGTCCCCTTCCGACGCTGCAAAGACATGCCTCTTCCTATTGTTTAGCTTAGCAGATGAGTTTTGTTTTATCATCTGTTTAAGCTTGCGGCTCCAAATGGCCTTTAAGGCCAAAGCTTTCTCCTTCCCTTGGGGAATGTACATTCACTGACCCTCGCACATAAAACTCTCAACTCATATAAGCACCAAAAATAGTTAGATAAAGTAAGGTGATTTCCACGTCTAGGTGCTTAAAAATAAAACAAACACCGCTGTACTAAGTATTAGACTAATGTTATGTCTGAGTGTTATTTCAGACCAAGGACTTCCATTGGCTTTATTCGTTCTGGTTATCAGAAGTGTGATGATCGTCTGGAGTTTGGATGCCAGCTCCACTTTGCATGATAGTGCTGTGATGCTGTTAGGACAGACCTTGACTGTGGCTCACACAGATGAAACTTGACGCACCAAAGCCAACGCTGTTGACCTCCATGATCTGTAACTTCTATGAACATTTGCGACTCTGCCCCATCACAGGTGTGTATAAAAGCCAGCCAGGTGTAGAAACACATAAACCCTTTTCTGCATGTAAGTGAACAAACCACGGAAATCTTGTGGACTACACAGAGTCACCTAGGTTGACCAGCACTCTCTCAGTTTGGCTGCATTGTCTTACTGTAGTTTGGTTACATCCTCTTATGCTTTTCTTGTTTAACTACATTCTTTCTTCTACACCTGTGATTACCAGCTAAAGGAGAGTGACAAATGCATCCGTAACCTAAAACATGAGTTGTGTGCCTCTTACATCACTGGAGCATTAGCAGTTATACAAAGTGTAATGGCTGCATTGTGGCTTTGGCTATGTTCACACTCGGCCATTGTTAATCTTTTCATTAACATCTCAGTTTTGCAAATTTGCAGGCTCCTTTGTGTTTACAGATGATGTTTCATGGACAGTAGATCATTTCCATTTTAATAATTTGCCCTCATTTTAAAGCTTGTACCCTGTGGTATAGGATACAAACAAATGTAATATATTCCTTCAATACTTTAACTATAAATGAATTGATTATTTGGTTCATTTGCTAACTAGATAGCTTCTTAGCTTGCTTAGCAATCAAATATTTCATGTAGAAAACATTTCATTTTATCTAAAATGGGCTCACTAACTTTTTAATTGAATCATTTGAAAATGTGAGGTCAACAAACCAGAGTTAACTTGAAGAAATAATCTATTTCCACAGATACTGTCCCTGCTTCGATACTTTTTAGCCTATAGAGTTTTAAAGCCTACAGAGTTCATGCTAGAATCTGTTCTAAAATGCACTAGACTTTATAACTATCAAACTAACAACACATATCTACTCTTAAGCTTGATTGTTAATGTAAAAACAAACAAACAAAAAAACGAAGTACTTTATACATTTGGCATACAAATAAAATCCAGTCAAATCACCTTGATATTTTCATTTTGTGTATAATAAACCAAAACTCCATTGTAAAAGATATAGAGCTTGTTCTCCTTCCTTGAAACATTCTTGCTTTTGACATTTCTCGTGAACTCAACAGAACTCCATGTGACAGAACTGTACTACACACTAGTATGTAAATATACAAAAATCATTTAAAAAATATTTGAATGGCTGTGCTGCTGTGGTGTTGGCAGGCGATTTGCCTGACAGTAATAGCAACTCCTCATTGGGGCCACGTAACATGTTTGATCTGTTATCTGCGTGGCTAACAGGTTGTGACTATGGAGTGGCCTTGAACAGCTGCACTCTCAACACCCCTTCACAGTCCCCAGGACCCAACCACGACATACAAATGAACCGCTGCATGAAATAATACAAGATATTGCAAACCCAGCAGAGCCTACGATGTTTTCCACTGTGGACCGCAGTAGCTTAAACTAGAATAGAATATGATTAATAGAATATAACAAATATAATATAACAAAAGACTTGTCATGCACCAAGCATTAGTTTTTAACTTGAAGCCACCAGTCAGGTCAAATATTTTCCTTTACATTATTTTTTTTAAACTAATTTTAAGGTCACCGCTACAGCTACATGGCTACGTGGCTACATGGCTACATATAGACCATACCATCATGCTCTCTCACCCAAGCTCTCTGATGCTGTATTTAATGTATGGCATTCCACCTCATTAATGTGAATGTGTGCTTTCAGTAAAATACTTTCTCATTAGTACTTGCTCATAAAAGTGCAACTCCGTCCTCTTCCTCCCTTGAAACCATTACATTAAATAATTATTAACAGAAGAAAAAAAATTCCTGAAACATTATGTGCCAAAATTGGCTTTTTAGCTTCTATGCCATGGATAAATACTGTACAAAGACTTAATCTTCACCAATAAATGTATAACCAGTGCAATTTAAACTCCAGACAGGGACAGCTCAACACATTAGAATACAACACAGCTCTTGTTATATATAAAATCAAGTTTGACATTGCATACATAAAAGGCAATTTAGGTAATAAAGACACATTTAGGTCTACTTATTTGAAAACACTGTTTAAATAATGTTCCAATTTACTGAAAAATTTCATGCTGTGGACTTTGTGTTTCTTACTGCTTAAGGTGCAGGTTTATCACAGCCCACACCTTCCTACAGAAAGACTCTCAGTCATACATCTCTGGATCACTGCTGACAGGTTACCTGTTTACATACACCCCAGCCCTAACTTCCAAAGATGCACTCAAAGTTTCACATATCTCACTTTAGTTGTACTGACTCACTGAAAAGTCAGTTCGATGTACTTGAACTAATAATTTAGTGACACTTATGTACTTTATTACTAGCGATATAAACATTAAACAACGCACACGCTTCGGCGCACTTGTTTGCAGCAATGGCTTTCAGATTCAATTAGCCTCTGAACACCATAGAATTATTGCACCTACTGCAGATGAACTTAGACTTTTCCCTATCCGCGTGTTTTAATATTAACCGAATTTCCCAAATAAAAAAACGTAGACCAAAGAGTTCTCACTGGCGTAGGGGAGGGGCACGCAGGGCACGAGGCACGGGGGTGGGGGCCTCGAGCTGAGATTGTAATTAAAAAATATTAACAGAAATAAAAGAGTGGAATCCACCCTACGTCTCGAGGCGTGGCTACGACACCGAGAGTGCTTATACAACTGAAGTGACATTTTCGCCACGTGGTGCTACATATTACACCTTTGTATTTTATTAACAAACTTTTTAATACTTGTTTCTTTTAAATTTTTGCAGTGTCTGTAAAGTGACTGTAGAGTGTAAAGTGACGACAAATTCTGCACAAATCTGATTTTCCGTAGCTTATCACGATGCCGTATTAAAATTAAACCAACATTTTACGTACTAACAAAAGGAAGAAAGGGAAAAACAAAATCTTTCATAATTTAAAGACGCCTCCACAAACGGTTATACAATATTGTTAATTGCTCGGCCAGTCGAATGTATTGGATAGTATATTCCACTGATTAATTCAATCATTAATTAGAAATGTTTCAGCTGTAACTTTGTAAAATTCTTGAGTTGAACAAGGGCTATTGACATGTTGCAGCGAATACCTAAATGCCATTAAGGCAGTAATACTAATAAAATCTAGACAATTTTTAAGTAGGTCCAATAGACACACTTTTCTTCGTTCATTTACTGAAAATACAACTCAGACTTTGGTAAGGCTCTTCCAGTTTAGCCTATTTATCAGTTGTTCTGTGTCTTTTAGCCTGTTGGGATACGTAAGATAATGCTATCGGGTTATAAATTAGCGAGATGATGCTTGCGAATTAAAAACGCACTCCAGTCTAATGAAAGAAAAAGAAAAGAAAACAAGACAACATACGTACTGCGCCAGTTTTACAAGTGTCATAAGCAGGTGCATCTGAAGATGTTTTATGTGTATTTTATTCCTTTATTTTAAAAAAAGCATTAAGACGAATGCCTAAAATGTCATTCAGAAGCCGTTTAAATACGTCATCTATCTATCTATCTATCTATCTATCTATCTATCTATCTATCTATCTATCTATCTATCTATCTATCTATCTATCTATCTATCTATCTATCTATCTATATGTTCCTTACGCGGGTGTGAAACAGACACGTAAAAAAAAGTTATGATTTTATATGTACACACACACGCGCGCGCGCGCGCACGCGTGTGTGCGTATGTATGTGTTTATATTCCATCTAAATATCAAAGTTTCACACAACAGTTTTATGTTCGGAAGTGGGTGTACAATAGGACAATAGGAAGTATAATATTACCTTCTTTTCGGCATAGCATATTCATGGTAGCATAACTTTTCCCACGAAGCCTTACTTAGCCTTCCTCATCTCATGCATAGACTTTGGGTTGTCTGCATATTTGTCGGGAAATTTCCCATACAACAGACGAACACGAACATAAAATAGATACAAATAATCCCATAGCTCGATACTCATTTAATTTTGTTTTGCAGAGATCTAGCGAATCTACCAAAGTGTTTCCTGCAAAACTAAAGATCAGGCCTCCACTTTAACAAAAAGAAGTATAACTCGAGTGACATGAGCAATTCTAAGGAAATTGCGCTTTGCATAAACATATGAATCCAAGTGATTCATTTCCACCTGCCAAATGTTGCGGAGCAAAATCTTTGGAAAGTACGCCATTTCAAACAATAACTAACATGGAAGACCAGCAGCGCACTGTTCTGAACTGTAGGCATTGTCGAGAAAATAATACATAAGTCATGTATAAATGTGCATTATATTGAAATTTAAATTTAGTACATTTTTGTAACCCGGGAAAAAAGTTAAACAAAACACACAAAAAGTAGGCCGTGGACATACATATCCATAAAACGGCTGAACTGTTCCTTTCATTAGACACATGTAATCTACCTGGGCTGTTATGCCCTATTATCGCATGCATATTATCTAAAAAAAATAAACCTGGTTTTCTGCTAAACGTGCTATTTTTCATTCTAATAGTTCTTAAGTGTAATTTCACTAACTAGCAAAAACCGCTTAAAAGACACGACCACTGGCTAGAATTGTATCCTATAGTGGGTCCCAAAGCAATGCTAGGCTCTAATAATCATTGAAGGTGATCAATCGCATACCGATATTCAATATTTTACTGACTTTGTGGCTTTGTTCCAGTATAAACACCGATAGCATCACATTAGGTGCCAAACGCTGCTAAGGACCATTAAGCATGGTAGCGCACTTGAGAGGAGCGCAAAATAGGCTTATCGCCCGCGTGTTTCGCGCACGGCATATTACGTTTAACTGTTTCGTACTGGAATAAATAGCAGCGCTTTTGTAGCTAATTGTGGTTGTAGTAGGAGTGTACTGGGATACCACCAACTGGGAGGATGGATAATGATCATGGACTCCGTAACACATGACAAAACAGAAAGGCAAGATTTCAGCATCCAAAACTGGGGCTAAAAACATTTAGCCAGTCCTTTACAGTACAATCAACACAATAATGATATAGACTATAGGAGTGTACTTATACCATGCCTTTATTCAGCATATTTACAAATGAATTTATAAAAAATATATAACTAAAGAATTTGTCATATTTACAATAGTAATTAATTACTTTGTTCACATATTTGAGAGTGATTAGGGTACTGATTTTTTTTTTTTACTTAAAAGTTATTGCCGAGATCATGTAACCAATAACAATACACTACCGTCAAAGTAACCCTTGCCAAACCTCGCAAAATATGTTTTGCATTCGCAATGCAGTCGTTTTCTTAAATAGCACAGACATACAAGTAGCCTGTTCAGAAGAACATAAAACAAAATAACCAACCACCAAACTACGCGGCACAAGGACAGTGAGAGCAAAGTAAGACATTACATTCATTTCGTTTCGGAAATATTGCATGGCGGATTATAAAATATGCATTGATTGTCACAGAAGGCTAGGTAAAAGATATGACCACGACAACGCACTGTGAGGAGAAGTAGCATTTTAACTTACTGTTTGAGTTCTTGAAATGCGCTCAACTAAATGTGCGGCTAGGTTTACAAGACAACACTCTGCGCTTGGCAGACACAGCTTCCGGGGCTATGACGAAGAGGTAGGAACGCCGAGTCCGTGTATGCTACTCAGTGCCTGGTGCTGCGGCTTACTCAGGGGACTCGGCGGTTTTCTATCTCCTGTGAAGAACAAAGAGGGGACATTCAGAGAGCAAACACGCTGCGATCATTTGCTCTAGTTGTAGACTGGGATGTTAGGACTGGGATTAGTGTAAGATATCGAAGACAATACCTATTTTGAAAAGGTCTTTTTTCTTCCCCGATGAATGTGTTATAATGACATTACTGTTACAGTGCAAATGAACGGGAATGTACACCGAGCATGCAGAATTACTGTTCTATACAAACAATATATGTGTGCCCCAAAATAAGACCAAAGTATAAATAACGAATAAATACAGATAAAAATAGAGAACTAACCCTTAAGTATAAAATAGTTACATGAGCAAATCAAACAGATTTTCAAGGATACAGCAGCCATTCATGAAACCGATTTATTCGAAGGTGGCAAAACTTATTAAATTTACGATGTTAAAGTATACTCTGAATTCGAACACAGTGACCCCGCAAAAAGCAGAAATGCCATTATTCATTAATAATGCATTTACAAGCAGCAAGATGTTTTTATGATGTCACTCCTTTTTAAATTACGTAGGCTACTTCGCAAGTTCCCGCTGAGCTCATAACACACCAAGCTAACCTGACATGAACCTTTTTAGTCTTCACCAAGCACTTTACAAACAGCCCAGGACTGGGAGTCTAATATTAATTTTCGGTGCTTGATTTGAGCACACCTGATCTGCACATCCATCTCAAGACACTTTAACAGTAAAAATAGATTAGGCTCACATATATGCTTACGATCTCAACCGCCATTCTATCCTCATAAATACAATGAATGTTGCGTATATTGTTGCTTGTAATTTTTTGCTATTTCGCTAAAAGTAGTAAATAAAATAATAATGAAAGATATAATTATTTGTTCTATGTCCAGAGTGTTCCTCACGCCAAAGCTTGAAAATCAAGCTATTATAGCAACATGAAGCCCTAAGCAAATATAAAGATGTATAAAACTTTAACATTAAGTCAGCTAGACTATTACTGACTGCCATTTTAGGATCCAAATCGCTTTGCAGTGTAAAGATCGTCTTGATAGGAAATACCTCTGATCAGCTTTGACGCTTTTTGGCTGGTGTCCAAGTTACTGTCGATAATCATAGTTGTAGCCTATAATATGATCATTTTGGTGTGGAATTGTCCATATTACATATCAACAAAAGTCTTACCTACCGTCTCTTACGGCGTGCTTGAAGGGCATAGAAGAATGGATGTCTCCCGAATGTATGGCCATTCCGCTGCCTGGATGGGGGAGGCTCGTTCCTTGGGCCTGCCAGTGGTGCCCAGGGCCTACATAGCTACCTGCTGGGCCGCTATAAACGCCATACTGATTTGAGGGAGAATAGGCACATGGCGGAACGTAACTAGAAAGAGTAGATGAAGGCTAAGAAAACAAGAGGACAAGAGGGTAACACACACACACACACACACACACACACACACACACACACACACACACACGCACGCACGCACGCACGCACGCATTTAGATATGTATCTTAACGCGCATCATTATACTACTGATTATTCAATCCCCGCAGAATTCTGAGATAAAGTAAGACCACCATACAGACTTCCCGTAATGTGCATAATCAGCCGTAGTTTGGCCAAATCTTCTGCCTCAGAATGCCGTTACCTGGGGGTACTTTATGTCCACATCTAAAGACGATTTGTCTAATCCGTTGACTCCATGCGCGGACGGAAATGCCGCTCTGTTGACGCTACCCCAGTCTTCCAGTTTTGGTGGATACCCTTCGGGGCCAGTCACTGCTGGACAGAAAACAAATAGGGCTATTTCAGATCAACCAGAATCTATGCATGTTTGTTCTTACATTTTATAGGAAGTAAATAATTTAGAAGAACTCCGATTACACAAAAACTTGTATAATTTTTGATTATTTAATGATGTTATGATGATTTAAATTAATATTAAGATAAGATTGTTTTTGACTTAATTGTATGCGGTGAGCGGAAATAATTATGTATATGTTTATTTTTAGCTGTTATATTTATCATGAATTAAGAAAATAAAAATATATAAAATGTAAAAGTAAATATTCGCCCAGGTATTTGCATGCTAGAACTCTGCAAATCATGTTATAAACTAAGAATACAATACACTTATCATAATTCTCCGATTAAATGTACATATCTTGATTGTTGTATTCTCTATGTACGCTAATCATGTTCTCTTTATTAACTGCAAAGTAGCAATGTAGTAGAAACGTGCCCATATATTTATTTTACAGGATATTAAAAACTTGCAATATTAGTCATACATGCATGTTTGATTCCTGCTAACTTTTTCGTTGGAGTGCATCCTAAAAAACTAAAGCCTGCATGGACGAGCTGCGAGGATATCTTAACCCAGATATACGTTGAGCAGCTTCAGTAGCTATTTTTCATTTTCGATTTTGTCATTAAATTGGCCAATTTTGTATAATGACATTACACGATTATATATAGGATATATCCTTACACTTTGAAGATTGCACCAAATTAAGAAGACAGTTTAGTCCTCACGAGCTTACTAGAGTAGCTTCGTATTTAGTAAATCTACAAATTTTTGTGTGAAACGTAATGTCATCTCGTCTCACCTGTAGGATCCATGAAAGCTCGAATGCCCAATATGTTGCTGACCGTGTGTGCAGAAGGCCAGCCGCGCGATATGCTTACATGGCCACCGGTGACTGGAACACCGGGAGGACTGCTCATTTTTGCCCCAGAAGGGGACATTGCGTTAGGATAGGAGTATGGATATAAATGGTTATAAGAAATGCTTGGTTGTGGTTGAGCTTGCTTGCCGCTTTCATACTGCACAGGTTGGGAGAGATTTCCAATTTTGTTCCGTAAAATCCGGCTGATGGAGCTGACGGAGGGCACGTTGTATTTGTCACATACTCCATCTGCTAGAAGTCGGTCCCGAATCTCCCATGCAAAAATCCCGGGGTCTCCTTGTTTGTATTCCCGTATACTTTTCACCACGTTCGGTGTTGTAACTCGTGGTTTGCTGCCTCCAATAGCACCTGGTAATATAGACCCAGTTTCATTGTATCTCGCAAGAATCTTGCTCACGCACCCATGGGAAACGCGAAGTTGTCTACTAATGTCACAGGGTCGGATCCCAAGCTGGGCTAACTCCACTATTCTTAGTCGTATAGCGTTGGGTAGAGGCCGTCCGTTGACAAAAACCCCTCCTAACTGGTTCACCTCCCCATAAGTTTGCTCTGCAGGAGAAAACACAGCAAGCATGGATTACAATAAGTAAAATAGTGAAGGAAATACCAGTTCACAAATCCGCTCATCGAATGACAGGCTCAAACGAAAATGGCGATCAAATGTGCAAACTCAATTACTTTGCCAAAGTTACCTAAAGGGCTAGGTAAGATCTTATGCTACTTATGTAATACGTGACATTTTGATACGTAGACTGCAATTATTTTCTACACGATTTTAAAAACAAATTATTGCTTATTGCATGCCCTTAGCTCACACAGTCGACGTGCAAAACTAAAACCACTAAGTTGTATTAGCTACTTGCGTGTATCTTTTAAAAAGATGTCCGACCGAAATTTGACGTTGACTTTATGGTCATTTCTGTCGTAAAGCAGGCATGTAAAACATGCTCTGCTTCTATCATCCCTTTGCCACTGAAGCATGCAGATGTGAACGAGGGCTCACCCATTTGCCCGTGGTTTTGTGATGCTTTGCTTGAAATCGTTTTCCTTCAATGGCTGAACGCGCTGCCTCTGTCGCGTGCAGTGTGAAGAACTAAAAGGTTTATTAGTATCCGAAGATATTCTTCTCTATTCCACCAGAAGCAAAATTGTAGAATTCCTTTAAAGATAGAGGCAAGAGTGCTCCTCTTTCGTTAAAGGCGAATTTGTCTGATCCCGTAGGCTGAAGTTTGCCCGAATTAATTTGACGCGTCCTCCACGTCAATATCTCTTGTTACGCTCTGAGCGGTGGGTCGATTTCATTGGTCCTTGCGAATTCGGATAGGCTGTTCTGCACACGAGCCATCCGGTATGCGTAATTTAACCTTCTGGACAGATTAATTCACATTAAAGAGAGAAGGGAGCATGCTACGTGTGTCCAGAATAACACAAGATGGATTAATATGAAGATATCACACCTAAAAGCGGCAGTCCGAAAAGTGTAGAGTTAAGAAGTCTTCAACAGAAACGCATGCAGTAATGACTTTACGCTGCAGAGTAAATGAACAAGCTATATAGCGCAGAATGTACAATATCACGAGCAATACATTATTCTATTCAGATGAGCTAATCAGTGAATGGGCTTGAAATTGGCTTGAAATAAGAGACAACGCAGAAATTAGTAAACAAGTAAAACTAGTACACATCTCATTTTGAACGTACATATTTTCCTGGCATTAAAAGAAAAGATGTCCAAACAGAGGCACCAGTGTACACACATATGAATATACAGTGATGCACTTTCGAACTCAGTAACTTAAAGATACATAATATATCTTTTAATACTTCTTAATATTACTTATTTAACAATATATTTGTTTATTTTAAGATGTTATGGCAAAACTGGCGTGATTCAGACTTCACGGCGAATGCACCCGAACAGGTCATAGCATCAGAAATAGCTGGAAAATGAAAGTGCTTCGAAATTGCACCTGAGCACATTTTCAGTACACATTTTCTGTAGCAATGACCTAATGTAATCGATAGCTTTGTCGTTGGTTGCACTATTCTATATAAGCTGTTGAACAAATTCCTAAAGGTTGCATTGTCACAGCACGTTCTCAGTGTTTCCTGAGAATGTAAAGAAGGTGTAGTTTATTAGTTCGCAAAATGTCGCCCGTAAAAGTTTACACTTGACCCATTGATAATAAGGAACGTTGTCACTATCTTACGTGACCCGGTTTAGAAGTCTTTCTAACACATGGAAAACATTAGGACAGAATCGTAGCACAAACTTTGAATAAGGTGTTCAATAAAGGGCTCCACGATTTAAAAATAAATTGTACGTTAATACAATTAAAACGCATAGAAGGTAGATTAAAAATGATCTATTCAGTAGATGCCTCAGTCGAAGTTGACCAGATCTTTGTGTATCAGACTTAACCAATGTAGCACGTTATCTGTACATTATGTTTTTCTTGGAGAAGATATGCTCATTAAAACATAAATGCATTTTGGCTATGTTAATGCTCTGACCAACCGAAAACAATAAAAAGTGTAAATCCACCTGGGGTTACTGGAACGTCGTCAGTCTCCCTCGTCTGGATGAAATGGGGATTGCAATTTAGATCAAATTCTTGGGTACATAAGGACAAGAGCGGAGCAGCAAAGGCTAAGGAATTCTATTTTAAAAACATCGTCGGTCGCAAAGGCGTTTTGAAGGTTGACTGCACCAGATTCTCAGGTATAAATACAGATTTCATTCCGAACATTCATTATCCTAAGACTAAACGAATACGAGGAAATGCATTTTATGATACTGCTGGTCTGTACTGCGCCAATATGGGAAGTAAGCTATGGCTCTCTTTTATTCGACTGGTACCAAGTTCATCTATTACATACAGTTAACGGCAACAATATAGGCCGATAAACGGATCTGTTTAATAGCATTCGTAGATTGGCAGATATTCATTAGGATGTGAGAGGCGAGGAAACTGTTTTTCTTGCCAGGAAAGATATATGTTGGTCAGGAAATATATGTATTCGTCGGGAATGTTTCGGGGAGAGGGAATTTCCTTATTTTAGGCAATACATTATTTACATTTAAATTAAATTATTTTATTATTTTTTGTAAATTGATTTCAGGGATAAAACGTGCCAGGCTATGTTATATAACTGTAGACATTTGGACATGTTCATATATATATATATATATATCATAATGATTAAAAAAAAATTTAAAAGTCAGGAGAGCAGGTACTTTACCTTAGACGCACACGCGCACACGCGCGCACACACACACACACACACACACACATATATATATATATATATATATATATATATATATATATATATATATATATATATATATATATATATATATATAAATGTTTGTATGATCGTTCACTAAAACGATCTCATTGTCTCCTTGTTTATCATTATTCATTTAGTGTGTACAAACATTTATACTTAAATAGTTATTTGGATGATTTATCAGAATCAAAATTATGCTGAAAAGTATATTCAAAACCATAGGAATCTCGACTGTCATAATTAATGAATAGTCGATCAATAACTGAAATAGGTAATACTGAATATGTTTACAGGCCTCTCTGCAATGGGAATTGATACATGACCTAAAAATCATGTGACCGGTGGCCAAACTAAACAAACGTCCTACATATTTTCGTTGTATTTATTGCTAAGAAAATCGAAATGATAATTTTCGGTGTCCAACGTGCTGTGAGCGCGTTTAAAATTGAGATATTCACCTGTTTCGTTTTCCACTATATTTACTGGCTTATTATTATGATCTTACACAACTGATGAATCATTTTTACTCTTTAGATATTTCAGTTGCCTTTGTGATTTTTAATCTTAATTCCGAAGGTGTATTCTTTAGCCCAGCAAAACGTGGACATCCCATTATATCCCATTCGGATTGGATTTGGGGAAAACCACTGCCGCACCTAGAGGTGTTCACTCGGTGTGTTAAGGTTGACCTGCGCTGATTTAACCATTGGAAACGTATTCCAAGTTCATTGACCCAGGGGGCATTTAAGTGCTCTTGGTAGTAACTGTAGCTTAGCTACATATTCTTACAACATCGTGTTTATCGAAATCAACCCGATCATTATTCATGATTATGTCTCTTGCATGAAACAAAGATATATTCATCACCTGTTTAATATTGTCCCAGTGTTTCCTTTAAGTTGTGTATCGGGAAATAAAGAGGCACTACGCGACTGTCTAGTAAGCTATACTAAACATAAAGCACATTGAAAATGTACATCCTCTGTAAGGTCCATAGTTGGATTCGCTTTGTTTGGCGTTGCCAGTAGGATCTTATTTTATCTTCTGTTTGGAAAAAAAACAAAACATTTCTGTCGGTAGTCAATTTAATCGAACTATTTTACAACTGAAATGCGTTATCACACATATGGAGAAGTAGAATGAAATGGTGTTGACGCTAACATTTGTGAAATTTTCCTCTAGATTTGAATTCACAGAAATCTACTCTCTGCGGTTCACAGAAATTTACTCTCTGCGGTTAATAATTATGCTAGTGCAGGCCTGAGTTTCCTTACACACACACACACACACACACACACACACACACACACACACACACACACACACACACACACACAAACACACACACACAAAGAGAGAGAGAGAGAGAGAGAAAGAGACCGAGAGAGAGCGAGAGAGAGAGAGAGAGAGAGAGAGAAATGGAGTGGCAGAGAGAAACTGAGTATCAATTTTAGGACAATATTCTGAAGTGTCTTTATCCAGTTCAAAACAAAAAATCAGAAGTAGAAGAAATAGCATGGACGTAGTACATACTTTCTGTAATGTGGTTTCAATTTTCTTTTCCCCTATGGACGGTCCATGGTGTTGTACTAAAGACCCGTTTTGCCTGAAGTTTTGATTTAGATTTTTTTGTTGTTGTTTTTATTGATCTCATCGCGCTGTATGCATATTATCAGACCGATAAAACCCATAATAGGAAACGTAACTTTGGGACCGTTCAACCACTCACTCGTGATGACTAAAGGGCACTTCTATAGTTATATTTAAACGTTTTGCATAATAATAATAATAATAATAATAATAATAATAATAATAAGAAGAAGAAGAAGAAGAGTAATAATAGTAACAGTATTGTTATGGTGTTGCTGTTAGCGGTCGTGGTGAGGGTGGTGATGGTGTAGTGATGTTGGGCTGGTTAGCACGATGATATTTTCTGAGAACAGTAAGAAAACCTGGCTTGCAATAGGTCTATCTGAATTAATTATAACTGTTTACTTGACTTTGTGTTGATAACATATCAGGACAGATACCTATCTCGTCAAATCCTTAAAATGGGACGCACAAAAATCTGTCTCAAAAATTACGTCACAGGTCGTACGTTCATATTCTGTCACATAAATTATTACACAGCCAGCGCTAAACGTTAGCTCTTTAAAATAACGAGCACCACGATTTTTTGTTACCAAGTGATACCTCGTATGTTTTGAGAAACGTACAATCTTAGAAAAGTGACTTTAAACAATATCCTGGCCCTTACATTTAGCAAGTATTTTTTAATAATGAATTTATGGTCCTTATGTTCGTAATCCTTGTATAAAATTAAATTGCTCTACCAGGGTAGAGCCTTTAAGGTTCAAAGCACCATGTACGAGGTTGAGGGTAACAGCTTTAAGCAACCGAGTTAATTGTTTTTGACCTTTACAAAATGTCTCCCCTATGGAAAGCTAACGACTAAAAGGGTGGAACAGTTTCACTCAGCGGACGAAAACCCAACACAGGACGCACTTCCAGCTTTACCAATAAATGATAGATTATTTCGTGTCAACATGTGCTCCGTGGATTAGCCTTTAGCTGGAAAATCTTTAAAATGTGCTGTTAAGGTTGTATGACCCATTTCTCTCCATATGTAGAGCAATTTTATCATGTACAATTCGAGCATTTAGGCACATTTTCTGTTATTTTTAAGGGACGTTTTAAGTGCAGTTTCGCACTTTTTTGCAGGCAACAGTATTGCCTGAGCAAGCAGAGACAAAGCAGGGATAACCAGGCATACCATTTCACAAAAATGAACATGTAGCAAATACAAACTGATGGTCTCTTCCAGCAAACCAAATAACCACAGCACTCCTCAGCTCCACACAACAGTGTATTGCATTCATTACTACCAACCTTATGACAGAAGAGACTTGCTAATATGATGACATTTTCTTTCATATTGTTCAGTTACTAGTGCAATGTTGCAATGGAATCATAAATTGCTATAAAACTAGCTGTTCAGGACCTAGTGAATGCAAAACTTGAATCTTGATGCAAAACTGCTTTCTTGAGGCAAAGATCTTTTTTCTACATACAAGATGTAGCATATTGGTATAGTGGATGTAAACATAAGCTACCTGGTTGTCAGTGCATTAAAGGAATAAATAGTTCTGGTAATTTACACTAATTTATAAGAGGTAATATTACAAATGGTGCTTTTACAAAATACTACAATACAAAAAAAAAGAATGTAATGTAATGAAAAAAAAACTAGAATAGATGGAAAGAAAACATGGAAAAAAAACCTGGAGTGGTGCAGTACCATGAGGTGGAACTAATAAATGTAGCTTCTATTGAGAAGATAGCCTGGACATTTATCAGTGATAAATGTTTCACATGTATTTAGCTTACTCAGTTTGTTTAATAACCTACATGTGTATTACAAAGGTCCAGCTTTTTTAAAATTCTTAGGATAAATGAAATTTTGCAACACAATCCTCTTCTCCTGTTTCTGCTAACATTACCAACAGTAAGTAAGGGACATTTGAATTTCTCTGAAAGCACCCTGAGGTTTCTTGTCCTTTTCTTGAAGCCAGATGGTGACTAAAGAAGCGAAAGGGGTTGTATGTTAAAGAACCAGTGACTTATCGCTAATGTAGTTTGAGAAATATACAGAGAACGACATATAATGTTTACATTACATTTTAAACAACGACATATAATTTTATATAGGTGGCATTCATTCTGGTGGGCACTAAATTCTCACCAGAATACTGAAAAAACAATACTGAGTCCTTGTGCTGTTTTCGCATTGTCTGGCAAATCAGAGCATTTATTCAGAGCAAACTTTAGTATTTGGGGATTTCGTCTACAGTGTTAACAGCAAGTTGGAAATTAACAGTGCAACATAACACGTAAGTCAAGCCAGACAACCTGACGCATTTTAAAAACTGACAGTTTTTTTAATTAACATTGCTCTTTGAAAGCAGATATAAATGTATGCAATATAAAGCCCTTCAGTAATTTCTCATCTGATTGACTTGTAGTCCTTCATTATTTTTTGCAAGATGCCCTTGAATTGAATAGGTAGGCTAATGACCCTGACATGCTTCTAGTCATTTATGTCGTTGGCAGAATGTTGTAGCTGTGGCTTTCATGAACCTTACAATATGCTAACAGTCTTCTTCAGTTTAACAACTCAACTGAAAATCCAAAAGGCCTGTGACAATCGTGAGTTATTTAAGAAATACGTCATTTGCAGCTGGTCAACAAAACCACTAGGTAAGTGTTTTAGTAACTTATTCTGGGTTTGACAAAATCATGAAGAAGAATGCAGTCTTATATTTTGATCGCCATGCTAGACAGAAAGCAGGCAACAACCATCTTAGGCTTTGTCAGTAACCCTTCGCTTCAAATTAGACTAACAAGGTTTTCATAAAGAGGATGTTTAACTTTAGACATTATAAAGTTAAACTTACATTATAGTCATTTTTTACTGGACTATACTCACCTATGCACATTTTCATTAGGGAACTGGTGCTTAATGAAAGAGGAGAGCCTTGGGGCTCTGGTTTCCCTGGCCAAGGTCAAACTTAGCCTCTCGGGTTATTGGCTAAGCCACCCGCCACAAGGCTACAGATAGCAGGCAGAAAATCTATGGTGAACATTAATGAAAAATACCCTCCCCCCAGTCATATGCTTGCTGTTATTACAATTTCTATAAATCTATGTAATTTGCATATCAAACAAGCAAGCAAACATATTTCATTAATTACTTAAACATGATCGGTATGGCTCTGTTCAGAGTCTTGCAAAAGCTTTAACTGCCCTCCAGTGTAAACCGTGGAGTTACACCAGTGTACACTACAAATGTTTGTTTTTTTTTTAACACTCCTGCTCATATTTACCTCAGTGTCTGAGCCCTGCCCTTCATAGTCTGTCAGCTTGTGTTACCAGTGCATGGATGTTGTGGAGGAGTATTTCTGCTGTCTGTCTATTCTTGGAAAACTTTGCAAGTCCTAAAGTTATATGGACTTTTGCGTCTTTATGAAGGTTACCATGGAGTCTGTGCGTGCTGGGTGACATAAGAGTCAGTGGATTTACAACTCCTCACATGCACTTTTATTGACTTTGCCAGGGTGTTTTTGTTTTGTTGAATGCCATAAAACACATTTAATTTAGATTGTCAATACAATTTGAAAACCACCGACAACGTTTTGGGAGGACACGAGGATGGAAGGATGTGGGTCGAGCGTGTGCACATCGTTAGAGGCCAGCCGCCTCGCGGGATGCCTCAAGGCTCACTGCAGTGAGAGACTGCGTGATATCATTTTCCACCAGCCCAAAATCAAGGCCTCAGACTTGCCTTTCTTATGTCATACATAGGGGTACTATATGCTTTTGACAGTTTAGCCTTTCAAGATTAATGGGCTTATGAAAACCTTGTGTCTTCCCTCAGAAGCCAAAGTCCATATCTGTCAGTGTGACCAGCATAATAGCCTGTTCGTGACATTGGAATCCACAAGAAAAAGTGAGCAAAGATATCACAACAAAACATAGTCAGTGTCCTTCTGTCTTACTCCCTTATAGGTGAGTGTGTATGTGTGCTCGCGCTTGTGTGTGTACATGTGCTACCAGTATGGCAGTGGTTGGAGAAGCTAAGCCCTTACCTTTGGTTTTTCTTCAAGGCCGACCTTCCTTGAGACTAGTTGAGTCTAGTGTTAAACCACACTTTGTTACCAAGATGATACATAATTGAAATAAACTTCTAAGAAGAATTACAAAAATGGCATGAAATTGACTAAATGTGTGTTTCATTTTGTTGCATGTTTTGGAAATACTTTTCCAAACAATGTTGCTTGACGGATTTGATGCAGGGAGTTTTGCCATGTTGAATTGAAGTACAGATATTAAAAACAATTATGTGATTTATTCATGGACTGCCAGGAGTGCATGGGAGAGTTGGCAAGACATGTGGCTTGACGGAGTGACAGAGCCGCTTTGTCACACGGATCGACATGAACTACAGCGGCAAAGTTAAGAGAAGACACACTCATATTCATAATGCACAGCTAGCACCTCTACTAAGTCTCCAGCCCCCAGTTTTTGAAATGCTATGGATGCTGATTTCTCCCACCTCAGTCCCACCTAGCAGCCAGGCATCTGTAAATAACATCCCTTATTTCTGCCCTGGTGTGGCTGCCAGGTGAGCAGGCCAGTGGGTTTGTTTTGGGTGATCAGCAAAAGCCTTGCCTGGGTGTTTCACATAAGAGCGCTACTGACTTCCTGAAATACCCACTGACCTGTGCTGCTAGTCGTCTGTCATTCCGACGATTTGTTGAAAGCTACATAAGTTAAGCCCCATACCTACATAATGCCGGCCTGTTTGTGTAGTTACACATGGATTCATCAAGATTTGCTCTTGAGGCAGCCAATACTGAGTAAATGCAATATCAGCTCATGGATACATTTAATTGGCCAACAAAAATATACATTTGAGCAGTTTGTGAGGTAAATGCGCAGTTAGGTTTGGGTTTTCATAAAAATAAATCATGATAGAATGTCAGTGCTATTACTGTATCTTACCATCACAGTGGAATAATTTTGGATATATTTATAGAATATATTTGTATATAATATACATATTATTTGAAAAAGATTCCATGTGAGTAACTGAAGTGTACTGTAGTAAGAGATGTAAAGATATTAAAAATTGTAGATATGTACACAAAGTTTCCAGAGAAACAGGACACTTCACTTTGCTTGCACAGCTGATGAAGGATCTCTGTCCAAAACATCCTGCCTTTCTGGAATCTTTGTTCACTTCATTCCAATTTTTAATCTCTCTCAACAAGTACAACAATTAATTACAATTAAGTACATTTAAAACTAATTATTAATACATTTTCATTTTTTAACAATTTTTTAACAATTACTTTGAACTATTTTTAATCTCTCGCTCTTTCTTTCTCTCTTTCTCTCTCCCTCCCTCTCCTCATGCATCACTGTGGGAATTGTCTACTGTATTACTTGTCAGAGATGTAATCAGCTTTACATTGGAGAAGCCAAGAGAAGGCTTACTGATTGGTTTGTTGACCCCCTTAGGAATATCAGAATTAAGGATTTGACATTACTAGTGGCAAGGCATTTTAATACTAATGGACGTTGCATTAATGGCATATCTGTTTGCATTACCAGTTGTTGCTATGGCAGCAATGAATTTATGATACTCATCTACACTCTTGGAATGAAAGTAATGACTTAAACATCTACTTTTCATATATAAACTGGCTCCTCCTACTATTAATTCAGAAGCGCTTTGTCTCCAAAGCTGATGAAGAACCTCTGTCTGAAATGTTCTGTTTCTCAGAAACTCTGTGAACTTTACAGGCACTTTACAATTTCTTTCTCTCTCTCTCTCTCTCTCTCTCTCTCTCTCTCTCTCTCTCTCTTCTCTCTCTCTCTCTCTCTCTCTCTCTCTCTCTCTCACTCTTTCTCTCCCTCTCTCTGTATACGTGTATATGTGTGTGTGTGACAGTTCCTGATGGCTCCTTTTTCTTTTTTCTTATGTTGTTGTTATGTGTTAGGGGATCTACAACAACGACTAATAACTGAAGAGGGGGTTTGGGAAGGCAACCAACCGTCTTTACCTCAGGTATGGTCTTGATATACAACATCACCTGTGAAGATGATAAAGTACTCCTCTATGCTCCAGTGCAATTTCAATTCCACAGCATAGAATGGAGAGAATGGCTTGTTAACTGCATGGTAGCGATCCAAACACATCCTTACAAGGGGATTTCCACCATTTGGGAGATAGACAACCTTTTACTATATCTCAGCAGAATGAATGGGAAAATCTCTCCAGTCATGCTGGTAGCAGAGTTGTGCATGTCCTCTTCAAGTCTGAACAGAGATGGTCCTGAGATAATCTGGACTTGCTGGACTGAACATGAGATTTTGCACATCTCCCTCACAGACTTGCATACACGCACACACATGTGCAAGAGAACCCTCACACACACAAACACACACAGAGTCAGACAGGGTGTGGGTACTCAGTAGGTAAGTAGAATAACTAATTCAATTAATCGTTCCCCTGTCATGTAAGTCTGCCTGTTTTGTTCATTTTGTAAATGTAAATGTAACTTGATGTTCCGAACAAACTGCATTATTATGACAGTACTAGTATACACACAAGTAAATTTGCAAGGTAAGCCAAATACTTTGAGGGCAGTGGTTGTGCAATCTTCAAAAGACCTTTAGCGTGTCCTGCAGAAAGATATAATCCATATGTCTATCTGCTTCAGTTTAATGAAGCCAGGTTGTTTCACGCCAACCTGATCTCGTGAGGAATTTGTCAGGGCTGCAGAAAGTGAGAGAAACATCACTGTGCTTCACACAACTGCACTTGTAGGACAAAGGATGACTGCTATAGCTTATAGCTTAGACCCACCATCATACACAGGCATTTATTCCATCCATCCCTGCCTCATAATGAACACACAAGCACAGCATCACTGCCTGTGAAGTGCTAAGAAAAAACAAGGTTTAAGCAATTAGCTTTAATCTTTTGTGGAAGAAAAACGGAATCTTAGCTTGGCATGAGTTCATGGATTTTTGACTTTTGTCTTATTATACTATGTATGACTATGTATGTGACAAATAAACCAAACTGGAAACTTGAAACTTAATCAAATAGCCTGTGGTGGTTGCTGAACAGTCAAAACATAGTGGCTTTTTGCATAAATCAGTAATTACTATGTACATAGATAAACACAGGTTGACATGAGTTTGGAAGAATTAACACTGACATTAAAGAGTGTGCATTATTCCTAAAGTTGTTTCAATATTACATACTTTTGTAGTTAGGTTCCAAGTAAAGCTCGGGAAACCGTGCACTCATAGTGCCCTCTAGACTGAGCACATACAACACGATGAAGCAAGAGCCAGCTGAACAGCTATTGTGCATTCTGCTGCCTCAGAACGGAGCCCTGGGATAGAGGCATGCTTTCATATAGAAATAGGAATAAAGGCTGGATTCTTATAGGATCAGGGGGAAAGTCATTGTTTTATATAGAAACGAGGAAAAAAGGTCTGGTGTTATGTTTATAGAGCAAAGGCTGTTTCATATAGAAACAAGGAGAAACATCTGGGAACCAAAACTGCTTAAACCATCACCTGATTCACTATCTGGAATTCACATATCCTGATTCACATATCCACAGCTTCAGAGAGTGGCATATGCAGGGTTCTCTTACATAATTACTTGCACTTAGACACACATAGACAACATCATAGGCAGAGGTGTTCCTGAAATATCCACACTTACTCACATTAGCTGTTCTACCAGATGTTTAATCCAGTTATATTTTTAGCTGCCTGAATGATTTAATATGTACACAAATGATTTTCCAGAGTGACCCGAGTGACTTAGGACAAATATAAACCAACAAAAAATCTGAACTTGTGCATGTGATTACTATCAGGGTGCCCTCTTGGGTATGGAATGGGTATTGCACTTAGTGAAGCTTGCCATTTTAAGATTTTAGTCCTTTTACTGTTCTCCCCAATTATATTTTTAGAATGCATGTACCAGTGTAAGACCAGGCATGCATTTAAGTCAAGACATAACACACTGATGCAGACTACCTGTTGGTTTAACAGCAGTTACAAAAAATCCAGTTTGATTACCAAAAGTCTAAATCTATTTTTCTGACACTGATGGTGTAACACTTTCATGCGTGTATTGTTTTTGTTTCTGTTTCTTTTTCAAAGCATTATAGCCTACAATAATACAGCATTTAATCGGGGCTTAGTGAAGTGTAGATGTGAATGCCTGATGTCTGGACGCAGTTCTTTCAGAACTCGCTAGACAGGTTGAAAGTGATACATGCTGTCCTGGGAGGCCCAGACTAAATCAAGCATGACATTATTAGCATTCTCAAGGTAACATGTTTGAGTTTAAGTAGGACTGAATTTGTCATTGTCTGCTTTTTGTCGGAGCATGATTCATTGTATCAGTAACCTTTCTTTTTCACCTGTGTTCTCCCACCCCCACTTGGATTAGAACCAAAACAAGCTTAGGCAAGTCCTTCCAGGGAACATTTCTTTGATTCATGTCCTTTTTGGCATTACAAAAATGGGTTTTAAAAGGCCTTGGTAAAAGTCATACAACATTACAAAAGTTCATCTAGACTTCATCTAGACTTCCGCAGTCTTTCACTCCTAGAAGACCTTCTGCTAACGGGGCCTGTTTTTATGAGGCATTTCTCATTAAAATTAAACTCACATTATTCCCCATTGCACATGCGCTCAGCCCGTCCACCTACTGTGTGACTCAGCGTTGAGGGACACCATTCACGCCACCCAACCTAATCCATTATATGAGTAGTGTGAGCAGGAATTATTGCTGGGGGGACACAAATCCCCCTGCTCCCCAAACTACACCTGTGGTGTCACTGCAGGTAATGATGTGTAGACAGAGGGAGGTGCCAACGACACACACCAGTCAGGAGTGTTGAACTCGGACCTGTGGTTATGGATGATGTTGGCCTAGGATTTATGGCTTTTAACTTCAATATGCTACATGATGCTAAACGTAAGGACTGTATTGAAATTATAGTTAATCAATTTGATATTTTATTAGATGGTAAATGTGGCTGGTGGTAAAATTGAGAAAACAACTTGTAGTCTTGTTACCCTGAGTCCAGTCCTAATTGTTAATAAGCTTTGTGTTTTGTTCTAGATTAGCTGATAAGCTTCATTTAGCATCTTTTCATTTGAGCAGGGGAAGGTTTACCTGAAGCTATTTGTACATTACAGGTATTTTCTTTAGTAGGTAAGGTAATGTTAGAAATATGGTGTACAATGTTTCCACAATTTTTCTCCCTTGCTTGGGCACTTCTCATACGAACCCTATGTGAACAGTATTTATTATTATTTATTACACAAAACATGTGACTGTAGTTTTCTGTCACTACAGTTATTGTTTATTGTTTTAGTATGGTTATATAGTGTTTTTGTATACAAATAGCTCATAATTTCTAATAATTTTGCATACTACTGTAAATTCCATATAAAGTACTGTATAAAACATTATAATCAAATCTTTTACTAAAGAGGAAAATATTAATTAGAATTTAAATCTTACTTCATGTCTGAGTTAATATAGCTCTCATTTAGCAATCTGACAACTTCTTGCACAAATGCGCCACCCTCTGGAGAAGAATGGCATTAGCCCATTTTGAAAAGGAAAGCCAGTTATCGCCTGCCTGGAAAATTCCTAAGAAAGATGAGCATACGGAAATATTGCATGCTTCTTCCTTAGAACTATGAGTTACTTAAATATAACAGTGGTGTACAGTCAAGCCCTTTAACCCTTCAGAGAAATAATTTAAAAAGTAGGTGTAAAAAATAATATAACCATATTTCATAAATAAAGTGAAAAAAAAAAGCATGTCAGCCTATGCATATATTATGCTTTACATAGTCTTGCTTACTATAGCATTCAGTTCTGTCCAGGTTTTGAACTAATCAAATCTCCTCATCAGGCTGCAGGAACTCTGCTGTATATGACCCTACTTGCCCCTTCTGGTGATAATTTTTATAATCCTGTAATGTAAAGTCTATTAGGAAAATGACAGAAAATCTGACCAATGAAATGAATGCCAGGGGCTGACCTATAACAGTCCACCCCTTCTGTCATCAGTAATATAGTATTTATTAGTCATAAGTCACTGTTTGCTACCTTAGCCAACTAGCTACGATTGATGACTGCAGGTGAGTCGTACATTATGGCGTATTAATTCACAAGCCATTTTTAAGGGTACCCTTCATTGAAAATTTCGTAATCATTCAGTTCAGCCAACTCCATCTCTAACTCTCAGCCACGAAAGGGAACATTATGTATGTAGTTTCTATAAGGAGAGGGGGGCTATACAGAGAGTACCTACCTGCATAATGGACTGCACGCCACTGGGGAATAAAGCTTCATCACTTACAGTTATTAATTAATGACTTAATTAATGGCTCTTTTTGAACTTGTAGATCTGAGCACATTAGAGAATGTAAACTATCAAAACATGCTTATTAGTTTAAATGACTGATTCAGAACATGAATATGAGTCGTTTTGAAATGGGTATGATCTGCTTAGGTGTTATTTCACCCCTGGATAATTAGACTTTTCCGTTTTGAAATGATTGCATACACCGCACAATACATGCTCCTCTTCCAATTAAAGCATAATGGTTCATAAATCACAGTATCTAGACATGCAGCTATACAACTACACACACAGCTATGCTTGTGGATATCTGAAATGTAATGTCTACCTTGTCTTAATGCTCACCCTGTTTTTCATCTATTATTGTGTCTTGAACTCTATTGTCTTTTTTAATGTCCAAATTTTGCACTTTCTGCAGTGGTGGATGTGTCCAAGCAGAGCTATACCAAATATGAATACCATTTGTTGTGTAGCAGTCAAATACATTTAAACAAATGTAGATAAATTAAAAAAGAACTAGCTTTTTTTTTCTTTTTTCTTTTTTTTGGGAGGGGGGGGAGGGGCGCACCTAAATGTTTTGGATTTTGAGAACCTAAGTGATGGACTCACAATACATTGCTAAATCCCAAGGATGTGCAGAGCATTTCCCACCAATGAAGATGTTGGCAATGCAGCAACAACTGTAGAAAAATGTGAAATTTTCTTAATTTTAAATTTCAAATTAAATGAGGTCTAGGTCAAAAAGCTGTGAACAGTAAAGCCAAATTCAAAGTACTCTTTTAAAATAATGTTGAACTTTGGCTTTATGATTGAACAACCTCCACTTGTACACTTGTTAATGCATGTGAACAATTTTTGTTTCTACCACCAATAGTTGACCTTTCGCCTTTCAAACTACTCTCAATGGCTCTAAATAGTTGTGCAGGTCATAGACTTTGAATGACTTACGCTCAAGGATAGTTAGATAATCATTTAATTAATTTTTAGAGAGGCAGTCTTTTTCTTTTTATAAACAAATATTTTTTATTAATCTAACTCTTTCCCTGAAGGACTTTTTACAAGGCAAACTTGCTCTAATGGGCAATTTTAGACATTCAGATTCCTTCAGCCTAACAAATCTTGCATGTTCCCACTCATGCTTCTATTTTCAATTGTGCCCAGGTAAATATGCACATGTATACACCTACTTCTAATGTTTCTGTTGGAATTTCAGGTTTGGCTTACATGATGACTGGTCACAACTTATCAAAACATTTTGGCCTTGTTAGTACTTGCCTCTTAGTACTTGTTTTTCAGCGTAAGTGTCGTATGCAAACCCTTTTTAATAAGAAAAAATAGGAGACCTTCCTGCTTTTAACTGGAGACATATATCAACTCAGTTGTAACCTACTGTTCTCACATTTATTTGATGTACTAACAAAAGTGGAGTCCATATTGAGTAAACTGGAATGATAATTAAAATTGCACATTTGTGTATTCAGACAGAGAATGCTGGCCACAGAAGTGTAAGCACCTGGGAATAACTGTTGTATTTAACCTTAACTTGTCAGCCTATAATGAAATGGTAAGGTTAAATATAATAGTGAAGTTCTCTCATGCAGTTGAGCTGTTTAGCCAGAAGGTGGCAGTCTTTTCCCATTCTTTTTAGTTTCTTAGCGGTTAAAAAAAAATGTATTGTTTTTTTTGGGGGGGGGGGGGGGGGAACTCTGGAGTTTGTTGAGGTCATTAGGGTAAAGCTGTCTGAGCGAAAATCTCAGATATGGTTTGACAGGGTAATCAAATGTCTCCACAATCAGAAAGAATGGCATAAAATCCTCAGATGACACACTGAAGATGTAAAACACATTTTTCTAAACTTTGCTGCCTTCATGTACTATAATGGGTCATTGCCAGGGGCACAAATCTGTCCAGCTATTTTAAATTCTTTACATTAGTTGGTAGTTTGCTGCATATTAGGTCAGTGCTTTTTGGATCATCATTGTGCAATACAACAAGACGATTTTATTGCACATCTAATTGAGTTCACTGATGGCAGGCTTTGTGCGCATTTATTGTGGGTGTGTGTGTTAAATCCATCTTTCAAACTTGAAAAGAATTGCATCTGATTGGTGTAACTCATCCGATGGTAAAAAAGGACTCGATGTTGTGTATTTGTGATGGAGTTCACAGAGGCGCCGCTCCGGTTCTCTTGTTGCTGCATTCCCTGCTCAACCTCGTCCCCTTCACTTTGAAAGTCAAACAAATCTTCTGACATTGATCCTACCTCTTCGTGCCTCCTAATTTCATTTCAGTCACACACGAGCAGGGAGGCGAGGGAGCAGGCGCTATCTCAGCTCATCTTGACAGACAATTGTATTTACTATTTTCTTTTCACAAGCCAATAAAGGAGAGGCCGTTATTGCATCAGATTAAATGAAAAACTGTTTAATGATTCCAATTTATAACTCTAGAGTGAATAATGCTACGTTTAAGAGCTGACAGGAGATGATAAATGGGACCTCATATAAAACATATTCCGAGTGAAGAATGGCTGGAGATGAATTGCACGCTGATACAAACCCCTGATAAAGACAAACCCTAAGGGCCACTAGAAGACTTAATAATGTGCTATTCATTTTGAAGTGATTATTCCTGGTTAATAAAATTGCACAAATGAAAAATATAAACTATGTTTTGAGGAATACACTGTACCAATTACTTTAACCCAAGCAAGAGCTATGAAGCGCATTTCGGATGCATCCACTCTTGATGTATGACTGTGCGTGAAGGCTGGACCTCGTTCATGCGATTTAATGAGATGGCGATTTCCAGCACACCATCCATCAACTGCTGGTCTTTGCTCTGTGCTTGTCACAGCCTGCTTTGCTGCTGGCCGTTTGATCGCACACCAGGAGCCAAGACCAGAGCGAGCACCGTGCTCTCGCAGGGGGGTTTTGTAAGTGCAGACCTCAAACGCTGTGTTCCACATCTCTGAAGACACTAAATGGGGTTTATCATTCTTTCCTTCGTTTGGCCTTCTAGGTAGCCTACTCCGTTTATAAGTCATTTGTGTACAGCGCATTGTAACATTTTGTATTGTGCTAGATTGCAGTAAAAATAAAGTGAACAGCTTTGAGGCAAATGTGTTGTGTGCTTGAGGTCTGAAGCAAATCTTTAGATGAAAAAGACAATGTTCCACACATTTACATATTACGAGAAAACTGCCCCTGGAGACGTCCCTCAACATCCCAGAACATTTCTTGCTATATGCAACAGTCAAGTAATTGGCACTGGATCACCTCAGGTGGCTTTGGTGTTGGATAGAGCCCTGTCTGCCGCACTCCCTACTGCTTTGTTGTCAAGGGCAACCCATGTTCATCTGCAGGACAAACGATAATCTACAAATTTGAATGATAAAAGTGGCTGGCTAATGAGAAAATGCTAATGCAAGACCGTTTGATGAAGAAACAAGAGAGGGGTACCACTTTTTTCTGTGACACCTGGGCGTCAGATGAGGTTGGCGTTATTGTGAGACAAAGCCAGCAGTTGGGCTCTGGTTGGACCGGACTGTGAGGGGGGTGCATGTAGGGTGAGTGACCCTACCTGAAGTGAAGGAGACCCTGGAGTCCTGAAGAAGGGCACATTAAAGGCAGAGAACCAGAGGTTGACAGCGCTCTGTGGCCCAGCATTGGGTACGCCAGGTGGTGGCACCTTGGTTAAAAGGCAATTATCATTGGGAAGGGGGAGAGCTATTAAAGACTCTTTTCTTCTGAATCAGGACTGACACATAAGAAAAGATCAGCATTGTTTGGCAGCAACTCGAATGATAAATCATTCCTTTGCTCTTTAACACAGGTTCAGCTGATTGTTCTGTGTGTTAAAAGGTGCCACGAACATCTGAAGATGAAAGAGTTTTACCATATCACATGATGTGGAGAATCATGTATTTAAGAGCTGTCTTCGCATCAAAACAGACTGATTTAGCTACACTTTAGCTGCACATTGTGATAGATAGAAAACTGAATGTATGTTTTTAGATGGCTGTTGGTTTGCATGTTGTTCAATGTGAAGAGGCAGCTTCTAGCAACCCCCATCAGCCATCCTTGAGATGTCATCCACAGTAATTGCCTGACACCTCGATTGTTGCATAGAACAAGCGTCGGGCCCTTCAGAGCCACTCGGCTACATCCTAGCAACACCCAGCGTCCTCTTCCCTGGACACGCTTGTCTCCCAACACAAGCCTCCCTCACCCCACCCACAGCCCCCTCTCAACAACCGCTCTCAGTCCTTGTCGAAGACCCCTGGCCAGTCCTCAAGGGACGTGGGCCTGAATGGGTCCTGCCCTGCCTATTGTCCAGGACCTCTCTTTATGTACACAGCTTTTACTTTGTGGGTTTTCGTCTCCTTAATTGCATCTCCTTGGTCAGTCAATACACCCCACTGGTGACATCACCCAGCTTTTATCACCAACCCCTGAACCAGAGGATAGAAGCCCAGCTGTGGGAAAGATTCACTGGGGCTGCCAACTTATGAACCCTGTGGGAATACTTTGCACCCCTTTTCGGCCTTTCTTTCTCAGACGTGTGCAACCTTGGCATGAAAACAAATCTGTAGACACATACTACACACACACTTTAAATACTTTATTTAGATTCACATACAGGATTTCTGTCTTTGCTGCCAACCAAATGCTCTTTGCCCTAGTCCATGTTTGACTTTCATTGAAAACTAAAATGACATACAATTACTTATTTCAGTAGAGAAGTTCATAGTTCATTTTGCAAACAGTGAAATATCGTTTTTTCCAAACATATCCTACTGAATAATATAAAGTTTTTATATTAGCACTTGCAGTATTTGCAAGCTGTTCTGCTCCTTTTGCCTTATGCAGGGGGGAATCAGTTGTCTGTGCATCCTGCACACATCTGAGTCAGTTGGCTCCACATTTCCATCCTTTAGTAGTCATGGCAGCAACTAGTGCTCCATGTACAATGTCCAGTCTCAATCATCAGGACTTCTTTTTTTATAATAAAGCACTTTTTTTTTTTAATGTCTGGATAGGTATGTTAGACCTTGCTGAAAACGTCTCCAGTTTGTTTGGGTGTTCAGTTGTAGATGTGTTCGTCCGACACGTGTGGAATTTCCTTAGCTGCCAGACCAACAATGTGTTTATGTTCTAGCTGAATAGAATCCCGTGGGAAAAAAAAAACTCTCTTCTCTTTAAATCTCAGTGCAAGTCCCAGCGGCTAAAGGGCGTCATACGGCATGCTACGGGCCTCCGGTAAATGGGCAAAAGCTGGAGGACTGGATGACATGTAAGAAGAACCTGCAGTCAAGCTTTCACAGAGAAAATAGAGTGGTGTGCTGTAGCAGCTCTGGGCAGTGGTTGTGTAACCTCTGGCTCAGACCTTGCATACCTCAGAGGAACCATGAGATCATTGCCCTCTCAGACTAGTGGTACTAAGATTCAGCAAATTGGCAAAAGAAAATATATAACTGTATGAATAAATGTGTAGTGCATATGTACAAATAAAGCCCTTCTAGTAATGTTCACAACCAGCAGTATCAACCTGTCTGGTCTCTTGCGTAATCTGTAAAGGGAAGGCTAGCTAGCTTGTACCATTGTCTTTGTAGGGTCTGTTTTTAGTAAGGTCAAGCTTCATGTTTTTAGCAAATTCCATTACAGGAATGTTTCATTATCACAACCTTAGCAGAGGCCAGGAGATTAATCAGAGATGTCTTCTGAGTCATACTCAGCTGAAGACCATCTCAGCCTTGTTCCAGGCCCTTGTACAAGTGCTTTAGGTGAGGCCAAACTGAGCACATTTACAATCAGTGGAAAAATCTATTGCTTGCAGGTAACGTGTGGCTTTGGTTGTAATTTATCTGACTTGCTAGTATTAATCTGAAAACTAATATGAGAGTTTAATCTATCTCAAAGAGCATGTCTAGCAAAGAAACAAGCAGTTGTTTCTGGTTATGAAACAGCCGATGTGGGAATATTGATACATGAAGCTTCACTTCTCATTTGCACTCTGCATCTTATTCATAATGCCTATGGTCTTCTCTGTAGTTGGTTTCAAGAAATGAAAATAATTATCATGAAAAAAGTGCAGCTATTTTATACAGCTTTCACCTACTTATAAAAATATAAGAAGGAAAGAAATCCAGTGCATTATGCCATAAACATTGCTTTGCTTCTCAAATTATTTGTTTTATTTGGTTTTCTCTGAATCCAAGGGCCTGTTTTAAAACCTGAGGTTATCTCAATTGAACAGCCAGGCCTATGTCCCCATATTAGATCATATAATTTTTTATTTTTTTTTATGCAGAAATGACAAGTATCACAGCAGTACTTATACAATGTTAATTCCAGCACAGGTCCTGCCAAACTTCTGCTGTTCTCATCACCGTCTTGTGCACATACACAAGTGAGGTAAAGACCTATGGCTCTACGGTGAAGTGAGTGGATGGCATGTCACATGAGAAATATGTCAAGAGCGATGCGGTTCTTTTCTGTCAGTGAAAACACATCGAGTCCCATCTTCAGGATCCTGGCCAAGATCACAGGTAGGAAGGAAACCTAAATCATGCTTGTAGTAGGCGCTTCTGTACTGATGAGCAAAACTGTTGTGGGATGAGCACACTATGGTGTTTTCATTTTCTTGGTAACTAAGCAACTGATTGACATGTTTATATTTTTACCAAATCCTCTCCTCATGCTTATATAATGAAGATCTCCTACCCATGATCTCCTACAACATGGTTCTTCTTCACCCTGGAGCAGAGCTTTTGTATGTGGGCCCTCTTTTCCAGTTCAGGCGTAGGGAGCATCTTTTCTGGCAGTGAGTTTGGCAGCCTACGTACCTGCTGCACTTTGTCAAATATATGTTGCTATGAACTGAGGGAGCCCACTCTCAGATGGGTGTACGGTGCGAGAGGTGCCTTATACGGAACTCCTGTGAGAGTCCCTTCACATCACATGTGATTGGCAGCTGCAAGTGCCAGCAAAACAATTTTTTGACCCCTGTTCCCTTGATGCTACACCAGAGAGGCAGAGAGGGAGGGTGGACTCTGGCCTGAGTGTGCAGAGCAGTGGCTAAGGTAACTACTACATTATCTATGAAGTGCCATATCCTCTCCAGTTACCATTTCAACGATGACTTTGTAAGTACCCACCACGCCAACATTCAGCAAGAGAACATATAATTATCTTTTTGTTTACTTTAATAAGTAGACATCCGAGCGCTCCTGTATCAAGCATGTGCACTCTAATGCACTAGGGAAATACACCTAAAAACAGCAGGAATGATATTATCCCATTCATGTGGTGTAATTAAAACATTAGTAATTAATTGTCCTTAACTAACCCAACTGCTATGCAAATGTGGGTGACCGGGAGAGTTGCAGAACACAAAGATATTTTTCTCCCCTCCAGCTTGCAGGCCATTTAAAGTTCACCTCTGAAAAATGTTTAGAATGTGATGTGGTGGTGCTGTTTCGTTTCAAGAGGTACTTATCCCAAAGTCAACATCTTACCTCTGTTTTCCCTGACGCCACGTTTCGCCACCTTTATTAGGCGGTAGCCTGGCAACCACAAGAGTGTGGCTTTTGCAAATGGCTGAATTTTGGATGCGGATGGCCCGTTGTGACACTGCGGCCCTGACCTTCACCTCAGTGTTGGCTCTCTTTTCTCTCGCTGCCCTGAAAGGTGTCAGTGATAAACGTTACCTTGTCTCGGCAGGTGTGCCTGCATGGAGAGGCCCGGCGCACTGAGGGGGTCACCAACCTTATGCCATTACCCCCATTTATTCAAATAATGGCCCATTACATGGCGGCCATTGAGAATGTGTCTGTTTGTGGCCTGTGAATAAAGGAAATAATTACCTGGGAGACGTGGTGCTGCGTGCAGTACCCTACTGTACTTTGAGCAGCAGTCCCTGTGCTCAGTGAGCCTAAGACCACTAGATGGCAGCGAAGAGGAGGAGCCGGGAGGAGGCAGAGTAAATGTCACTATGGTGACCAACTAGGGCAGAATTCAGCTTGCTTCATAGTTGAGCAATAAATGCAAATGCGGGGGTTTTACTTTTTACACATACCTGTCCCTGTAGAACAGGTATTACTGATGTTCACGAAGCTGAGATCTACCATGGACTGAGTCAATCCACCAGCTGAGCACAAACCCAAGAACCGACATGATAAGGATGTGTGGTTTCTTCTGTGATTCCCTTTTGCTTTTTTGTTTCAAACCTTGACAGATAAGTACTTACACTTTCCTTTTGACAGATGCTAGTTCCAGAGCCCAGTCTGGATGAGCCTCATAACACACAGGCCTGCCAAGCAGATACATGCATTTGCTTCAGTGTGTATATGTATTTCCACTGTACTTGTCTGATAAAGGAAAGTAGAACGTTCGGCTCAAATTGCATTCCCTCAAATATCAAATCATTTCCGTGGGTTTTAAGGCTTTTTAAATGTACACCTCTTTATCCGGGATCTTCCAGATCCGTATTATGCACATGTTCTTTGACCTCACTTCTTCTCTCTCCCCACCCTTTGCTCATTGTAGTTTGCTTTAAATCTGCTTTATGACTAGACCAGATGAGGCATCAGATGGACTCTTAAAGAGAGGTTGAGGTGTCATACCAGTGACAAAATATAATGAATCATTTTGTGAAATTTATACCCATTTTCAAAAAACCAAAGTATAGGTTTTGTAAATATTATTGTGTTGTTTGCCTGTGGTATGAAGATGCAGTGAGATTTGCTAGATAAATGCTTGAAGGCTTTTATGTTCATTCGTTTTTCTTATTAATTGAAGCTAAAGTGCGCTTTGCCCCACTGTGAATGGTGAATTTGGATGGGATTTTTGGCCTTCATTGTGGAGTTGCAGTTATATGCATCAATAAGAGAAAGCCAATTAAGGTTACTTGAAGATGAGTTCTTCATTGGCCCTTTGCATTTGATTCTTTAATAGATATCACCTAATAAAAGCATCCTTTCACCACTGAAGAATGGACGGCAAATTTGATTCCCTTCACAAATGGACTTCCATCTATCGTCACAAATTGTCATCTTGACCGCTTTAGAGGAAAGTTTTCACCTCTCCACAAAACATGCTAATTGCCATCATAGGCCCAGGATAAAGTGTATATTTACTACACAATTATCCTGAAATTTGTCTGCCCATCTGTAGGACACACAATTAATTTCTTGCTCTTCTTCTCTGCTTTTATTTGGATGTGATAATTAAAAGGCTTCAGAAAAAGCAGATGGGCAATGGATGTCTTTCTGGGGTGATCTCTGGTTCAAGGTGAGTCTTACAACTGCCTTAATACAGGTCTTCTCCCTTTGTATAGCCTTTCTACCTGGAGAAAAACACGAGCCCACCTTTGATTCAAAAAGGAAGTACTCTCATGCTGTCTAATAAACAGACCCAAGCTGAGATACACACACACATACACACACGCACGCTCACACATAAACACACACACACACACACACACACACACACACACACTCACACACACACACACACACACACACACACACACACACACACACACACACACACACACATATATATATATATATATATATATATATATATATATATATATATATATATATATCATAATGACTCAAAAATTTTAAAAGTCAAGAAAGCTGGTAGTTTACCTTAGTCATTAACAAGTGAGATGCTGCATTTCTGAAAATATAATTCTCCACTATAGGAGCCCACTATCTGAAAGTTAATACAACTTAATGTCAGTTGTTCAGTCATTCAACACAACTATTGTGTTCAGTATTATCAGACAAGACTATTAGACAATATTATCATCAGCTTCTCGATTAATGGAAAATTAGGTTACTATCTCTAAAATTATATTTTGAATAGAAGTTTGGATGGACTTGTGTCTTTTAGGAACAAATACTGTCTGAGCATTTGATCATTTATTAAAAAAGTCTAAGACAAGATGGAGATTTTGAAGTACATCAGAAGAGTAAGCCACTGAAACAAAATGAAAGCTTCTTTTGAAATGTGGAGTAAGCACTTGGTACACTTTGATGTTGCGAAGGAAGATTACTTAATGTGCTCTTATTTTGCCCCTGCTACAATACACAGGCAAACGATAATTTCAACCTGAAATATAATTCTGTTTTCCATTTGTTATTTGAGTCTACAGCCTACTGAAGTGTAAACTGCTATGAAATATTTTGGCAGTCCGTCTGCATGGATGGTGGTAGCAGTTTGTGCTGCTGGCATAACCGTCCGGAATCCAGATGCATGGGCAAGGGTTTGCGGGGAAGAACTGACCCAGGAGAGGTGCAGGAGCTACTCTGTGTGTGAAGATGAAGTCTTCCTCACCATTTGAGAGGAGCAGTGGGGATAGAAAGCAGTATGGAGGCTCCAGCTGACCTGACTGGCCTCAGGACCTGGCGATGGAAGGCAAGCCAGCGACTCCGGCAGCCCCAGACGCAAAGTGCGACAGCCTCTTGTACTTATGGCCAGCTCTCGGATACAGTAAACTGCAGAGAATACAGTGAGGCTAAACACCAGGTAAAGCAGCATGATTTAAGGCAGAATGTTTATTTGCATGAAGCATGATTTCTGGTGGAAGATGTCTAATTCCTTTTTCCCCATTATCTTCTAGGTGTATCATAGAGGTTCTTCATAGTTTGGCAGAAAGCAGTTTTACTGCAAAAGAGTTTAGAGTATTCAGGAATTATATAATATCCCAATACCAAAGAGAGCATATTACAATATTGGAAATATAAAGCGGTAGCGCGGTAATTTAGTAATCTAAACACAGATAATTGTTGTCCATTCATTTATTGGACATTTTGTTGATATCAGCCTCCTTGACTTCACTTGATCTGTTTGTGCTCTGTGTGGTGTACATGAGCTGAGTACAGGTAGGTTTTGATTCTCACCCCAGCTGGTACAATAGGTCATTCCAAATTGAGCTGCTCAGCAATGATTGCAGCACACCTAATCAGCAGTAAAGCTTTATCCTGATGGTTGCTATCACACTGATTTTACCCCTTATTGAATCACAAGTCATCTGTGAAAAGGTGCAGCTATGGTAGATGTCGAATATTTGCTGCATTGTTTGTGAATAGTTAGTTGTTCACCCTTACGTATTGTTTGTGCCAAAGTCATCGGATTAATTCACTGATTAATGTATTCTGCTTCTATGCCACACTCAAAGAACTATCACATCTTGCTTCTCTACTATGGCCTCAGTTTAGTTTTTTTCTTTGGCTTCTAGGTTTGTTTTTGTCGATTGACATCAAATTGTGGCCTCCATATCAATATGTCCACACTGAAAAGTGAAAAGTGTAACAGCAGATATATCTGAAATGCACTTGTGAAAACTTCGTTTCAGCAACCCCACGTTGGTTGACCTGATTTGCCTTTAATGATAACAGTACCTTAACAAAGACAACCTTGAGATTGATTTATTAACCTTAAGTTAGATTTATTTTAACATTGAACCTTTATTTTAATGTTTATGAAGGGGAAAAAAATACGTGACATTTCTTATCACTGGATGAATTTTATCTACAAATATGTTTGGTTGGTAGCTGTTTCCAAGCAAGCACAAGTAGTTAGCTGGCAGCAGTAAAAAGCAAATACCATCAAAATATTTTACCTGTTTTGTCACTGGGTAGAGCAATCACCTGTTAATACACCAGGTGTTCACCTTTCAGTTTCCAAAATGCAAGTGTGAAAGCACTGTTTGTAGTAATGCTTTGGCAAAAGTTGCTTTCTGCAGACCACTTAGTTTTACTTTTCTTCGTAACAAGACATTCCTTAGGCCTTGATAGACTCCAATGCCTCAGAGGAAGTTCCCCTGCTAACCCCACTGGCATGAGCAAGATGAAGAGCCATCTCTGGATTTGGCCTGTACAGCACTGGTGGCTCTCCCAGCGCCAGGCACGCTTTTGAATCTGCCGCTTTTGTCTGGTTCACAGAGAATCGAACTTTTCTGTTTGTATCCTCACCCATGGCTCAATATGTGCCGGCAAATCCTTATTCATGTGACCTAGCTTCTTGAGGCACCATTAGGCAGAGAATTTTTTTTTAAATGTGTTTCTGTGAGAAGAGTAAAATGGTGCCTTTTAAGTCGAGAGCAGTGGCCATGGCGCTAACCAAAAAGTAAAGTGTGAACAAGTCCCCAGATCAGGAGTCTCTCTCACACTAAAAATGCACAAGGGTGCCTGGGTGTTAATTAAACATTTTTCCCCAGAGTGCACCCTTGGATGAGAACGCACAAAGCTCTCAGTTGCGCTTGTGTATGGAGGAGCATTCCTTCCTCATGAGTGTCTCTCTTTGAGTGGCTGATATATCGAAACTTGAACCGATAGATTGAAGAATGGCTTGCCATTGGTGTCTTTAGATGCTCTGTGTACTTGTCCAGCTCATCTGAAGTGTCTCAGTCATCAGGCTTTGGGCAGGGATGAGTTCTAATAGCTTGACCGCAAGGGTCTGTCTTCCCCATCCTCGTTCTGGAGGTCTTTTAGTTGGCCCTCTGAGTGGATTTAATGGAACTCCCACAGCACAAGAGGATTCACACACTGGGGTGAGTGGAAGGGATTTTTGTACTGACTGGGAGCTGCGTGAATACATTGCGAGTCCTACCTACTACTTTAGGTTAATGTGGAATCTGAATGCTGTAATGAGGCCAATTTATTTATTTGTATTCCACACATCTTGTCAGTGCTCTTAAGACAGGAGGTGGCATGGGGCTAATCTGGGTCTTTCATCAGCAAAGTGGAGACCTACAAAATCAGTGATGCATTCCTCATTGATTGATGCTTGCTCCCACATTACTTGGCAACACCGTCATTATCATGTGGGATTCCAGGCTGCCCACAATAAAATCATCGATTTAAGTTGTCCTGCTCAGAGGATAGCTGTTAAGTGTTCTCCATGCTTTCACGCACAAATGAATAAATAAGTAAGTAAATAAATAGGTCATTTGGATCAAGGTTAAGGCATAAACGTGTGGAGAATGTATATGATAAAATTTGTAGAAGTATAGTGCCAAAGTTTTATTACAAATCTATTCTGAAGAAAAAGGAATGTTATCCCATCTTTACGTTACCGCACTGCAAGGTGTGACTCCTGGCCCATTCTAAGAAGGCCTGGACCGCATACCTTTAAATCAGTGTTGATAGTTCAGAGGGTTACGAGCTGACGTGCGTGTACTAGAGCTTTAAGGTGCACACCACTGTTATCTCCATATTCTCACCGATATATAAACCTCGCTTCTGAACGCAGAGCGTGCTACGTGGCGTACAGTTCTGAAGCTTTATCTTAAACGCACGAGGGTTCCTCAAAAATGGATGTATATTCAAGTAGGCCTAATATACTTTTTCAACACACAAAACCCTGTAAATGTTATGGAGATAAATACACTGACCTATTAATCAATGAAAAAAAGTATTGGTATAAGGTATATGTATACTGTGACATGACTCAGATTTGACAGAGCTAACTGCAATTTGGGATCAGAATTTAAAATATAAATGCTAAAAACGATCACCTTATATATATTGTTATGTTTTGAGAAGTATTATCAGATTTTATATGTGTTAACACAATGATTCTTCAAAAATTTAATTCGTTGGATTCATATGACTTGCATGTGGGCAAAAATTTCCATATCATGGCATCTTTGGAGCTCCTTTGTCATAAATGTTATTAAAGTTAGGCTCTATCACTTCACTGAGTCTATTGTTTATAAACTGTTCTGTTATCCGATAGATATCACATTGAAATTAAAGCTCTGTGCTCGGGTTCAAATCAGTTGCCGCTGGGAAGTTACTTTGACCTCGGATATCAACAATTGTACCTGGGTATCTTAAGTAAACGGTGTTTTCCCCAAAATAACATGCCACATCTGGCCTTTTCGCTATGCAACCCCATGGTAACCAAGCGATTTATTGGAGAACCTCACTGTTGCAAAGTAATCCTTTATGGTGAGAGATAGAATTAACCAGCAATTTGTTTGTGATATAAGTTACTTTGCACTTGTAAAGAAACGAAAAGGTCCAGATGAATGTGAGACTTTTGTGTAGAAATTACAAATTTGCCGATTTGTACTGTACGAGTTAAGTCGAATAAGCTAAAAGCACAGTCAGGAGGCAGACGTGTTTGCTCTCATGAGCAATTTATTGCCGATGAACATATGGCCAATATTTTGCCTCACGTCATTGCAGAGGGAAAACAAACATCGTGCAGTGTTAGCAAGGCAACTAAGGCAGACCCACTTCGCCAGCTATGCAAACGCACTTGGACAATATCAGGAGAAGAGCACTTGCTCCCTGGGTATATAAAGCACATCAGGCTTATCGGTGCGTGCACTCCTGACTTCCATTTGGAGATATTTCATTAACTGCACAGTGTCTTAACCGAAGCTACACCACTTACCCTCTTCCGTCAGCCGCCAGGTGAGCACATTTACCTTTATCACTCAACCTCTCTCCAGAGCAGTGCAAATCTCTCTCTCTCTCTCTCTCTCTCTCTCTCTCTCTCTCTCTCTCTCTCTCTCTCTCTGTGTGTGTGTGTTGCACGCGTCAGTGCGATTGTGTTCGTGTGCGCGCGCGTTTGCGGTACGTGTGTGTAATGTGTATATTAAGCAAAATTTGACCTCTTAGTGTCCGACCTCGCATTGAGACATACTTCAAATTTTAAAACAAAAAACTTAATTTGTATTTGTAGTAGCAAAACACTGAGGATTATAATCACATATGTCCAAATTACGCATCTGCACACCAAGCGCGATTCATTGTATTTATTTATTTATTTATTTTTGGGTGGGTGTGTGTGTGTGTGTGGGGGGGGGGGGGGGGGCAGGATAGAAGGGCACAATGTGTTCGTTCGTGGTATTCTGTAAGGACGAACTAGATGTCAAACTTAAAAAATTTGAAGTAGCACCCTGCTAATTGTTTGTAAACATGCTCCAAAATGCAATAGCCTAGATACACATCCACAATAAAATTACACATGTAATATTAGACCGAGTATGACGAACATAGTGTAAACTTAATTCTATGTTTGTCAATGTCACGGGAGCCCTACAAGGACATGCTGGTTTTCACTTTTTTGTGTCGGGACAATACGCAGTTATGTCAGTAGAGTTCGCTAGAGCATCAGAGATGCGTCAAGCATGCCACGGTGAACGCACTAGTGTCCATCTCTGTCCTCGTACCATTTCTAAAAGGAAAAAGGTCGTTTATTTGTGTGAGCAAAAGAGTACAGGCCTTGGCTGGATTCTACATAGGGATTTCGTATTGTGAATTCCATAATATAATTTTATAAACCTACACTCGCATAAAATGTATTTAAAAATTAATTTCTAATGGGCTGCAGAGACTAGAACGCAATCCCTAGACAATAAGATATTGAAAACAGGAGTGATTAAAATGATAATCCTTAAACCAATTTGTTTCGGGTGCGCTGATAAAGGTGCCAGAGTGACGAATTTAGCGCCATGAAATTCACCGTTACAAATAAACTGGTAGTTTAACAAACGAAGGCATCTCCCCAGGCCATGGGCGCTGTGTTAATCTCGTTGCGACATGATTAATCATTAGACGATTTGAGACGAATAAAGGCCGGGCGTTTGCCTTTTAGCCAAAGGTGCTAGGATTTCAGGAGCCAAACCTCAGCGACTGCTTTATGCCGCGGGGTATTTTCCAGGGGCAATGGCTTAGTTCCACAACCTGCCGGGCTTATACCAACATTCGGCACTCATGGCCTTTTAATCAGAAGGAAGGCACACGAATCGTTCTTGTCAGTTCACGCGTTTCTCACGAGCACCGAAAGGGAGACGAGGTTATATTATCAAAGCCTAAATGCTCGCCCAAGGCATCGGAACACACTGAAATTCAGCGATTAAAGCAAGAAATTATAAACGTCATTATAGACGACACTACCTCCGGGCGTTCTGCATGCATTTAGTGTGGGGATTTAGCCTACTTCTATATGAAACGTGTGAAGTCTGTTCTCCCTCCCCATTCATCAACAATAGTTCCCGCAGAATTCGGACAGAACAGATGTGAATTATCTGTATACTCTTATGGCATTTTCGTTGTTGTGGGAATTTAATTAGTGTACAGCCCCCTTTTTCCTGTCTCTTCTCACTGTGTCACAGTATAAGCCCATTCCGTTGCATTACCGGCACGTATACATACTGTCTTTAAATTGTAGCTCAATGTTGCTTGCTGTATTTAAGAAAATATTTTATATTATAAACTATTTAGTTTATAAATTTGAAGGCCATGTTATTATTTTGGTTTTACCTTATTCATTACAATTAGCCTATAGTACACTGTTGTAGCGGTAAATTAAAAATGGTGAAAGAATAGAGTCTGAAATATTGGCAAGTAATAATAAGCAGAGCACGCTTGCTTACATACAGGTAATGACTTAGCCTTACTTTACAAAACTGTACTACTGAAACAGTTTACAAGTTGGCGCCAAACTGTTGTCATACATTAGGGGCGTATTTGTTTGCATTCGGCTAAGAAATCGCTGTTCTTCAGTCTGTTCTCTCTCTCTCTCTCTCTCTCTCTCTCTCTCTCTCTCTCTCTCTCTCTCTCTCTCTCTCTCTCAATTACACACACGCACACATACGCGCATACTCAGACAAGGGAGGGCTGAGCATGAATTTCACTAGTCCTGCACCAAAGCAATAATTTAGGTATACTTGGCTAGATATACTAAAACCTTACTCTAATAATAAATTATATTTTAATAATAAGAGCAACAATACTACTACTACTACTACTACTACTACTACTACTACTACTACTACTAATAATAATAATAATAATAACGGTAATAATAATAATAATTGTCGTGATAGTGTTGTTATAGTCAAACACAACACTGCTAGTGTCAAAATACAAATCTGTAAATTATTTTCCTAACCGCATCCCGTCGGTTTCAAGAACATCAAAATAGTCTTGTGCCCTCACGAGGTAACCTGAAGTGCTGGGCTGTTTGGAGAGCAGCCTCGATGTAAACATCGTTGAATCCACTCATCTGGATTTACAAGAGTCGAACTAGTTAACTGAGCTGGAACCTGAGAGTATATTTCCAGAGCCTCAGTGAAAAGACGTGTGGCCTGTTTGAGCTACCTGCGAAAGTAAACAGGTAAACACAAGGAGATGGCTCTTGAAGTGAAGTATGGCCACTTAGCCTGTGAACATTTGCCTCTACTTGCCGAGTTCCTCGGTTCAATTGTTCAAATACGTCCCCTACTAAGTGGCCACAAACCGTGCACGAGCGCTTGCTCCGTCATCGATTGTAATGCGTGTGACGCTCGCGACTCGTGGATCTTTCGCCTCGACTAGACTGTGTGAAAAGGTAAATGCGTCGAAATAAAACAACAGATTCGTTTTTGTACATTATTTCTTAGTCGTCAATAACTCAATAAGTCGTCAATAATAAATGTTATTTCCCAAGTCTGAATTTCTTTAAATACTTAAATATTTAAAACGAGATGTATTTAGATGCTTCTAACAACCTGAATGGCTTTATTTCTGCTCTGTGCTATAGATGTGTTGAGAGTGACCTTGTGAAAGCGCTCCGAGTTCGACTTTGCTCCAGGCCCAGCCGGTTCAATGGTGCTATTGTCCCGCATATGTCGCTGCATGATTAATTCCAAGCAAAACTTCAGTGAAGCATTTACATATCAGGTAACTGATTATAGGATAGACCGAACAGACTAGGGAAAAATGCATTTTGGAGTAGTTGTTATTCAGAATTATTGTGCTGGAGACTGCTCATCGTCTTATATTTTCATCGCATTTCTATAGACCTATCAAACCGTGACACCTAACACAAAAAATATTGTTGTTGTTATTATAATAATAATAATAATTATTATATTTATTATTATTATTATTATTAATAATAATAATAATAATAATAATAATAATAATAATAATAATAATAATAATAAAATTGTATTAATCGGCTGTGAGTGATGGAGAGAGAGCGAGAGAGAGAGAGAGAGAGAGAAAGAGAGAGAGAGAGAGAGAGAGAGAGATATGAAGGACTTTCCTTAATATTGTGGAGGGGCTTAAAAATGAATGAAGAGATAGTCCATTGAATGCAGTTGAATGCCATGACAACTAGAAACAACCTCAGATTTATTCCAAACAGTTAGAACGTATTGTACACGGGCGTCAATCATCTATTATTTTGGCTCTTAAATAAATGCAAAAACTGCGGCCGGACAAAAGCTTCCAACAGGAGCCGGACATTTGTCTACATTTCCTCCATTGTCTGCAGCTTAGCAATCGGTTTGTATTTGTGTTTGCCCGGGTTCGACCACCCAGGATGAGCAGAGGACTGGCTAAAAACGTGCAACATTGTCACCCACATCACATACTAGAGAGGAGGCACAGGCAAAAAGAAAACAGAAGCGGGAGGGATAAAACCGAGAGGAAAGAGCACTGATCAACAATAATGCTTCGCTGTTCTGTGAGCTAGGGAATTTAAAAAACTGGTAAAAGTAAAGCTTAATAAAGGAACAAATCCAGACAGGAATAATTTACCCCGTTCCCAATTTGCTTTGAGCAGAGCTCAAACGATAATGCCTCATGCAACAGATTTCAACCTTACATCCTCTTTTTGGTTTGTTTTGCGAGATTTTAAAGAAACTAGGTTTGCAAACGTGTTTTTCTTATTGTCTTTTAAATTAGACAATAATACGATGATGAAGACTACTGGATCAATAATATTACTGAATATCGGATAAATATAAAAAGAAATATTATAATAATACATATCTGATTTTGTTTCCACTACGATGACTCTACTACGATATTTGATGACTTAATCATGTCCAGTGAAAGTCTCTTCATCCTAATCCCAAACTAAAATATTGACCTAAAAGGTTTACATAAATTATCGTATTGCAGATTATGCGGTCGTTGATATCGGTTGTTAAATAAATAAGCGACAGTATATGTTTCATTAAAGTTATTTTTAAAAAAAACTTGATGGCACTTTTTAGTGTATTTCAAATTTATTACTAGGAATATGGCGATAATTAGCAGCATCGTTTTTTCTCACAGGCAGTTTGCTAAAACGCGCTTTCAAGTAGGTCTGTGCGGTGTATAAAGCTACTTGGAGGTCCTTTGTATGTAAATAGGGTGTAAAAAGGCCCTCCCCATCTTTGTAATTAATTGACACGTTATACCACTCATCATGTTCTGAAGCACCAATGGTATAGGCTCGGATCTCCCCAAAACCCACAATTTCACATCGGCAAACACTGTCTTCATCCACTTGACTCCCAAGACCCGCCCACACGTGGCCAACCTTTTGCGTTTTTAATGCTTTTTCACTGCAGGTTCATGTGTTGAGACCAACCTTATATGGACTGATCAGTTCGGTAATGGCTTATTTCCCCCTAACACCCAGCGGTAGCACAATATCCATGATCCAGATATAGCACTCCGGTGTCATTCGCATTCTTCCTGGACTTACAGAACTGATTCCACCGCTACTTTATTTAGGCAATGGTTATCGACCGAGCCTCATGAGTCGCCTTCACTGTGCTTCGCGCTGAAACGGTACCGAATCTTTTTCACCAGATCTCGCTTGTGTCTTTGTGTTTTCTAAAACAGCGGATTGCCAAACTGGTGCAGCAACTTTCCTGCATTAACTGCATTAACTGCCCCAGAACATGTCGTTGACCAACACAAAGACAGGCTTTTCAGTGAAGGACATTCTGGACCTCCCTGACACTAACGATGAAGAAGGATCTATCACTGGGACTGAGGAGGATACGGAGGGTTCGGAGGCAACAAAAACGCCCGGAGTTCTGGTGCAAAGTCCGCTAGAGAACGTCCAAAGCCTCCCTTTAAAGAACCCCTTTTATGATAACACTGACAATCCTTACACCAGGTGGCTTGCGACTACCGACAGCATTCAATATTCATGTAAGTACCGTAAGAATCCGAGATTAATTTCGTGCACCGCCCTTGTAAGAGTGATTATTTAGACACCAGCAGTATTTAATGAACGTTTTATGTTGTGTAACATTTGTAATCTTACATCTTGTGCAAGGTTCGTTGAGCCTCAGTGTTGTGCTGTGTCTGTCCATTTTCACTGTTGCGCCTGTCGTAAGGCGTAACCCCATTATTTAGGTGTGTTACGAACTGGCTTTAATCGGTTCATATTTTCTCTTTAATAACTAGAGTTGGGCTTGCAAATAATTGTGTGCATGGAAACACTGTACAGCAATTATTTAAATTATTTTACCAATTATTTCAAGCTTTAGAGTAGTTACTTTGTCTTAGTTGATAATGTGCCTTTTGTTAATGAACAAATGTTTGGTTGAGGCAAACCACGTTTCATTAAAAAATAAATCGGTTGATGTCGTTAGTGAATAATTTTGATTGTAGTGAATTAGTTTTCGCAAAATAAGCAAAATCCATTTCCACACTGCTATCCACAGTTATCAAGTGCCCTAAAACAAGATTCGATTTTGATAAATTCACAAGTCAGCATGCTTTCAAAATACTAATGTAAATAGTAATATTCTCTTTGCTGTTCTACTACGCAGTGCACGGTCTATCTGCAAACTCTCAGGACTCGTCTGCAAAATCTCCCGAACCCTCAGCGGACGAGTCACCAGATAATGACAAGGAAACTTCAAGCAGCGGCAGCGACTCTGGTAAGAAGCGAAAAAGGAGGGTGCTCTTTTCCAAGGCGCAGACATACGAACTCGAGCGCCGATTTAGGCAGCAGAGATATCTTTCGGCGCCCGAAAGGGAGCACCTCGCGAGCTTGATTCGCCTGACGCCAACTCAAGTGAAAATCTGGTTCCAGAATCATCGGTACAAAATGAAGAGGGCGCGTGCAGAGAAAGGTATGGAAGTGACCCATCTTCCCTCTCCTCGGCGGGTGGCCGTACCTGTGTTAGTCCGAGATGGCAAACCTTGCCATACGCTAAAAGCTCAGGACCTGGCGGCCACTTTTCAGGCTGGAATCCCGTTCTCGGCATATAGTGCCCAGTCTCTTCAGCACATGCAATATAATGCACATTATAGCGCCGCCACCACGCCACAATTCCCCACAGCACACCACTTGGTGCAAACGCAACAGTGGACTTGGTGAACCCTTAGTGACTTTGCTAGGGCTGCATTTTAAAGACCTCGTTAGGGACTTTTCCAAACAAAAAAGAAAATACTTTGTGCAGCTTGAGTCATCCTCATCGTTTTATTTCGGGGCTGATGTGTGCGCCGTGTTTACATGTTTTCGTTCAGAAAACCGGGTCCAGCCTCTCCCCAGATCTAAGAATGTTACAGCTCTTGTGAAATTTTGTAAAATATGTTTGTGTGTTGTAGAAATGTTTTCTTTTTGTCCCTCGTGTTATAAGCACGTACAAGACCACTTTATAATTATAGAAAATTTTATTTCTTGCTTTTACAATGGACCGAATATATTTATGGCCATGAATAAAACATTGGCAACTTTTAGCTTATTTTATTTGGTTTCTTTTCTCTGTAAATATCTGTGGTAACTGTATGCAATGCAGATATATTTGGCCGCTCAGCTAGTCATAAAGATATAGTCTACCCGGTATTTAGGGCAGAAAAAAATGGAACAGCAGTTGACGATAAATATCCCTCATAAATATGTTGATAGCAGTTGCAACGCGAGTTGATGAAATAATACCCAATTTTTATAAGACTTTTAATAAAATGCTGTGTTTCAGAAATTTCGCTTTGGATTGCGTCTGGTTTTAACGGGGAAGTCCAGCTGAATAACTTGTAAAAGACTGGATTTTTGAGGGAGACCCCCTAATGAACGCTAAAGGGTCGCAGGGCGTTTCACGGAATGCTTTTAGGCTATTTTACAGGAAAGTTTCCCGGGTATGTTCGCTTTGTGCCCTACTGCCTTCAAAACGACATTAGTCGCCTTCGATTTTCTGAATTTATATGTATGATCACTCAAGCAATAAGAAGGCTAAAGTCACTTGTGAAATTGGGGTAAAAACCACTCACTTAATATAAGAGGTCTTCTTCAGCTAAGCAGTCTTTCATTCTACCGCTCTCGTCTTTTCAAGGTCCGCGGGTGCTCGACAGTTCCGATGTTGGAATGGCACATTTAGGAGAAAACATACCTATAATGGAGTTATTGTTCTGCGTTATCCTCTTTTCACTTTTAACCTTATCTATTCAGTCAATGAATTTGTTTTATTTGAGTACTATGGTAGGGCTTGTTTTAAAGGCTCATTGGACATCAAAATAGCCTATGTTAGTATACACTGCGTCCAATATTAAAATGGTGGTCCCAAATTATTACTGCTTTCCACTGCAAATAATAATAATAATAATAATAATAATAATAATAATAATAATAATAATAATAACGTAATCTATTAATTAATGTAACCCTTAAAGAAAGTTACGTAGCCAAATATTACTTTACAAAGAGACTCCGTGCATGAGTTCAATATCTAGAGTATCTAATTTATACAATTGTTTCCCGCAGAATCTTACATAGCTCGTGTTTTCCACGCAAATAACAACAGATGTTAGATCGACCCCCCCCCCCCCCCCCCCCCACTATCATTAAACAAACTTCTGAATTGACACACAGTGCTAATTATTTACAGAACCCAGTCTCGAGGGACCATAGATTTGTCCTAGCAAAGTGATCGTTGCTGGACAAAGTTTCATTATGCGTTAAAAGAAATATACATTTATTTAACACATAATGTGCCAATATCTAATATTTTTTCACTAGATTTTCTATGCTGTCTTATTTTTTGTTTCTTTTTCCGCAGACCACCTTGAATAAAGAAAGTGTCATGAGCATATCTTCGCAAATTTCTGTGTACGCTTAAATTTAGCCTTGTGCACAGATCCCTTAACAACATGGAGGTAAACAGTACATTTAGTTAAGTTTACTTCGGTTCTACTTATCTTTCTATTTATTGTTTGACTTTCGAATAATTATAGGCACTGATTTAAGTTTACAAAACGCACAGTTCATGATGAGAAACGTAAACACGTTTCTTATGTAGTTTATTTTAAGCAGTTAAAGGATACATTTTGATTTATGCAGAGAACCATTTTTTTCAAACGTATTTAAAAGGTAAAAATCTCGCTGGAATCTATCTCGATTCTGTATTAGTCTGTGAAACGTTCACCGGCCTTGCCGTGCTGGTCTAACTGTTGACGACATGTCATAGTGTGACAGAGAAGTCTATCGTTACACAATATACTGTACACGACATAAAAAGCACAAAGCCATAGGCTCGGTTGTTCTGGATGTTAGAGGCGTGCATTTTAACAGGGGGAGTGTATCCTTTATTGGAGAGAGAGACGGGGAGAGAGTGAGAGAGAGTCTCAGAGTTCTTGGTGCTATTCAGTCCCTTTATCTCGGCCAGTGCATCCCGAATCAGGGAGATACATCCTTGGTTTTTTTGTGAGCCTGTCTGTTGGTGCCATTGTGGTCCTTGTTGTACACGTTCTATTCCATATGGACAGCTGGGCCCACGAGAAGAGAAAGGGATCCTGCACAAAACCCAAATTGTGTCCAGCTTTCAAATGTAGCATTGTTGTCTCTCAAAGAAAAACGAATTAAAAATTCGTGCTATATCTATTCTGGAAAGAGGCAAACCCATTCACAGATAACAGGGAGTCCTTCTTCCTTGATATAGCAGTGCTAACAACAGTTCTCTCATTCCCTTTGCCCTCTTTCACACACCCCCTCTTGTCTGCCTGTTAAAAGAGAATGATTATTGTCTGTTCTGCAAAGTCTGTGGCGATGCTCCTGCAAAACTATTTAAGACACTAAATTGCGTGCATTTTTATTCCCTGTCTTGCTCCCGCGTTGTACACGGCGTTTGCGTATCTTTTTGTCGCTATGGAAAAAAATCTCACAACGCAGCGAGAATATACACGGCGAGCGCCGTATTTCATTGTAACTTTACGTATTATAGCTATTCTAATTTCATATTTTCGCTGTTAGGAAAATACGCTATTTGACTACATTATCATGACTATTTTTTCAAAAATAGTTTTTTTACAAAACTGATGAGAGGTACGCCTTGGAATTGTTCTGATTTTTGCTCTCTCCCTTAATTTAAAAAAAAAAAAAACCTATTGTAATACCAGTTATTGTAGTAGAACGCTACTTTATACCTCTTAGGCAGTTTGAAAACCACAAAGTCAGCCACCAATAGTTAACTAATGCCATGTTATCTGAACTAATTTCTAGTCTTAACTGAAGATAATACTCCCAGTTCTATCTACATCTGAAACATTCGTATGTCCCACAGTGGCCACAAGAATATGAGTGCGTTCGTAATAAAATTCCCCAGGTACCCAGGAGACAGCGCACAATCCTGGCTTCCTAATACAGCAAGCCACCTGAACAGAACATAGGGAAAATAACCCATAGTCTCTGCGTCCTTTTGCTACAAGAACTGTGTTTAGCTGAAATGCGTTTCGGTTACAGAGTATTTGAGGTTATAGACTCCATAAAGAAAAAGGCACAAGCATTTTAGCAAACATCGACAAGAATACGCTTAAACTAGACCGTGGATAATACCATTTCATGGCTCAAAATAGAAATTTTCAGGAAATGTGCACTTATGAGTCCGTGGATCTCCGCAGTCGTGACCATTTGAACCTAGACATGAATCATTTTGTATCATGCACATCTCCAAATAACAAGGCTTCTCAATGCCATAACAAGAGGGGCTTTTATTTAAAGGAAGTAATCTAGTATTTTATTGCCTCTCAGAAGATCCAGATTAGATTCACCCTCCGTCACGGACAAGACATTGAACAAACTGCTGCAGTGGGCCTGCTTCGTGCTGGGTAGTGAAGATGGGCGTATTGAATACCGCAAGATGGCGACAGAGCCCTGTGCATGGAAACCTCGTGCTCATCACCCATCTCGACCATTGTCCTAGTTGCATTTCATTCATGAAACACTATAAAGAGCTCTTAAGTGTCCGTCTAAATGAGAACACTAGTCTTTAATTGCAAAGGAGAGTTACAATGCTACCCAAGAGTTACAATGCCCAAGCTAAATTCAAAGTGAATGTGTCAACGTCAGTGACTCGTGTGTATGTGTGCGTGCGTGTGTGTGTGTGTGTGTGTGTGTGTGTGTGTGTGTGGGTGGGTGGGTGCGGGGGGTGTTACCTCGTAGCGCGAAAGCAATGAAAATCCACTGAGAGGCGCAGTTGGCTCGTGGAAATGAATACCTCATGCAGCCCGCATCTTTCGTCACACTGCCAGTTACTCCAAAGAGTACTTATGGACTTCAATGTATCTTCAAACTGCACTAAGGATTTGCACAACCTCAAGGAACAACAATAAGCGTACGATAAAAGGAAGCAGACGTTTACTACCAGCACGTCACAGTTTATAGATTGTTTAAACAGTTTAACATACTTGTATTCTTAAATCGATATTGTCCTGAAAAAAAGCAGGCTACATTTTTTTTTACCCCAAACACAGATTAATATTTATATTGTGACCTTACATAAACGTAGAGACGTATAAAAGATACGATTTAAAGTATCTGATGTTTATTGAAAATACAAAAAATAAAGGTGATAACAATTCAAGTGCAGTGTTGCGCCAGGTGGCGCTGTTGTCACACTGTTGACACAAGTAATACTCGCCACCTGGCTACACTGGTTAAAGCGCTTCCTTGGAATTTTTGCATGTTTTCAGGTTTGTGTTCATGCTTTTCGGCAATATTTTGCTTAGGTTGGCTAGCCTTCAACAGATGGCTGCACTTTGGCCGACCCTCTTGGCCAAGACTGAGTTCAAGCAGTAGCGAACTACAACAGGAAGCGATTTTGGTTGAGTCTGTAATTACAATAAGCCTGGATAGCAGTAACACGCATACTTTTTGACATGACGTGATAGAATATACATTTCGAGACCAACTAGCCAAGATTAAACATGTTTGCAAAGTTACTGGATGGACTTCTTCTTCTTCTTCTTCTTCTTCTTCTTCTTCTTCTTCTTCTTCTTCTTCTTCTTCTTCTTCTTCTTCTTCTTAATTATAACAATAATAATATGTTATATATTATATTAAAATAGAAAAAGCAAACCTCATGGTCTCATTAGAAACTTTATTCAGACATTTGCACTGAAATTGTCTTATATGTAAACACACTCAATTACTTGGCATTCATGCTTGGTTGGATGCTGGAAGTTCTCCCAGGTCAGACTGGTGGAGAGCACTTCTCCACAATCACAACAATGTCATGGCTCAGTGATCATTCAAGTCTCCTTCACTGTTCCGATGCCCATGCCTGAACTTGGTGATGCAAGGAGGTGAACACACTGGACATCACTGACGTCACATGGTACAAGCTGACGAGTCTTGTGCACAGACATGTTTTTTTCCTGTCTTTCTTTCTCTTGTATTATTTCAGAGTTCATATACCAGGGGTAATGATTTAAAAATTGCCTTGATCAGAAGCATGTTATTTTGTATTACTGATTTTTAAAATTTTATTATAACTGGAGAAACAGCCATGGACATTCACATAGGTAGGGTCTGCTGAGTTGTTGTATGATACTATGTTTGAATAGTTGTGCAAGTGGTAAAGTGTGAAAATATTGTTTATTATTGTTTTATTTATTGTTTTTGTTTGTTTGTTGTTTGCTTGTTTTTGTTTTTAGAAGTACTTTAAAAATCATTTCATGAATATGATCTAGTTGATGAGTTGGAACACAACATCATACCATGGTTCACAAAATTCTCAGCGAAAACCGCTTTAGTGCAAGTAATAGAAATTGACATGAAACATCTAGCATTATAGTTGTCAACCTTATGAGCAAACAGAATCATTCAATTATGACTACACTTTTGGCACAAATAAACTGCACATCATATGCTGATGCGAGCATCCCTACATAGCCTACTGCTGCAGAAGAGGAAGAGGAGGAAGAAGACCAACTACACAGCATAGTAAGGCAACGGGTGCTCTCTTCCTAGAGTGTCACATCATTTATACTAAATTACATAACTAAGTGCTCATAAATGTTTTGGGTTTTTTTTCTTTTCTCTGATTTTGTTTTGCTAGTATGATGTGAAACAAAGAAACATGAAGGTGGTCTTCACTGACCTTCAACCCATGAGAAGATACCTGGCAAAAACACATTTGTTTTCACAAATGACATGAACACTCAGAAAGCCACTTTATTAGATCAACGTTATCCCTGCAGTCACAGGCACTGTATGAGGCATACACCTCTTATAGGAGTACCCAATGCATTTACAGTTACAGACTGGACTCCAGCTACTGGCATGCATCATTTGTCAGCATCCCTCTTATCACCAGTTAGCTTCTGACCACCTGATCACTACTGACCAAGTATTTGGGCGATTAGCCACATTGCACTTACGTTTTCAGCGTTTGGCACACACCCTTGTCTAGAGCAACTTAAACTACTGCTTTGTAATCTTACATAGATATCCTCTTTAACACTACCGAGGGAGCAGCATGATGGGGGGTATTGAGCCGGTGTAAGTTCATCTGCGGTGCTGCGGGTTAAAGGCTGCGCCTGGCTGATGAATTCAAGTAGATGGGCTACAGGGTATCGTTGTCCATTTATAGAAAACTCCTGTACAATGTTGATACATTGTCTGGAGAATGTGACTACAAAGTGAATGTTTCTAATAAAGTGGCTGGTGAGTGTAACTGTCCTCTGAAAAACTGCACATCTTTCCAGGCACTGGGCCTGTAGATGAAATGAAAACCATCTTCATAGTTCTTTATCTAGCAGTCCTACAGTCAGATCTTGCCTGTTAATGAAGGGTTAAAGGTTGGCCAAACAATTCTGTTGTTTCTAATAATGAAGCGCCTGGGGAATATCTCTCTTTATGTTGTTTTTTTTCTCATTTGATTTTCATTTTATTGCCATTATACATATAAACAAATGTTCAATGCAATGAAAAGCTTGTCTTGCTCTGCTGCATCTCATGGAAGCTCAGCGCAATGCAGAATATATGTCCTTTACTTCAGATGATGCAGTGTAAAGCTGAGTAACTCTATAATAGTTTCATAATTCTAAAATAACTATGGTACAATCATGAATGGATTTTCCACACACCTTCTGCAATTCACCTGGGAGGGCTAACATTTCTCAAGGCTTCTCTTTATCCTTCCATAGCAAGTAATGTTATGGTTTCTTATGTACCTTTAGATGCTCTGGATCCAGTCCAGTCTCATCACAGGATTGAGTGAAATTAATTATTTGAATTATCAGTGGACAAAGGCCTTAAAACCTGTCAAGGAACAGATCTGTCTCTAGAGCCCAAAGTGAAGAAGCGCCCAGCAAAAACCACACTGGCTCCTGACCAGTCGAAGGCTTAGTCGTAAACAGCTGTGGCTGAACAGATGGTCCATAGAAAAGTTTAAGGGAGCAGAAGTTAAGCTTCTCATGGAAAAATGTTGAGTTTTCAGAGTATTCCCTTCCAAATGGATGGGTTTATTCATTTACCACAAAGGCTTTAATAACTAGAACTGGAATTAGAAAGGTGGCTTAAATGAAGGCTGGTAGCTGAAACCAAGACAGCTTTCTTATCTTGCCCAGTACCATGCTTTCATTCTCATTAAATCACAGTGAGTTTATCACTAGCCACAAATGGACACACCCCCATAAGGTAAGTCAACTTCTGCAGTTACGTTAATGACTTACTTTATTCAGATACATTTATTCATAAGTGGTTCAGTATTGGGTAGCCTACCTGTTTCTTACCTTTTTGCAGTTGAAATTTTTGGAGGGTTTTTTTGCTACTAGCTTTTTGTCATATGGATGTATAGCCAAAACACAACTGCTCAAGAAAAGAATATTATTAAAATATTAATTCATTATGATAATTAGCTCCAGAATAATAAAATTGATGTTAATAATAATATGATACATGTATATATTGCTGTTCTCAAACTGGAAAGATATGATTTGGGTTTTGAAAAAGGTGATGAACGAATGATCATGGAGTGATTGAGATCACTTTAGGTGCTAACACACTTAAAGAAGTACCCTTCAGTAGGGAAAATGAACTTGGGAGCAGTGAAGAGTTTGGAGAGAGAGAACCATTTCGTATGTCTGGAAGTGTAGGACGGAGAAGCACAGAGAGTTGGCACAGCCATGGAAGGCTTTCAAATGCTGCAGTTTGTATTGGATATAGGAAGGTACCAGGAGCCAGTGTAAATAAAAGAGAATCTGAGTGAGGTGAAATGTTCTCCAGCTATGTGCGATAACTGCTGCTTAATGTGTGTGGACTGGAGAATACATAGGGCTTTAGTTAGGATGCCAGTCAAAATGTTATTATAGGAAGCATGTCTAGTCATGATAAAGGCACTGAGTAGTTTCAGTGTCTTTGGTTATAGCAATTATGTAATACACAAAATACATTGTTGATCTAATGGCAAATGTTCCTGTATATTTATTATTATTATTATTATTATTAATAATAATAATAATAATAATAATAATAATAATAATAATAATAATAATAATAATAATAATAACAATTATAAAAATAATTACTCAGACGATTGCACATAGTCACCAGCAATCGCCAATAATGCATATTTCCTAAGTTTTCCTTAGTTTTATTGTAGCGCTCTGGACATACTCAGGCAGCATATAATCTTTAGATGGTATACAATGTCACATTGTTATTCCTTCCCTTGAGAAGAAGTATGGAGTTGGACACTCATTGCAGCTAATTCACTTCAAAGCAAAAGTAAAAAAAAAAAAACTCTTTTAATAAAAGTGAACAAGAGTCTGGCAGAATCAAAATTTGAATGAGATTCAGTTTTTTTGAGAAAAAACATCAAAATTTGACTTGAGGCTTTGACAAACATAATTACAAGGCATATTAAATACGAAAAACAATACATTACAATATATGAATAGTTTAAATAAAAAAGAGACAGAGAAAACAGGACTGTGGAGTTTACATATACATATGCACTGGTATAGCTGCATTAGTTTTCAGGTAGAGGTGGGATTGATACATATTTGCAGACTAAGTAGGTCTAGGGTGTTGCAGGTGTTGCAGTTAAAGAATATTTATCTGTGGAATTTAGACAATACAGTTGACTGTACAGAACACATTATTTTGAGGTGATGCTAAAAGAATTTGACCATCATTTGTCAGTTATTGAGGAGGTCCAGAGTCTGGAGAAGCTGCTCCTGGCCCTTGCTGTTTGTGTTTTGATGGTCTGCTATGCCTTCCCTGAAGACCTGTAGGAAGGTGTGGGGACATTTTAACATTTCATTGAATCCTTTTTAGTTTCACATACTAATGCACTCATCGTGTTAACAGGTACTTATAAACTTTGAAGAATTTCAACTTATAGTTTGCATATCCTCATAGCAAGAAATGATAATGATAGCACATGATTCGTGTATTATAATATCATCAAGATATAAAAAAGACAACAACTTTGTAACTCTGCTTATCAAACAACAAACAGGCCCTGTCTGTCTGAAGGCAAGGGGAACTATGAAGTGGTTACAGAAGGACATTTGTACCGTGTGTGGCAGAGAAGTGCTATACTTGTTGTGTGCTCACAGCTCGGTCCCGCAATCTGGATTGTTGAATAAACAGTCTTTGCTTACTCAGGTACAATGCATGTCCTTAAACAGGGAACTGGGGATTTTGAGAAAAGATTCAGCGATGATCATATTTGCTCTCTTTCTGGAGTTACACAGGCCCTTCAGAGAGAGCAAGGTGTGGACAGAAGTCATTCCTGTAGTAGGTATTATATGTTTCGGGCTCTCCTGTGTGGTCCAAAGCAGACGTTTAGAAATTATGTGAGGGTGTACTCTAATGGAAAAGACGTACTGTGCTATTAATGCCTGTGGTAGGTGGAACTCTAATCACCACAGGTTATAGAAATTGTAGTTACAGAATTTTTAATTTACATCAGGCTGCTGTACAGTCACCACTGTATGTGAAACTAATGATCATTGGGTCATCTGTACACTCTGGGAACTATATGCAGTCTATGCAGGTGCAGCCGTTGTGCTGAGAGGGAAAAGAGTCTGTGATGTGCTTTTCTTTAGACTGAGGGTTTCCTGGAGTCCACCTGCTGCTCTCAGACAATGGCACCTTTGTAAACCTTTAATCCTCTACGTTTTCTTAAAAAGTAAAAGGAATTCCAAAACACAGAACTAAAATACAGCTGGTGCATTTGATATCACCACCCAGTATCTTCACAGATACTTCTAATCATCTGATCATTTTCTTGGAGCAATGTGCTTGCTGTGGCTACATGAAGGCATGAACACTTGGCTCGATATCCCAAGCCTGTTTCTGTAGGAAAACAAACATATGTTTCCATATGGTTCTAGAACGGAACCAGTGGATATGCTGACTCAGGTGGGCTTTTTGGGTCATCGTCAACATTTCCCCTCGCTCATTTTTGCAAGCTTGTTGTGCTTTGCAAATACAAGGTCACCTCAATCTAAGCAGTGATTATTGTTGGGCTTCTTGTACTTTCTCCATGAGTACACATATGGAGAATACTGCTTTGCAAGCAGCAACGAGGAATGGAACGCCATGTTTCTTTGTTCTTTCTTACAATTACTGTGACAAAGGTATTATTATACTGCCTTACACCAGTTGCGTAGTCCATCCATCTGTTTAGAATTATGTCAGCTCACCCTATATTAGTCCACATTTATTTGCTTGCTTGCTTTTTTGTTTGGACAGGAGTCCTCTTATACATTGCCAAGGTGGGTGATGATGGCTTTATACTCTAAATCCCTCAGGCCTGTGTCTAACAAACTGCCGTTGCACCATACACCAAGCAAAGCGTGAGCATATTAATACACAGACCCAAGCGCAGTCAAGCCTTGAGAAGGAGAAAGGAGATGGATGTGTAAAGAAGAGCAGACCTGGACTCCAGTGCAGAGGTACGTCAGCAGTCACACTCACATTCATTATGTCTCAAGTTGTCAGTTTGCCCTGACGTAAAAGAGAACTGATGTCTGTATATTACTGTAAGTCTCATATTTTGTAGGTTACTCTCATATTTACAGCAAAGCTTTATCACCAACAATTTTCATCTGCTTCAGAAGTGCAGCACTAATGATGGAAATATAATCAAATATAAATAAACCTTCAGTAACTTAACCTTTTGTACCTATTTGTGTGTGTGTGTGTGTGGGGGGGGGGGGGGTGATCTCACACACACAAACAGTAAGAGTCACTTGGTATAGCATGGTGCCTGGGCTATGTGTCTGGATCTAGGTTAGACTGCAGGAACAACGATCATCATAGCCCATACAGAGCTTGCTGCAGAGAAAGAAGTGGATAATAAAGTTGAGTTCCTCATGTTGATCTAAAGCATGTGAAAGCTTGGCAGATGTCCTGAAAAGAAAGGGCAGCTTGCTGAAGATATCACAGAAGTATCTGTTCATCCTTAACTCTCTAAGTGTACAAATGACAGCCCCACTGAGCATTTTTGATACTATGGCCTACAGAACTCTATGAAAGATGAGCTGAAGATAACAAGGGCCTGTTTTCAGCAACAGAGAACCTAAAGGAGTACTTTTCAACTAGACCCACAACACCAGTAGTGTATGTTCATTTACCACGGACAGTCATTCCAAAAAGGCTAACTGTAGTGGCTCAACACACAAACCTACAGAGAGCTTCCAAATTCCGTTAGTTAACATATGAAACAGGTGATTATAGAGCTCATATTCAAAACTGCTCACACTGCACTCCAACAAAAAAAAAAAAAGGTCTTAAGATGAAACAGAGAATGTCTAACCAAAACTGTAAGACTGACTTCTTAACCTTTACCAAAACTGTTACTTGTGTAGCTTTTTTCAGCTTTCAAACACTGGAGCAACACAATAAAAACAGTTCTGCTTACTCTTGCTTCACCTGAGGTTTTGTGATTTATACGAAAATATAGCATATTTTCATTGAGCTAAATCACAGTAAGCAAGCAAATCATATTACTAATTACTAATTCCTCCCTCTGGCAAAGTACAGCACTGAAAGAACAGATTTACAGCAAAATTTACAAATTCTTTTGAATGAAGAATTCATGAAATTGTGCTTTACAAAACGGGTTTCGACTAAAATGAATGATAGCCCCAACAACTTCGCCCTGGCTGCCATTATTTGTGAATTTCAAGGCAATGCCTTTCCTGGTCTTTGTGAAGTGCGAGGAAGCACGTTGTGGTGAACCCTACACTGCAGATGCAGCAGAGAGATTAGGCTGTAAAAGATGGAATGTTCTTTTAATATTAAAACTTCAAATAACATTTGCAGGTACACTCTTAAGAGTACAATAAGCTTTGGTTTGTGGAGTGGAAAGTTTGATATTTTAAGCTGCAACAGCATTTTGAAATGAGTAATCTTTTTGTTTGTTAATAGTAGGCCTAAAATATTCTGCACCTTAAGACAGTGAATACAGCAGTAAATGGGTTTTATAAACACAGACAGAACTTTATTGTCTAACTTGTAGCCTGAGATAGATAGGTTCATGTGAAGTGAGATATACGCAGAAGCCATTATAAAATGATTTAAAAAGAGGTTTAAATGGTACGACACTGTCAGGAATTCTTTGTCTATGTTATATAAGAATTCTGTGAACTGTGGGATAGGAACCGTTATCAATTCCTGACAACTTCATTACACCAAAGTGTTTTGCAAAAACCTTCAGTTTTCAGCCAGATGGTTTTGTGTGGCCCTGATTTAGGCCACAGAGTACATTTTCAATCTTTTTATCAGTCTTTGACTATTTCCCATATATAGAGGCTATCAAAGTTGATTGCTTATACTAAATATAGAAAAAGCTTGTATGCAAATGCTAATCAGTGCAAATACCAATCATCAGTCATATCATATGCATATAGTCACATGCAAATACTAATCATTGTACATTCTAATGCATTTTAAATAACCAGTTGCTTTTTTTGGCCAAATAACAACTAACAATAACAACAAAGAATTAAGGTCCAAAAGTCTTTTTATTGGTCAGTTCTAATAGTTTCATCCATAGACTTCCTTATTCTGTTTTATCAGTGACACACTGAAGATAGCAAATGTCTTTAGTGAGGCAGAAACTGTGCAGTAGTGGGAAAGTGAAAATGCTGGTCCAGTGTGTAGCACCACATCCCTGTGGAGAAAAGACGTCAGAGTATTATTAGTATTTATAGTTAGCAAATCAGGGTGACAAAACAACAGCAACTTTTTTCAGTGAATTTCCACCTATGTAAATAAATTAAATTTATTGTGTTTTTTCAGTATTGCACTGGAGCAACTAGGCTAATGTAGCTAACAAATAAGGTAATCTTACAAATTAAGTCTACCAATTAGCATCTTATGAACTATGTGCCAAATCATCACAATAATCATCTCAAACTAAAATAAGCTGTTACATAAAACATCAAATAGACTTGCCTAGTCAAATAAATTTACTTATGTGGTGTGACATATTGCTATCTATAAAAAATGGATTGCTAATTTACTACTGGTAGTCATCTTAAAGTTGGAATCACTTTCTTTTTTAAAAAACCAACTGGTTCCAGTGCACTTTAATGACTGGCTCAGGTAAGAGAGTGGCTTAAAGGCAGAACTGTATGAAAGTTAGAAGTGATGTGGATGATGAAATAATTCAAGTTTGATTTATATATGTAACATTTTACCTACAGACGTATTCTTCTTCTTTACAAACCTTAGCATAGATGATCTTACTTAGCCGAAGGAGGTCTTTATTTCATTTTGCACAGTGCTGACTGGTAGATATGAGCTTTTGTTACTTGTAAGCTACATTAGCTTAGTGGCTCCAAAACAAAACACTTGACATGTCTTGGCTGATCAACTCTGTTTAAGGTGAGTAAAATGTTGCATACATTTTCACTAAACTATTTCTATAACTTTTCATTTGAAGATAAAACATTCCTAACTGACATACAGTATCACAAAGTTTCAAGTTTTTTGATCTACTGTGTACAGTCAGTAGAAGATTCAGACAATTGAATCAGACCTATTGGTCATAGCTTTTAGTTAGTGAATGTAAGCTGGGTTTTTCCATTCTAGGACCAAAGCCTGTGAAACCCTTGGTTTAGAAGGCCTGGTCATGTTCTGAATTGTCATTCAGGAATCATTGCCTGGCACTGAAATTCCTTTGGTTCTAAAACAACAGCAGTAACATTGGTCAGGGCCAGAGGGGTGGCTGGTACAACCGTTGCTTTCAAGGAATGATTTATGTCTGCTCTTGACAGCAGACCTTTACTTACCTAGAAGTGTTCTTTATGGCTACGTGAAACAAAAATTTACATCAGGGTAACAGTATATGTAAAGAAAGCCTCTGCAAAGAGTGGAACGTTGTGCTTTACTTAAAGAAAATTGTTTGAATTGTTTGGTGAAGTCGCTCATTATGGATTATTCACCTCAGTGACCAATGGCATGCAGTTCTGATGTGGTGGTTTAATAAAGGCTGATTAATACTGCAGCACTCCTAACACCACTGTTTTTAAATGGTGTTTGACTTAATTGGAGATGTGAAATGGTCATCCATGCCATGGACTAGGTTTTGTTTATAACAATTTACACATCTGTACTGTTATTTATAATGATACCTGTTGCAAAATGTGTGTGTGTGGTCTGTGTGGTGTGGTGTGGTGTGTGGGGTGTGTGTGTGTGTGTGTGTTTTAAGTTATGGGTAGTACTTAATGATGTTTATTGCATTTAATGCTGTTAAAATAATAAAACTTTAAAACATTAAATCTACTGATGCTGAATCTACACTTGGCACACAGTTGGTTTATTAATACAAAGGATTTTCTGCATTTAGCCTACTTGACACAAAGTTCATATATCTCAGATCTACCTCAGAACACTATCTGATATATATGCAAGATATGCAATGCAATCTCTGCTGCAGTCGGAGAAGACTACAAACATCTACAAAACATCTCAAGTTATGAATTTTCGCCCATTATTTATTCAGCAAATGCTGTAGCAAAGGGTTTTATTGATAGAGCTGCCCAGGGGCACTGCATGGAGAGAAGGGTTAGGACAGTTCCAAGGTCCTGTGACTGACTGATTATTTTAGAACATTTTTTTTTCATTGGGGCCCAATGCGATATCTTTTAATGGGGCCAAAATCCCTATTGACACCGCTGGCTCTTCAGCATACTGGTTTAGTATTAAAACTACAGTGGCAACTATTTTTTCTCATAAGAAATGCACTTACTACAGTCTGCTATTATTACTGCTACCAGAACTATTTAACCATTCAAGAACATATGGTACTGATACGACCAATGCCACTGCTTGAAATAATACTACTTCTGCCTATGGCAACAACGTTCTACTGATCTGTAATCACCATTGTTTTATTCTGTGATTCTTGAGTTTGACATTCAACTAATTTTCTGGGTTTAATAAATGAAATGTTACTGCAAGACATAATCAATAATCCTGACAGACATCCTTATTTGAAAACTTCACAGATTCATTCAGTAATACATTAATAAATTCATTTATTCAATTTAGTAACTTTTTCCAGTCCTGTTGCTGGCATCATATAGTATTATATATTAAAGTTCCAATCAGGTATTGCTGAAACGGACTATAGTTTTGGGACTGCAAAAGATATTTTAATAAAAGAAAACAGCCGCCTGACAACAGGGCAATCACTCAAATGCCCGAAGCGCGCACACACACACACGGTGATTCTGAGCTAATCACAGAGCAGGAGATGTTGATGGCGGGAGACCAGACTCATGCTTTTGTTGCAGGTTCTTGCACATTTAATCAAAGCCTGTAATGAGATGAAATGAAGGAGCTGGGGCTCTTTTTTTTTCAAATAATTATGTGCTAAATGTGTAAAAATCATACACAAAAAATGTATGCCCCTTTTCGTTTCCTATGCATAAGCATTCTGTGAACCTTCAACATATGTAGTATCGAAGAATAAAGCTAAGAATTTCCAAGAACAAAGTGCAAAGACTTTGAACTTTTGAACTTTTCCCTGTAACAAGAGGTTTCAGATAGAAGAGACTGAAGTGGTATCTGATTCAGTGGCCATATGCCTGTTTTTCTCAACTAGAATTTGCTGAAAAGTAGCATTACCCCAAAAAAATTGCTTCAAATTATTTTTTAGTCTGTTCAGACAACACTTAGGAAAATTACAGGGTAATCAGTTTGATTTGTTGCTATTTTTCAGTTGCTATTTGCTCACAATTGCATCAGGGCATGCTATAAATGAAAAGGTGGCAAAAATGTGTCTATAAAGCACTGTAGAGGGAGGATTTTTGTGCATGGCCAGGATGTTTACGCATTAAGAAACTGGTCAAGTTGTACTGTTCTTTTCCACTTGTGTGTGATCTATAATTGGATGACGCAAGTGTACATAACCATACTCTTTTCAGATTTCAGTTCAGGCTCACATATTTCATCTGCATAAAATTCGCTCAAAAAAGTGAAAAGTCAATGTCTATGCAACTATACAGAATTTCAGACCCTAAAGATGATTATTAAGGTCAAGATTTATAAACTTAAATTTAGTTACTATATTTATTTGGCATGTATTTATAAACAAAAACATGCTCGTATGTCTTAAAACATGCTAACACATGTTATTACAGTTTCATTATCTAAATTTGATTATGTAGCAATAAATAAACAGATAAATTTGCTACTGTGCATAATCCCATGATCAGTGATTTTTGTCATTATATTTTCAGGATGTTTCATATAACCTAATCCCAAAATAGATTAACACAGTGTTATATGCACTACTAAAGGCATTCTTTCTTTAGCCATAGGTCTGACGCAATACAATTCCTACATGTCATAAAAACCTGGCACACACATTTTCTTTGCTTTTTGAAATTATTTCTCTAATAAAAATAATCACAGCTTTTAACCAGATTAGGAAAAAAGGCTTTCATTTTTGGATGTACTGGTTTGTTCATGCATACAAAACTATAACGTTAAACTCTGCTTACCATTTCTAAACAGTGAAGCACACAGTGAAGCACACTTTCCATAAATAACTCAGTTACCTTGCTTTGTATCAAATAGCAGATATCAGGTATGTAATTCTTATCCAAATTCTTTATTTCTTACATTTGTTAACCATAGCAAAATATAATTTTTAACTGGGCTATAATTGAAGTAGGCTGTGGAGCACAGATTTTATTTTTATTGACTCATATATAACATCGAAAGTTGATGGGCTTTCTCTAATAAAACTACAGCTCAGCTTTGAGATTTTTGGCCAGCGTAGATATAATAAAACTCCTGTTTATTCCAGTAGCCCCTATATTACTTTGTACACTACGTTAATATTACTCCATGCCAGGACAGCCAAGAACACTTTCTTTTTATTCAAATAAAATCGGCAAGCTACTTACAGACTATTATATGTTTTGGCTATGAATTTTTTTCATGCCTCCTAAGTGCCAGTAAGAAGTATATTTTTTTGTTCTGTGAGGTTTGCATAATCCAGTTAGTACTAGAACGATGCCGCGTCCACTGGCTTACGGCCCACTCAGTTATGCGCAATGGGCTCTGATTTCTTACATGACCTCGACCTGCTCCACAGCCACTTGCAAAACTATACGATATTGTGCTATCCAAATGTGTGTGCTTCAGTTGCAAATACAGTTAAAATCTCAGACTATTCTTGACCAATATTATTACTGACATTACGATTCTCTCTCGCTCTCTTTCTGACTCTTCTCTCTCTCGCTCTCTCGCACTCTTTCTCTCTCGTGCCCATTTATCAGAAAACATAGAAAAGTTCATTTCAAAGAGCTAATTTCTGATTGTGTCAATCTATATAACCCACTTGTAGCTAAAGTTCTAAAATCCCACCCGTACCTCACACTGGGCAAAATATAATCGATTTAATGTTTATTTGATTAATGTTTGCCAATTAGATCACGTTTGCAGTTTAGCGATTGAAACAATTGTAGCTAACCGATATGGTACATACGATGCTTAAATGGTATCCTTGTTAAAGATTTGCAGACGTATACCACTGGGAAACGGATTAGAAAAGTTACTTTTGCCTTCAGGTTAGAATTTTACTGACTCAAACCATAAGCGTTTGATAGACACCGCATAAAATAAAAATAAAGAGACCTTTAGAGACCTGCTATCAACCACAATATCAGTTTCAATAGAGACGTTCATACACAACTGCTTACTATTCTTTTTGATGTTCTTTCCTCGAAAAAGTGCGTTTATGGGGCTCACTCAAACCTAATATGTAAACAGTTTTCAATCGCCCTCATTGGTTTATCAACCAGTGGTGTAACAGTGACCGACGATAAACCAAAGAATGACCCAAAAATGTTTTATATATATGTTGTTACGTATATTAAGATGGCTTAAAGTCACATGCTTCTCTCAATTAACATATAACCACAATTACAAGAATATACAGTAAGTAGGAAGAACATTAATTCATTACCAGTGTTCTTAATACAGGTCATTTTAAACATTAAAACTGGCTGCCTTTAGCGAAGCATTGTCAGAAAATTATATGCTTGGTATACTCACATTAATGCGCACTCTCCAAGAGAAAGATATTGCAAATACTTCTCAGTGGATTGGGACAGTACTCCTCATAGATTATACATGTTCTCTAGTCTTCATCAAGGGAAAGCAATCACAAAATCGTTTCATAAACTCCGTTTGGATCACATTTCGCGCGATATGTCTGCTGCGTTACGTTAAAAATGTTAAAAGCAGATACAAGCGAGTCATGCGTTCCTAGATGGTCCTGTATCCACGCCACTGTTTTTTACAACCTATTAGCGTCATTTCGTCCATCGAGCTCCATTAATTGCATTTGAATGAAAACTTGGGCTGAAGAATAACGTTTTGGAGAGGCCTGTCAGATACTTGGTACTCTAGGGAGGACCTTTAACCTTCTTAACGGTGGCTATGCACTGCTTAAGGAGTGCTTTCTAGGCAGCTAGGGAGCTGGGACAAGCACCTGCTAGCTTTTTTAGCAAAATGGTTGACAGCGTAAGAAGTGATCATGGCTTCACATGAAACATATTTCAAAGATACTCCACACAGAAGAAAGAATTCGGGATTCAAAAAGAATAAGGAATACCGTTCCAATGTAACAAAACAGATTCTAGTGGTAAAAAAAAAGCCAAAGGGCCTCATTAGAGTAATTTATATGGTAACTGTCTGTTCATTTTATTGTGGCAAAAAGTACGATGACACAGGCATTGCACTAAAAGTTTGCAATGCCACATGTACGGTAAGAAATACGTGATGTCTAGACGAAAATATAATCATAGGATTATTTTTATCGACAATAGTACTGACAGTCCCTGACAATACAAATGGCAAAGTCTGATGTGGACTGTGGTGGAACCATTAGAGGCATAGTGGCAAGTTAATTGGCATAAAAAGGAAATGCTTAGATGTTCTTCAACTATAATTGATCACTTTACGTTGATTTCTGCAGTGCGAGTACTAAAGGGGTATTGATTACTACGTCTGGAAAACAGCTTGAAACAAGTTGCTTTTAAATACAAATGTAACCTTTTAAAGTATGATTTGGCACCATATTCTAGTTTAGTTGAAGTCCCTGCATTAAAAAAAAATTAAAAAAAATGAAAACTTAATATGTCTTCATCCAGTCCAAGTGTTTATATTAACATGCTGACACTGTATGTTAATGCATACAAACTTTCTTCTTGGCTAATAACAAAACATGAAACTAACTACCTTGTAAGCAGTCTTTTGAGGCGTATACTATTTAGATGTAATCATGTAGGGTCTGGAAATGCTGGCATTAAGTTAAAGGAATATGCAGATGTTTACATGAGATGCGAATGCTTTTATGCGTGTCAGGCCTGTTTAAGATCTAAATTATGAAGTTTATGAGCAAAACGTTAGAAAAAAGGGATATAGCGTTAGCATGTAGCAGTAAGCGCAAGTACATATGCTGAGTTACACTAAAATGCTTGCGAAGCTTTAAAATACTTTGCACAATTTAATCCAATGTATGAGCAAATACTTCACAAGCTATTTACATTAAGGCGCTTAATAAGATAAACGCGCGTCGGCGGAACAGGCAACTTTAGCACTGCACCCAGTGGGCCCTGACATCTTATTATTTTCTTGTAATTGCAAAGTTAACAGATTTGATGTGATGATCTTAATTTATGTAAACTGTGCTCTAAATTAACGAAATAGAGAGGTTCGTGTGTTGGCCGTGAATCTGTAGTTCCGGTTCCTTGTTGCACTTGGCTTCTCCTTGAGCTTGTGTCTAACTTTAATTGTGCAATTAAAAACTATTAACATGCATTGGATCTTTTTAATATTCGTGGGTGTTTAATTTAGCGAGGATAGCCGCCGTTAGTCACGACTTATTGAGGGACCTGTCGTGCGCCTTGAAAATATTAGAATTTCGAAGTGTTATTTCCTGCCATGTATTTGTCAAAGTTTTGGAGTTATCCCACATCATACTCTATTTGTCCAAACAAATAAAAATATTATTTTTGTATGGGCTGCTCCCTCTCATCATTTAAGCTCTTCTGAAAATATACAGTAAGCTACTACAGTATTGCAGATGCGGACGCTACCCTGCAAAGGAGCCCATTTTGCTCACTCCGGACACTTTGTTCCGGCGTTGGATCTTTGAGATGACGGGTCAAGACCTCACCTCTCACTCCAAGCGCTCTTGCCCCTCTGAACCCTCCAACTGCGCTCTCCGCCTTGATGCATCAAGCACTCCAGTGCACACAAGTTTTAGCCCTTTCACTCTGCCGCAGACCACAGGCGTTCCTTAAAGTTGGAAGGGTTTTTGTTTGTTTGTTTGTTTGTTTGTTTGTTTGTTTGTTTGTTTGTTTGTTTGTTTGTTTTTTAAAGTGTGACCACATTACATCGTGGTCATTCATATATCAAATATCAAAGATTAAGTGCATCTCGGGTATAAAGAGCGTATTTGATGAATACGGCACCAGTGGTTTCAATTCTGATGGCTGGCCAACGGCGCTTAGCATTTCTGCTGCCTTTATCAGGGATGGGAGGCAAAGAGTAGCTAGAGGTGATCACACAACATCTAACCATCTCAAGATCAAGAAAAAAAACCACTTCCCTCAGAAACTATACTGCAGCCTATATACGAAGTATCAGGTTATATTCTATAGCCACTTTACTGAACTTACTCTAATATGTTAAGTGTACAGCCTCCTAAACAAGCCACTTTGGCATTGACTCGCATGCCCACTAGGTACAATTTTAGCCAATATAATTAGGTTAACTTTAATGTGTTTATTAAACTCTGATAAGACAATGAATGAGAACCGCATGCACTTATATGTAAGCATAGCTCACCTTTTGCTGAGTGCATTATATTATAAAGAATATCAGAAGTACGGTATTTGAAATCAAGCAAGAACCTTTTCCGTGGGATCCTAATTTGATTAAACATTCACTAAAACGTCCCGTACGAACACAAAATATCAAATTCACATTCGTGCTATATTAAACCCGTTTATTACATCCATATTTAGAATAAATACCTACATATTATATATTGTAAGCTGGTTTTCTTACTTTGGGTTTGCATTGCAAATCCTTTCACGCATAGACGCTCGAAGGAGCGCGCAACACACGCACACACCCATACATGCGTATATAGGCGCTCGCCACACGCATATACATACAGAGTTATATAGCCTATATCTATCTATCTGCTGTATCGCAGTGTCCACATGACAAATCATCTGTTTCAATACCTCAGTAAGTGTGATCCGGTGCCTCCCAGTCCTGTCTGCATTTGTTACTCTGCTGATTTGTTCCTTAATGAAGTATTGCTTACTCACGGATTTTTTGAAAAGTGAATTGTTACACTTGAAATCCTGAGCGGTCAACCAGCCACTGGGTTCGTCTGAAGCAGACTGAGGCGGTTAGTTGGCCCGCGGTCATGCTCTCTGCCTTAATATTGCACAAGGTTGAGTGGTCGGGCTCATTTACCTAATGGTTGAGACGCACATACCCTGGCCAAGTTTCTGTGAGCAACTAAGTAGCCTAACCTGAATCCAGCCTACCGGTTCCTGACATAAACAAAACACATCGGATATTTGTTAAATATCAAGGTATGTCAAATGTTTGCCAGCAAGCCAAAGAAGCAGAAGTAAATTAAATGCTGATGAATTTCTAGGGCTTGCGTTAACATTTTAAAAGTGGAAGCTGTATGCAGGGTTATTGACCTTTCATATTTTTTCTTTTGTTTGTGGAAGTGGTGATTTTAAGGCACTGGAATAAGAAAATGAATTGTGTATTTTTTCGATGTAGTGTCTGCTGTGCAAATCAGAAGTCTGGTTTAGCTACAAAATTCTACATAATTAAACTACGGTTACAAAAATCATTTCAATGTTACGTACATTCTACTTTTGAGTCTTAACGACGGAAAATAAGCAACTAGACATTTCATAAAGCAATTTAAACATGCATATATCCAATGTGTATCAATATAGTACAATTTTTACATTGTGTATATGTATACAATGACCCAACGACAACAAAAATCTCTAATTTGAAAAACTGAGCTTTCGTGTTTAGGCCTTCTTGTATTGATGTCGCTGGCTTTCACAAATATTAGACTGAGCGCTTGGGTAAAAGACGACTCAGTGTCTTTCAATTTAAACTTTTCATATTTAGTAAAAAAAAAAACCCGATGTATTTTATTTTTCAATTTTTTTTAACAGTAAATTACATTTGTGAAATAACAAGTGAACTATAGCTCATGTTCAAGACCTTTTCTGTCTGTGAGCTTTTTTTCTGTTTAAATGTTTGGTTGGGCAATATGTTGCCTATAAGCCACAATGTTAATAGTTACAATACATTCACAGTTTATTAGCTTAATAATTGAAAACAGAAAATAACATTAAACACATTGTGTATTGCTGGAACAATAATAATAATTATTCTAATATATTTTCCTAGTGCATGCCTACGGCAAGCCAATATTATAATAAAGAATCTGGTAACCTAAACTATTCTCTTGAAATGTCGGAAAAGTGCAAAACTTTATAAAGTTCTAGAAAATCGATAATATGTAGAAATATTTACCTTTTTTAGACGTCAGGCAGTATTAGACTATATTTGCATTATTCATTAACAATAATAACGTAAAGCGAGACCAAGACCAAACCCGTCCCCAAATATATATATATATATATATATATATATATATATATATATATATATATATATATATATATATATATATATATATATATATATATATATATATAGTGAGAGATAGTGGCTCTTCCTTTTTTAACTCGAGGTAAAAAAAAAAGTATACATATATGACTCTCTCTCTCTCTCTCTCTCTCTCTCTCTCTCTCTCTCTCTATATATATATATATATATATATATATATATATATATATATATATACGTTTACGGATTTTACCTTGAGCTAATTTGGAAGAGCCCTTCTCTGGTGGCACAAAATGATTCTCAAGACGCATAAATTAGGTCATACAATGGAGGGGGCCTTCATTGTGCCTCTTTGACAGTGCGCGGTGGCGCTTATGTCTCGTCAAAGTGCTCTCAAACTTGGGGGAAAGTATGGAATTCCCTATTGACGCAGAGCAACAGACCATCGAAAAAAAGTCGAGTTGAGCCGCTGAAGGGAATGAAAACAGTGTCTCAAAGAAGGGAACACTCATTTAAATGATACTACTACTGTATAACAAAAATGGGAATTATGGAAAGGGGAACATTTTATTCGACACAATGCTTACCATAATATGAAACTAACAACATTTTTCTCAATTATCTTGCAGAGATGTCAATGACCATTGTTTGCTCGTCCAGGACGTCGCTCCGCCCCTCATGTTTGTCGTAAACCTGGCGCCTGGCTACAATAAACCCGAGATAAGAGTGGCCAGGGCTCGCCTCCTTCTCGAAGGCGATCAATCGGATCTCAGGCATACTACAAGCACTCTCTTACGTCGACGTCCACGAGAACAGCGCTGATACAACAACACGGCTGAGCTGCTCCACAAAACATCTACCTGCTTTCTGAACCATGTCGCTGAGCCCAAAGCACACGACACCTTTCTCAGTGACAGATATTTTGAGCCCAATTGAAGAGACGTACAAGAAGTTTAGTGGCATGGAGAGCACGGGGAACCTCGCATCTCCACTGGGAGCATACCGGCAACCTCAGGTGTCCCAGACGGGCATGCAGCAACACTCCATGGGCCACAACGCCACAGTTGCTACCACCTACCACATGCCTCACTCCGTCTCCCAGTTCTCGCACAGCGCTATGGGGGGATACTGCAATGGCAGCATTGCCAACATGGGGGATTTACCCTCTTACCAAGAAACTATGAGAAACAGTGCAGCAGCAACAGGGTGGTACGGCGCCAACGCGGACCCAAGATATTCAACAAGTAAGTTGTATTTTTTTTTAGTTTTATTTAACAATACGTTAAGGTTATCAGAAATATATATATATATATATATATATATATATATATATATATATATATATATATATATATATATATATATATATATATATATATAAACTTTTCAACGACGCACACTTAGATTAATGCACCGAAATTGATTAATTTTACGCACCAACAAATATCACTTAGCTTTTATTTACAGACATATTTTCCTTTTGCATTTGTGACTGACATTACACAGACTTTGCTATTTTATTCTATTTTATTCTATTTTTACTATATTTACTCTATTTTATTCATCCTTTCCATGACTAAAGCTATTATAATTGTGGATATACTGTATGCGCAAATACTATGTTTTCATTTTCAAAAGCAACATGTATATTAACGAAAGGTGGCTAAACTCGACTTTATCCTGGTACTGCTAATGATTGAATGGCCGTACATGTTTATGTATATTTTTAAGTTTCTAGATTCATGGGACCTTCCACAGGTATGAATATGACAGGAATGGGAACGCTGACCGGTATGGCGGACGCTTCCAAAGCCATGACGCCACTTCACGCTGCTCCAAGGAGGAAACGAAGGGTGCTCTTCTCTCAAGCACAAGTCTACGAGCTCGAACGGAGATTTAAGCAGCAAAAATACCTCTCCGCGCCAGAGAGAGAACACCTGGCTAGCATGATTCATCTCACCCCCACGCAGGTCAAGATCTGGTTCCAGAATCATCGCTATAAGATGAAGCGACAGGCCAAGGACAAAGCTGCGCAGCAGCTGCAACAAGAGGGCAGCCTGTGTCAACAGCAGCAGTCACCGAGGCGGGTAGCTGTCCCCGTCTTGGTTAAGGACGGAAAACCGTGCCAAAACGGTTCAAACACGCCGACGCCAAACCAGCAGCAAATGCAACAGCAACAACACCAGCAACAGCAGAACGGTTCTGGGGTGGTGCTCACTGCTGCGAGTAACTCTATAAGTCAACACCAGAATCAGCAGGTCAATGCACTGGTGCAGGCCCAAGACCTGGAAGAAATGTCGCCTAGTCCTCCATCACTTCACTCTTCACTGAACAACATGGGACAGATTGACGCTTCTGTAGACTACGCTAACAACATGGTCACATCAAACCTGCTTTATGGCAGAACGTGGTAGGACTGGCCACAATTTAAATTTTATACAAAAACGTACACTAACTCTAAACTAAACACGAGGCCAAAAGCAGACGAGACTTGACATGTCTACTGATATGAGAATGTGGAACGAATGTACGGACAACACAAGGCTTCGAGGCAAGCCTGGTGCGCCACTAATTCTTTTCGAGGGCATGATTTTTCTACATTAGACACTTCTGCCAATGAAGGACGTGGTGTCATTTTTAGCCTTATTCTGTGCGTTTTGGACTTCCCATTATTGTTGTAGTAGAAGGTTATCTGTTGTTGAACAAGGTCGCTGCTCCTCGTCAATGATAAAGACAGCAAACGGGATGCTAGGATATCAGGTATGAACTAAAGATCTACGTATGATCATCGAGTGGCCAGATCTTGCAACGATCCTTCCGCAATGAATACCTGAACTTTTTATGATATGACTATTGTAAGCTAATGTATCCTTTTAGAATAATGAAAAGTAGGGACTGTATATTTGGCTAACAATTGAGTTTCTGTTTACTTGTAATATAAATGTAATTTTTTTGTTGTTTATTTTATTTCTTTTTGTAAGTTAAGACAAACACATACGCGATGGCTGCTGTATATGTTTCAAATCAATTGAACGTTAACAATAAATCAGTTGGAGTGCAAGCCATTCTCCGGGAGTTAATTTGGAGTGCGTTTTGATTAGGCCTGCGTTACGACCGAGCGCAAATGGAAAGGAACATCGATGAGCAGAAAGTTAACAAGATCAAATGCTGAATATTAACAGCTGGAAAAGCAATATGTTGCTTCTTGAGGAGGATAGTTTATCGTGCAAGTTACGATGCTTTACTTTAAATATATTATGTCAAATGCAGACTACACACTCCGCGACTTTTTCAAATCAACTGCAAATCAAAACACTTTCAGTAAATAAAAAAGATTGTTGCCAAAAATGTGGAATAAATCAACTTCCGAGATTCATTTATATTGGATTTTATGCTGTCTTTAATTTATCACCGTTATTCATTTTTGAAGAGGACAGCGCTTTTATATCTCAGAATGAGCAGGTCTGTATTTGAGTAGTTGATTTGGATGATTAACTACATAAAACATATGACTTTTTAGAAATCAGTTCTATTTTACATTGCTATAGTTTTCTACATAAAAAAAATTAATAAATAAATAAAAAAAAACGAGCACTGTATGGAAATATCAGATAAGTATTTCTTATTTTGAAGATTGTGTGTGTGTGTGTGTGTGTGTGTGGGTGTGTGTGTGTTTGTGTGTGTATATATATATATATATATATATATATATATATATATATATATATATAATTTATTTATTTTAATTTTTAATACTTTTGTTAATTTATTCTAAGTAATTAAAGTTTAAAGTATCCAAATTTGTCAGACCTAATAGGATAATGTTTTTGGTTTTGTTTTTTTGTTTTTTCCACGGGCTTATATTTAATCTTTCGTTTTCAAAAATAACTAAAAAGTTATAATATTAGAGAAGGGTGAAAACTAAAGTATAACTTAAGTATATTTTGTTGGTTTACTTCGCCTGTTTTCATTGTGATTTCTTTCTTCTGGTAGGCTAAATTAATTTGTCATTTGCGATACACGAGTTCTGTGGAAAATATAGATATGGCATAGTGTATGGAAAGCTTAGCTAATAAAGTTTTCATATAGCTAAAACAAGTTCAGTGAGGCAATAGAAATTCACAACAAGTACTACTAAAAAACACTGTCAGTATTAAAAGAACCAGATAAATCTTGCGGTCGGTGGCGTTACCAACATATTCGAGAAGAGTCGTAGCCTAAAGACCTGTTGACTCACTTTTGACTAAACTATTCGAAGCCAGAAGCTACATGAACAACCATGCTGAAGAGGCTTCTGTACTTTTTCATTTATGAGTGGAATTATGATTAAAGATATAAAGTTACATAGAATAAGAAAAAATGTCACTCGTGAGTTCGCCCTCCAGCTCACTTTTGCATGTGGGCTACACATGTAAATTATGTGTCTTTAATTGTTGTTCACGATGGTTGCAGAGGGTGTATGAGTAGTCTTATGGTTCCAGCAATTAGATAATACATTTCCTGGCAGTCTCTTTCAGGCCAATCGCCAGGTTTACTTTGTGCAACCATAGATTATAGAGTGATTAAAAGTATCCACGAATGCTACTCAGTGTGTCTACCGAGAATCCCATTCAAAAGTGGCGGCAAACTCAATCCACTTTTAAGGTGCATTATGAAGAGACTGGTTAATAGTAGCGATAACTTCTGTCTAACGTGCAAACTCGGGTTTTTGATTAGCAGCCATTTGGCAATTATTGCAGGCCTTAAGCATCCATCTTTCTCCTGCTGTAAAACAAATGTCGAGTCCACGCACAGTTACACAAGATTATGTGGTCATTATGAAATGGCTACTGTCCGATAATGGCTGTTTTGTTCGACATATTTGAAAAGCATGCCTTAACCTGTTGCCACCTGATTACGATAGTGCTTTAAGTGGCATTTGGAAGACTGAATGTGTCTGCAGATTACGTCCAAATAATATTGCGCTGGACAGTGGCTGGGAGTAAACAATGGACTATGACTTTGTTCTGGTTTCACTGTTCACAGTCTTTAGAGGTGAGCTATAAGGGCTCTGCTACAGTTCTGCTGGACAACTGTTACAGCTCATGCAGCCCTTCATATGACACTTTTGCTTTGTTATTTGCACCAAACCAATGAACGACGCATGCCGTTTATTATCCTAAAGGCCTGAATATTACATTTACTCTCACTAATAAACATAAGTAAAGGTGATAACACTGATAGCATTAAACTAAAAATATTGTAACTTATTGCTATTAGAACTGATACAACTATAATGACAGGCTGTATTTCATATACTTTGTGTAAGAGTTGCTCAGCTATATTTTAGCGGGTATCAAAGTTTAGTTCATACCTCGTTTTTACTATTCGTCCGCGTGTTTACCAGAAGATGGTAAGCTCTTTTTTTTTTTTTTTTACTTTATATCTTTTAAATACTTGGAAAACATAAAGGTTCAAAGAGACATTTAGTATTTCTACTCTCTAGTTCTACGCTGTCTTGGATTCCTTGGAGCGCCATTCTTTGCTGCTAATTGCAGGATCCAAACGAATCCTTAACAGCGAGTAATTTGAATCCAGGCTAGAGGCCTTGCCTGTATTTTCCTCTGCCATTATTCTACTTAATATGTCAGAAGGTCTGATCGCAGAGAAACCTTTTCAAGTTCTATTGATGTGCCTTTCAATTGACCATGGTGACCTAGCAACCTGGCCAACGCTAATTGGAATAGGCTGACGTCAGGATTACAGTTTTTGTGGGAACAAATGTAGTGTTCATAAAAAAAAAAATTACAAAATTATTAGAACAATGACTGTAGACTATATCTAGGCAAAACAATATGTGACTGTATAAAGAAAAAGAAAGTGTTTCGAATTATAAAATGTAATTCTCAGGTAATGAACATATAGGTTCCATGAAGGCATGACAAATATCAATAACTGTTAAATATTCATATGCAGAAATGAGAAGGAGAAGGCTAAATTACCAGGAATAAGGCCATTGATTTATTTGTTGCACTATGATGTGCAAATCAGAGCTTATTTTCTGAAATGATTTAGCCACTGAGTAGATTTTTATAATTGTTTGGAAGCAACTGGATAGTTTGTGGATGTTTTTCACACTTTGCTAATCTGAGAAATTATTTAATAAAATGACTGGAACCCTTTGCCACATTTTTAATTGTTTTCTCTTTTTTGAAGGAGAGAGAGAGAGAGAGAGAGAAAGTATGATGCTCCCTACCCCCACCAGACCTCTGTGACAAGCTGCAGGCTGTGTCCCCTCCAAACACAAGAGCCACTTCTGTTACTACCAATTCAGGAGGTCTGAATATAGTTTATTTCAGACCTCACACTCATGCAAAGAGAAGTATGGTATTCTGAGCTTCTTAAAGCAGTCTAGGTCATATTTGAACATAATATACAATATCTGTTGGATCTGAATAGTTGAGCTGTTAAGATTTGTTTCTAAAAAAAGGTCTCTGTGCATTGCTCCCTAACACACTGCTCCCAGTACTTTTATTTTCATGGAAACTCTTGCCAAACACAGCCCTGTATTCTCAAACATGGCCCTGTATTCTCAAACACAGCCCCATATTCCCAAACACGTGCCTGTATTCCCAAACATAGCCCTGTACTCTAAAACACAGCCCTGTACTCCCAAACACAACCCTGTATTCCTGAACATGGCCCTGTATTCTCAAACCTGGCCCTGTATTCCCAAACATAGCCTTGTACTCTCAAACCTGGCCCTGTATTCCAAAACACAGCCCTGTATTCCCGAACACGGCCCTCTATTGCCTCCTCAGTGGTAATAGAGGAGCCAGTTTTTTTTAAAGAGCATTACCACCAAATATGTGTTGCCAAGGTTTTAATTTTATCTTTTTACAGCAAAAGACATTTATACATTTTGAGCCAAGTTCAGCATATGACACTGGTTGTGCCATCACAGGGGTCCTATGGGTTGACCTAATGTAGTCACTTCTTTTTCATATGTTTATGAAAATCCATCAGCAACCATCAGTGCTCTGGGAAACAAAAACTTTCCTAATTCCAGCTATTTCAATCTGGAGAGAAATGGCAGGCAAATAATCATCCTCCAGCCGAACGAAAAACATTTCAAGGATGCCAGAGGACTCAGAAAGCAATCCTCACTCTAATACATTTCCATAAAATTAAATCAATGATAGTACATTCCAGCAGTGTCTTTGCTGAGAATTATAGCACACACATAAAGTGGCACACCGCGCACACACACACTCACATAAAAAATGCAATACTTTTCAAAAGCTTAAAGTATCTGGTTCTGTAGTTCACTATGAATACGTCAATATTGTGAAAACAGTTCAATCCTCTAAAATCTGGCCTGTTTCAGATCTACAGAAGGAGAAATGCAGAGAGAGAGAGAGTGAGAGAGAGAGAGAGAGAGAGAGAGAGAGAGAGAGAGAGAGAGAGAAGGAAAGAGGGAAGAGTCCCTTATTACCAAACCATGTCACATTCTTCCCAGTGCCTGCTTCTGCTACACTGGCTAGCCTGTAATCCCCCTCCAAGTTCCCCATGCATCTTATTCAGGTTGCCCATAAGTAGTTAAAGAAACTGTTTTCAGTCACCACTAATAACTACTGACCTAGAGTGACACAGGCCCACAATGGCTTTGCAGGGCCCAAGCTGCCCAGCCAAAGAAACTGATTAGTACTTGAAGAGGTTTGAAGCAAGAATCAATGGCTTGTCTGTCCCTTCCCGCTGGGTTTGGCCTAGCTGTAATTATGGCAGCGTACCATTAGTTACGCCTCATTAAGTTTAGCAAACACCCCTGAAGGAAAATTTGTTTACCTTTAAACAACTAATATAGTCTGTATTAGGGTCCATATTGAACCTGGGTGGAAGGGGCAAAGAGAATATAAGACTGGGCATATGTTAAGAAAGTGCAAATGAATGATTCCTTTTGAATGTGAACGTTTCGGGAGATGTCCCTTTAAATGTGAAAGTTTTTTGAAGAGTTACTGTTGTTAGTGGAATATCATAATAAATAATCCAAAAGTATTCATGTATGTAAAATATGTAAAGTATGTATGTATATATGTATGTATGTATGTAATATGTATATGTATTGATTAAATGATCAAGATGACACTTTGATGGCAAAACGGAAATTGGAGGCCTGACTTGAAGCCTTGGGAACATTTATTCAACTCCAGTAAACTACACATTACTATAATAGTCCAGTGCTCCTGTTTTGATTACTTTCTGAGAAGGACATAAAGATCAAACCTCTTATTTCCATTTTGTCTTTAGCTGCTATGTTCTAAAAAACAGGTCCATTGCCTTCCTCTCTGTCAGCTTACATTACAACACTTGATGAGACAGAGCTTTACTCCTCTTCTCCTGCTAACTGTATTCCAATATAGATTTGAATTACCATCATAAAAAGGCTCTCCATTTGATCCTTGGCATGTAGGAATATTTTATAAAAAATTTATCAAAGTTTTTTTTGTCTTTGATGTCTAAACACAGGCTATTTCTTAGCATTCTGTTTAAATATATAAAAAAGGTTAGTATGCATGTATAAAAATGCTTTAGATAACAATAGCATCCTCAAGAGACGGGAGTGTCCAAGTTGTACTCACTCCCCAAAATTCAAATCGGCCTTGAATGGGTTGCATTGTGAAGTGCTGAAGTATTCCAGGTCGCTGCAAGGCCTTTACAATGCTACACTTTCTAACTGGTGCACAGCTTCGGCCCAATCCCCAGTTGCCAAGGCGATGACCAGCTGCAAAGCTGGGCCTTGTTTGTTTATAGGAGAAGGTCTGGATAACAGTTCAAATGGATCCAGGCAATAGCATGAATTGTTTGTGTGTGACCACTTCAGGAGTGCGAGAGGAATGAATGAAGTTGCATATGTTGGGGTTCTGCTTTATTATGTGTGCAGTATTGTCAAAAGAACTTAGCCCATTATACGTCCACGCTTAGACGCTCACGTGGACATGGGCTTTCATATGCACAAACACACACCTGAACATACATACACACTAGTACACAAATTTCAATACATACTCAAACTGTCCAGCCTATTCAAGAATCCCAAATCTTCCCTTGTTAATTGTTTCTATTGCTGAAGCTATTACTTCTATAATAAGAAATAAAAAGCAATACTTTTTGAAGTGTTACTTCAAAAAGTGACAATAATCAAGGATTATGTAATAATTTGCAAATGTAATTATCAAATGTTCCCTGTCCCTAGCCTCACAGGACCAATTTGGTCTCTGAACATATGTATATTAGTTTAGGAATAAATAGGTTAACATAGGTTCATATCCTTACATTTACCCATGGGATAAATCCACTAATAGGTTTAATCAGCCTAATTAAGACTGACAAATGAAGTGACAAATGCCTGCTTCATTAAGTGAAGATGAGCCTAAGCATTTCAGCGCATTTGTAATTGTGCTGTCCCTGCATTCAAACAGTGCTGAGCAAAACCCAACGCACAGACTACGCAAACTCCAAAAGACAAGCCGGACCACCCACTTTCTTTCCAATTATCATCCTGCTACAACCTGTCTCCCCTTCACTGTTCACCAGTAGGCACAGCACTCCAAGGAAGGCATTTGACTGTTGTTCCTCTTAATACATTTCTAGACGGTTGCTTTGGAATCAATAGCCTGTGGTCCATGTGCCCCTGAGGACAAACAGGATTACACCGCAAATCCCACGTTCCTGCTACTGCACCTCCTCCAACTACTGTGTTACCAAGGGGTCAGACTCTCAGACACTCAGAGCTGGTATGTAGGCAAAAGATTTGAAGAGACAGTGCTAATGAATGAAAAAGGTCTCTACATCCATTAATTCATCCTTGCTTCTATCTATCTATCTATCTATCTATCTATCTATCTATCTATCTATCTATCTATCTATCTATCTATCTATCTATCTATCTATCCATCCATCCATCCATCCATCCATCCATCCATCCATCCATCCATCCATCCATCCATCCATCCATCCATCCATCCATCCATCCATCCATCCATCCATCCCAAATTGTATGTGTCTGTCATTTCATATTTGTCTGAGTATATCTGTGCACTTGATCCTCCATATCACTTTTCATGCCTGTTCCCTGACGCATTACCCATAACCTGCTTAATATGATGTGCGCGATCCATGTACATTATGCAAATGAAGCCAATTAGGCCAGGAAGCGCTTGGGATAAAGGTGTGCTACAGCTGGCTGGCCTCTTAGCCGCGGCAGACGTTGGAGTGTTTGTTTGGCCTGATTTAAGCAGCTGGTCGCAGAGGTTAGGCCTAGCAAGCAGGAGAAAGGACACATTCAGCCTGCCAGTGGGGGGTAGTGGCCATCTGAAAGGGAAAGTTAACTATGTTTTAGCTTCCTCTTTACAGCATCCCTCCTGGAGGTGTATGTTGGGATTGGTGAGGATAGGGTGAAAGAAAGACAAAAAGCATGCAACCAGTTCTTGGTGTTTTCCCACAAATCCTCTGTCCAGCCACACTTCCCTAATCCCGACAGCTCATTAAAGCTGGGCCTGATCAGTCCTGCTGCGCTCTCACTCACAAGACTTTATTCTCAAAAGGGACGCACGGGCTCTAACAGAATTGATTTGAATCAATGTTCAATTGGTTATGTGAGTAACTGGAAATCCATGGCCAAGGCAATCAGTTTAACAGATCATAGGATGCTTAAAATCATTATTGTTCATTATGCTGGAGTTCAAAATAATCAATAAAAAATGGGATGGGGGAAATGGTGGAGTAGATATTTAGTCTACAGGATAATTTATAGATTATTTTTTCAAATAATTTTATATTTTGTTTGTATATAAGAGTAATGTTATTCAGTGTTACTACATATAAACAAGACCTTCAGAAGAACATTGTTTACACTGATTAAGAATATATATATATATCTCAGCTAGTTCAGAACCAGTATTTCTCCACAGTTTTTTTTACCTATTACATATCACCTAAATTACAACAGGCAGTTATAGCAAACTCGCAGTGCCTTTGCTTCAGTTGGGTTTTGCAGGGTGTTGTACGGGGTTATACGTTTTTTTCTGAATGTATTATGCAGTTGCATTCTAATCGGCGCCGGGAGCTGCAGAAAACGGATCAGGTAATTACTGTACTTTTCAGGACTATAAGGCCATAAATTAAAATCTCCAACAACTTCTCAAGTGACAACTCATCTAATCATAAGGACAATCATGGAGAGGCTATGCTGTTTACTGATTGCACTAATCAAAAATGGCTTCTTCAAACGGCTCTAATTGGTAAGTTTATCCACAGAATCACATAGCAGATATACAGGGGACACTGTCGTGATTCGTCCAGCCCAAATATCCCATTTGCATTGAGTGCCTCCAGACTGCTCTTGACTCCCACAAGTTATCAGCAAACCAGACAATTATTCATCAGACACAAATTGGCACATCGAAGTCAAATCAGGGAATTATGGAGAGGAACACCCAATGTCAGGGCTGAGAGACAGAAGATGGCCTTTGATTGACCGCGTTGCCCTTCCAGAGTCTTCGTCCACATTAACATGTTTAATTCCCCACTGAGGCCGGACAAGTGCTAAACTCAGATAATGGCCATTTAGATAGATAAATGGAATTTGGTTATTTCCCCATTGTCTCATGAAATCAAGACATAATAGTACATGACGGAACTTGGACACCTCAACAAATCCATAACTCAAGAAAACTGAAATATCTGAGAAATATAGTAGTGTGAGATGAATTCAAGTGTAATTCGGTGTTCAGCATAAATAAGCGAGGAGCAGTAGCACCTAGTTTATTAGACAAATGATCGATATTCTTGTGCACATAACCCTGTATCATACGTGGTTGTTTTAGGCTGTTATTAAAGTTATTTCTGGCAGACATGACAACTGCACTCCAACAACAGGAACACTTTTTGGATTAAAGTACATTTCACTTGAATGCTTTGACTCCCTTCTTAAATCTGTGACACTGAGCAAGGTGAGGCAGGATGCAAATGCTGAGGCAAAGCAATGTTTAGGGTAACCGCTAATGGGGTATTTGGTCCAACAGCCTGAAAAAAACAAACCAAATCGGAAAACATAAAGATACGAACTAAACAATGGGAAGAGAAAGAAACGAAAGTAAAGATTACGACAACATCGGAAGATAACATCAGAAACCATGACGCCTAAGGGAAAACAGGCAAGAATACAGGTGTACAAAACAAAGGGTGCAGATAAACAGATAAGATAATATGGGGACAGAAACGAAATCACGACGCCAGGGAGGGTGTTGGAGTTGGAGACCACAACAAATATCCCCCTGATCTTGATTAAAGAGAAACTGTGGCCTTCCTGCATACAATTATGCCCGAGAGCTTTGCTTTTAGGAACTTGGGGGACCAAGACGATACAGAGTTTCAATGATTATATAAAGATCTGCTTTTAAGGCGCTCAGTTATGACAGAGAGCTATAAGGTTAGTCAAGCTCAGCATGAGCACAAGAATAAGAGACTCACTCCTACGCTTATAAAACAAAAAAATCAAGTCTTTAATTTTGTTAACTGTCGAGGGCAGGCTTGCGGCTGTAGGGGGTGGGTGTCAAATCAAATTTCACGCACACAAACACAAAAAAAAAAAAGTACGATTAAATAAAAGCAGTGCAAAACTGTACAGTGTTTTCCACAAAAAGCTTATATTATGTGGAGACCTGAGCGGCGGGCAGTCAGAGCAGCAACCAAATGAATGCGGTTTGGCCTTCCTTTGCTTTAGAACCGCTTGATGGTCTTTTGATTCATCAGCTGAATGGCACATATTGCCGCACTTGTAAATGTGTCCTACATTAATAAAAGGTGGAGATGCTTACATGAACAGACAGACACTCACGCTCGAGGACCAAGCTGTTCCCTGATTTTCGCACTGGCAAGTAAAACAAACCATACAAGTCCCTATTCAGCACTGGTCATAAAGGAAACTCTTCAAAACACTGCACTCTAGGACTGACACACGCATTACAGATCCTAAACGAGTGGCCTTGTAGCAGTTTTATGTGAATGGAGGTAGAATTGAATATGGAGCAATTTGTCTCAAATTAGAGCGATATCACTATCTCTGGACTCGTCCCACTCTAATTCCACTTTAGCTATGCAGTCACTTGCAGTGGTGGAAGGTAACAGACTAGATCTTTAGTGCGGCGTGTCTTAACTGAAAAATTAGTTTCATTACACTGCTTTTGGAAATTACAGTTACATCACATAATACATCCACAGTGATTAAAAACAAGCCTACATATGAAAGCTGTTGTTTTGATACTTTGATACTTCATTTCCAGTATGTTCTTTTACACACTGTAGCCCATATGTTTCCATAAACAATCTGTCCACCTCCCTCGACCCCATTCATTTCTGGGAGGTTTCTCCTCACAGGACTGGGTATTTTTACATATCACCAGGTACTATTTAGTCGGTGAACCTTCTTCACACTGCAGTGAGACTGACATGACAGTGACATGGATGTGTGGTTGCGCTGCTATGAGGTGTATCAGACAAAGCAGCGTAGCTCGAGTGCGTCACAAATCACTGTCATTGCCGGATGGTCTGCTGTTGAAAAATACCCAGGCAACAGTGGAATTGGTCAGAAACCTGGCACTGATGGAGTTGGAGCATGGCGACAGATTGCATATAGGCCTTAACTGTACACCTGCAAGGTGTTTCTGCGGTTTCTACATGTATGAGTCAGAACTAAACTTGGAGTTGGAAATACTTGGTTAACGCCTAACAGATCTATCACATTCTGATGAACAAGGTGTTGGAAAAAACCCTTCATTAGCTACATTAAATCCTCTTATATACCATTACACTCTTCTCACACTTCCTCAATATAGCATGGAGGGTGAGGATATCATTGCCTTAAGAGAGATGATAATAATCCTTCTTGAGAAAATTGATAGCCCTTCCATCTTATTTGGAGTATGAGATGTTGTCAAAACACTAATTGTCAAAATAGTCGGTATACCATACATTCAGACAGCTTTTGAACTTGAGAGCACTTGTTTCCCTTTTTCAAAACACAATGCATCAAAACAGCACAGCAGACCCTGGAGAGGTCCCATGCTCTTCACACACCTTTATGAGTGATCCTCCCATCCTTTGATGAACAAAGTCTCTAAGCCAACAGGGTGGAGGTCAATGACTACATTGCTTTTATGATACAAAGAAACAGGAGAGCATTTCTTAAAGAACTACATCGGAACGTAACGTACTGTAATGCACAACCTCAAGGATATAGCCTTCTGTATCTTATTTTGTGGCGTTTTCCTGCTGGTTGGCTTTTTAAAATATTACATAAAGAAACAAGTAAGGATCATGTGGTAATTCCAGTGCACATACTAGATACATCACGCATACACATCATCACACGTGTGTATATACTACAAATATATTATATACATCATATATACACACTACATGTCAGAAAGGACCGTTGGCACAAAATGAGAGTGAGGTAATATTGTATTACATCCTACTGAACTGTTGCTGTCCAGTAGTTTCGTTGAATATGGACACTGCCTCAGGAGCCGATGTTGCTCTGGGCTGGAATCTCTTCGCATGCCTCCTCAGTGTCTATACTTGGTGCCGTTGGGGAGCAGGTGCCCGCAGTCCAGAATTAGCATTTCCCATTCATGCTAATGGCTGAACCCTGTTCCCCCTGTGAGGAGCACTGAGCCCACTCTCCTCACCAGAGCACAGTGCATGCTAATAAGAACACACTCCACAATCCCCACACTGTGTGTCTTGGCTAATCTTGTTTTATCACCTTTGTTAACATCTCCATGAACAACAGATTTAATCCAGGCAGAGATTACCGTAATGTGACTTGTGCTGGCCCGGACAGAGCCATCGGCCGGCGGTCTATAAACATTTGTATTCCCGCAAGTACGGCAGACTAAGGGGGAATGACGAGAAACGCAGTGGAAGTAAACGTAGGTTATGAACTGGGTTTGAATATGTGAGTGCGCAGGTTAAGAAGAGACAATGCAACATCAACTTCACACGTACACTCACATACTCACACACACAAACCTGCAGAGACCAGAAAAAAAGTATGATAGTTGGGCTTCTCTTCTGCATGAAATGAGAAGGATCACCTCTTGAGATCATTTGATGCTGTTTGAGTATTCAGAGAACTGCAGAGCAATGAGTCAGTACATAGCAGACAGAGGGAAACAAGGCAGCCCATCTCTGCTATACCTGCAGGACGCGATGCTGAATAATTCTGCCTGTCCCTAGAGATTGCCTTCAATCACACAGCACAAGGTGCCAGCACTGTGGCCCTGCGAGCAGTGAATTAGTTCCTGACAGATTGCCGAACAGGCTCTAATAAGATGCCGCGCGAGCTTAATTACCTGATGGGTAGTCAGAACTCGCGATCTGAGGGTGGGCTGCTCTACGCAAGAGCAGCTCGGGTCAGTTGAGGAACAGCGCAGGTAGCAGGGAGTCTGGTCTCTTGCCACCCATGTACGCATATGAGGATACTGAAATGTAACACTTTAGCTGTGGTGCACATATGAGGAATGCATTTTTTCATAGACTGAGACTGTTTTTACTGAACAATTTTCATACTGCTGCAATTTACAAACAACAGAAAGAAATATAAAAGGCACAATAATATAATCTGGGTCTCAGAAGCCTAGTGAAGGCTTTCTTTTGTCCTGTAACAGCTAGATCCGATGATCAGCTGGGGTCTGTGTTTATATCCTGTTTTTAATATTTAAAGCATGTAAGCTGCTTAATCACGCATCATCTGGAGTACTTAAAATATACTCCTGAGTTAAAACAAATTGACTGATTTAGGAACATTTCAAGCACTAATTCAAAGTGGCATTGAGACTTGACTAACTTTAACCCTAGAAGTTTGAAAATAATGCCTGCTTAGCTTATAATGACAGAAGGCATATGAGAACAACTATACCATTATTTTTTAGAAGAAACTAAAAAAAGTCAAACAAAACCTTTTAATTTGGGAAACATCTATATTTGTAACAAGGAATATGACATTAAAGCTGTCCTTCTAATGCCATATGTACAATAAATGTCATAGGTCTGGGGTGGCACAAAGATTTAAAAGAAAACATTTACATTTACAGTGTTACATTCCATCTTTGTGCTTAAAATCAGCACTTATACTGTACATCTAGATGCATATACAGATACATGAAGTTTGGTACAGCATCAATTAATTTAGAACCACATATGTTGCCATAGCATAACATATTCAATTGTCATTCAGTTCAGTGGCTCCTAAGAACAGGAACTCTCATCTAACCCTTTTCCTTATTCTTTCTAATTTCATAGTATCATTAGTTTTAACTAATTACCCGAGTAAACATATGGCCAATAAATTTAAGCCATTCTGATTACAGCAAAGTCATGGAATAAGTGTAAATGATGGAATGAATGTTATTAACAGACGCAAAGACCCTGCTGTAGACAATGGCCAGTAATCGTTCACTCAAAATATGCCTCTTGTTTTTACTTGATATGTGTGGGGTTAAAGAATCACACTGTTGTTCCATTTAGCATATCACTGAAATTGATTTGCCACCCAAGGAAAGGCCCACACTGCACACCTGCACTGCTCAGTGGCATTCTGCTCACATAATCAAGGATGAACGTTGTCTGTCTACCCAATCTAGCCCCCAGTCCCAATGGGAGAGGGGACTTGTAGCAGGAAGACCTGCATGAATACTAATTCAGCCTCTTGGCTTTAACAGCTTTAGCAAGCCCATCTCACAGGAATTTGCCGAGCATGATGCATCCCCATATTAATTACTCCATGGGCATGAGGGGAAAAAAAAAACATGGAGAGATCACAGGAAAACCTATAAGGAGGGACTTGCTGCTCCAACTTAAATGTGGTTAATTATAATTTGATTTTGTGCATTAGACACAGGGGTCCAGCAGTGTGGAGTGGTGTTGCCTGTCAAGACCTTGTGTGTCATCGTAAACAGTTCTCTCTGTCCCACAGTTTAGCTTTGTAACTTACAATTTCTAATCAAAAAGAGCCAAAAAGAAAGTGCATATTTATTTATTTCCCCAAAGACATGAAATAAGCTTCACAGTCTCAACTGCTTGGTTTAATAGCCATTAAACACGTTGTGATGTTAGGGTAGAAGGTGATGAGCTATTGGGGAATCTCCTCTCATTTGAACATCTGAAACCTGTCTTAAACCGCCATTCATATCGAATGCAAGCTTGTATCATTGGCCTTTGAGTGGGAAGATCTTCACCTGGGCTCCAAGACCAGAGCAGATCCTGGCACTCAGAGAAAGCATCGAGGCCTTGCTGAATCACCACTCCCCTTTCACATGGGCCATTCATGTGCAAATGGCCCTATTGTCTCCCTGCTCCTTCAGATTCTTGTTGAATTGAGTTACATTTTAATGACAGGACTCAAGACAGCTGAATTCATATATGGAGGGATGTGTCTTATTAGTGGGTGCATAATTCACTGCAGACTAAAATAGCTGCTATATTCACTAACCTTTTAAACTAGTTTACATTGTGTAACTACAACAGTTTTGCCCTATGTCTGAGTGCTATTTTTTTCTATAGCCAGTTAAATGTATCTGTCATATTCTATTGTCATGTACTGCACATATGCTATTCTGTATCTTTTTCAGATTAACCACAATCTGACTAGAATGCATGCTAATTAACATGCCTGAATACATGTAGGAAATGCATGAGCACATATATGTATGATAGCAAATCATAGACCATTCTAGTTCATCTGGAATTTCCTTTTATTCTGAACATCTCTTATGGCAAACTCTGCAAAATCCAAGGTTATAGGAAGAGAACTGTTTTATAATCCACATATGTCTAAGTCTTTCAAAAAGCTCACATGGGCTTGAATAACAAAAAGCTTCGCCTTTGTGTCTTCACTACTCTCTCTCAGAAACACTGTCAGAGAAACCATAGCTGCATGAATGAATATTTAATTAAGGCCCATTGAAACAGATCAAATGACCTTGTTTTAAATCATTATTCCCTGATAAAAATAAAAGTGCAGAGGGGGAGAATGGAAGCTACACACTTCAAACTTCAACTTGCCCAACAAGCAAGAATAAATTACACAAACACGAAATATGCAAATGACAATGCTGCCATACCATTGTTAATGAGAGTGTTTAACTTGCCTACTTGCTTTCATCTGGGTCTTCTTTTCTTTTACTGTGCAAGTTGCTGCTGGAAAAGGCATGAATGCTTGGTTTTCATTGCAAAGGGACACAACAGTACATGGAGCTGAGTTGCTGGCAATTTTGAATTCAAATTTGTACAAATCGAAGTCTCTAGTCATGTGAGGCACGCAGCTCGCTTGTCCACAAGTCGGTGGCACTGCACACTTCAAGGCTCACTTATCCAGGCTCATTACTGCTTAATCATCTATACACTTAAGCAAACCAAATTCTGTATGCCACGACACGAGCAAATGGAGGAGTCCATTACAAAACCCGGCTTACATGAACCAATATACCTCATGCAATATTCACATTCAGGCTGCCAAGAACTTTTCAAGCTCACTGTGTATATATGAACCAAACTGTCCGTGGCTACTTTAATATTCTTCACTATGATATGTATAGACTACATTCCACAGACATAGTTCTGAAAGATGGCGTGTAAAGATGAATAGATTAGCATCTTAAGTAAAAATACTGTTAATTCTATCTTTTGTGGATTTGAAACCAATAATAATAAACCAGCCTGGTCATAAGAAGCATGTGCAAAACGAACAACTGGCCAGTGGTGGGGTTACGTGGTTCAGGGAAACGTGCCATGTAAAAGTAGCATGTTAAAGCTAGATCAGTCTCATCTCCTGCGATATGGTGTGGTGCACGCACGTGGCGAGTCACCCCCAGTGATCAGCACAATAATAATTCATATGTGCATTTAATTCTTGTGACTGGGATCACGCAGAGGAGCGAGGTCACAGCGAGTGAACACTGCTTCCCAGGCTAAACTGCTTGGAGGGAATGGTCCTTTAAAAAGAGTTTATTGTGTTGTTAGAGATCAGCACAATGTTACTCTCTCCCAGGGCTATCTTCCACCACACAAGTATCTGTTGACATGATCCTTAACATGGATATTATGTGAGGGGCGCTTTTTAGCAAACTCCAAATGATGCAGACGGGTACTGGTATGTGCAGCACTCCAGGGTCAAGGCTGCCTGTAGCCATTACCGCTAATGAGCGTGGAGTCCTACTTTAGCGGGTTCAGCCTCATAAAGTCACCTAAAAGCTGACTAATGGAAACCTACTGATGGGCTGAATGCCAGTGCTTTTATATTATTACAGGATTCTGTGCCTTTATGCATGCTAAATATATTGTGGCAATGATAAAACCAAATGAACTTAAGAGCTTCAAACAGATTGTGAGGCAGACAAAATACTCCCACCCCGCTGGATGCAAGTCACAGGTGAGGAGGAATATTGGTGAGAAAACTGATCTCAGTATATAGCGATTTTAGGGCGTACTGTTATTTTCACACCCATTAAAAATAGTGGCACTTATAATAACTGATTAGCTGTTTTTCATGTTACAATAATGATACTGTTGTACTGGATTGTCTCAGTTCTAAAACCCTAGTGTATTACAAATTTCTATTTTAATTTGAATAAACAATTGCTAGTAGGGTAGATCACAAACAAGACAATGACTGGGAGTTTAGTACACATCACTAAAACCATATGAGTTTACAGTATTGCCTGACATATATCTCAGAAATGACAAATCTTCCTAAACACAACCTACCTGAAATCAGTTTTAAATGACCTCATTTTCATAAATGCTTCTCAACATGCAATTCTAAGACAGTAAACAAGCATAGAGCACGGAATTGCAAAATGTGAAATACACCGTTTAGACATTTTAGAATTTTACCATTTACAAGTACATGCTTCCATATTTGATGTAAGGCACTGACTGCAGACAGGAATACATTGTCGTGTTAAGCCATCAGATATTGTTCCTGTGCCACTACAAACATAGAGAGCATTTGTTTCTATATTGAGATGAGCGCGGCGCATTTTGTCCTTCTAAATGGGCCACAGGTACTTGAGCGAGTTCAAAGGTATTTCAGCAGCATGCAGAGAGGCCATTGTGTACCGGCTTTTCAGAGGAGTTGACTCACAACACTGCACTCCAACTCTCTGATGCTAAAACGTGGTTGAGATGCCTGCAACATCTGAAATGCATAATATTCACCATAGAGCAAAGGAATCACTTTAAAAACCAAGTTTAATCTATTTCAACCAGGCCCAAGTGTTGTTCAGTTAAAGAGACTCAAGCAGGGTTAACACGAGCATGTTTTTGAAAACTCTCCACATTCTTTGCCCACAATAAAGAGGTCTCCCCTTATTTGTTGTCATGAAATGTTAATACGATGCCTGTCAAGATTTGTGTTTATGTTTTTATTTTGCAGGAAAAAGCAGTTCATTACAGTACATTAACAAATGGAAAAACAGGCTAGATGACGTGAGCTGTCATTACAGATTACTCAGTCATAGAAGTCATCAAAGTCATCATCATTGGTGTTGTGCGGCTGAGGTCGCAGAGCCATTTCAATGTCCGAGTTGGAGTCATCTGAATCCCCCCAAAAAGCTTCGGGGGAGGGGGGAAGGACAAAATGAATCAGTAGCTGGAATAATGACAATGAATGAGTGCTTTGGATTACAGAACTGTACTCATACACAAGGGTATTGATAGGTGAGTTAATAATTGCATTTTTCATTCTTGTGGACTGGAAAATGCCCATTCATGCAACAAACTGCCCACACTAAACCAGAGATTATAGCACAGGTAAAACAGTTAAGAGCATCAGATTAACCTTGCTGCAGTAGTCAGTGCATATTTACAGTGATTCCTCCTCATGCCATCATAAAACTAGCTGAAAGCAAGTTTCCGTAAAAATGAAACGTGTTTACTGCTATTATATGTGCAAATATATACTGTTCTATGGATGTCCCTCGGTAGCTATTGGTGACATTCCAAACATGGATGTTTTCAGTAGTATTAGCAGACTGCATTCAGTGCTTCAGGACTTGCACAACCTAAAGCTCCGAGTTACTATCACATCAAGTTGCTTTACATATTTACTGCATTGCTGGTCATTGCTACTGTATGGCGTTCTCTAGTTAGCCATCTTACCTTTGGACTGAACAGCAGAGAAGGCCTGAACTTTCCTCTTAGGATCCTTCCTGTGAAGAGGGAAAACAAAAAACAAAAAAAACTTCAGTCACAATGTCACAGGAAGGTACACTATATATTTATAAAGTGTGCATAAATTATATTTCATGAGAAGTCTTAAGATCTTGGTGCAGTTTGCAGGTGTTAATAATATTTAAGAACAATTATTGACCATGTTCAACAAATTGAAAATTGATCACAAAGCAATGATGCAATATAAATTACAATATTTCAACACATTTTTAATAACACAAATAACCTGTAAGCAATGAATTTTGAAAATTAAAAATCCGATTAATAATTAATACCCACATATAACCTTAAATTGCAGATATTGTTGTGGATTTCTGCCTGAAACTAATCAATCATTTCTTTTAATTTATTTTTTGGACAGTGCTTAAGCATTTCCCTGCTATAACCAATTGCAGATGGCCCGAGTGGCCAAATAAACTTCCTTGACTCCTTTTCTAATTGTGCTGGAGGACCCAGTCAAGGCCCTCTTTATTCATAAGTGTTCTGAACGCAGGGTTGCCGGGTTCCCATAGCATCAGTGATATCTCTATGTAAATGAGTGACCCCTGTCAAGCCTTTGATCTGAACCAATGCATATGCAAGAGCCTAAGCTACTTTTCATACAGGCGTCCTCTTCAATTTACATCAGCACTGGGCCTATTCACACCCTAACAATGTCGTCTTCGTCTTCATCTTCATCAGGGTCCTCTGTTATGATACATCCATATTGTTTATTCTGTTCTTTTCTTTTCTTGTGAAGTGGTAGTAAACCTTCAACTAAGAAGAAAAAAAACCCTGTTTATTCCTCTGGCCTGTGCAGTTCAACAGATCAAAGTGACACAAAGCGGTGTAGATTCATGCGTTCACTCATATTGCACAAACAACCTCAATTATACGCACTCATCTTCTGGCAGTAGCCAAAAGAGCTAGGCAGAACTCTTTTGGTATGTTTATGTCTAGTACCATTCAAACATATTCTACAGTCTCTTTCACATTTCTCACATATAGTTTTCATTTTCATTGGTGTTACAAGTATACAGAGATAAATATATTGTGATGCACACATTTGACCGGTAAGTCTCTTTCCTGGAGCAGGTTTGGCCATTATCTGTATAAGATTGTCAAATGCTTAAAAACAGCACACAACAGGCCAAGGTTAAAAGCAACACAAATACATTTAACCAACAAGAACAAAGAGACAAGACATTCATCTGTTTGGTAGGCCAGTGGTCATATGTCATAAATGAAACACATGGCATTGCTTTTGTCACAGTCATTCAGCAAGATGAACTAGTTATAAACTAGTTTATCTGTGAGCATCTCTGCAAGGCCTTTAGAGTCTGCTAAATTCGTGAAAGGAAGGGAACAAAAACATGTATTTATTTATTAAGAAAGATGTAGCCTTGATAGACCCAGTGTGTGGGGTGGGTGGGTCAATGGTCTTTTGAAAGTCCTTAATAAATATATAATCATCACACAGATCCATGCTGTAATATAGAAATTACTAATTTTTTTTCCCACTTGACAAAGATATCCTTGAGAAAAGTGCTGCATGTGTACATGAATGCAGAGTACTGTGAAGCCAGTTTTAGTGGAGTTTAATGATGAAACGCATGTGTTTTTACACACATGGTCACAACTCAGCAAAGAGAACCCAGTGTTGGACTTACAGCATTCTCCTATATGACATCACAACAAATAACCCGTTTCAATACTTCTGACTTCTTCAGTACTTTTACTCTAGCATTGGCCTAACATATACACAGACCTAACAAGGCAAGGCAGAAAAGAGAAAATCCTTTCTGTTCCACCAGATGCAGATGACAAAATTTCACAGCAGCCTGTCTGTTTAACTGCTGGAAAATCCACAACAACATCCAAGCCGTATCCTCCCCCCACCCTCCATAGCCATAACAAGCACAATAATAAATACATGTTTCAGGGCATAAATTGGGCTATTCTTTTATATAACTTGCGTGCCATGGGAACGCTCCATCAGATGCTGCTCTTCAGACAGGGACAGGTCTGATTTCAAGACGTGATTACCATAGAGAGGCGTGCATGCCTCTGACCCCGCCAATCTAATATTCCATTTCCATAAACATTTATGCCAGTTCATCTTGCGCTGAGATTCACTTAATTGAGGCAACGGATCTGAATATGTAAGACTGGACCGGCAACTGTTTGGCTCAGTCTCATACACAGAGGTGAATGTAATGTGCAAAATGATGCAAATTACCACTTTGACGGAAACCTCTCTTTTGCTTCCGCCGGCGCGTCTGTGTGTGTGTGTGGTTTTGGTCCATCCTCTCTGTTGCGCGTTGTTTAGCGCATTTGGACATATTTGCGGTGTGGTCCTGTTCATTTCCATGTGAGCAACTGATGCATTAATATATGGCATGTGTGAGTTGCTGTAATGCATTTGAACTGAGAATAAAAGACAGACGGCTCGCTGGGTTCAGCACGCTACACGTAAACAGCCTGGGATTGGGTCTCGCCATATGGGCGGTGGTTTTCATAATGCCAGTGATCTCACATGATTATAGCTGCATGTGTATTGTTTTTGAAAGGAACCAAACAAGTGGTCAAAAGTGCCTGAACTGTTTATTAGAGTTAACACCTCTTAGGAGAGGTGCTGAAATCACGAGCGGGGGGGAACGACAAAAAAAAACCAAAAACCAAAAAACAAACACAAAAAAAACAGTACGACGAAATAACACTGAAAAAGGGCGTCTCTCCTCAATCAAATCCATTTCTTAATCTGACACGTGATAGGAAAGCCATAAGAGCACCTGCATGTTACTGGACAGCTCAAGAATAATCACAAACTTACAGCCACTGTTATAATCGGCCCCTCGTTGTTAAGGAAGGTTCCCTTTATTTACCTGGCTCAAAAAAAAAAAAAGAAAAGAAAAGAAAAAAAACTGCCACCCACACAGAAATGCTAATAGAACATGCACTCTGGAACAATGTTTGTGTAAGGGTGCAAAAATGAGGCAGCGCCACCATTCTCACCTCCTCCTACACTCATCCCAGTACTGACCTGCAACACAGTGATTTAGGATTGATTAGACCTCTGCAGCACACCACAGGGGGCTCACAATGAGGTAATGACTGTGAGAAGAGCTGCAGGGCTGCCCTCTATGGGCTGCTGCCTGGAACTAACGCGTCGTGCAGGAGCGGGCCTTAATACGACTGCTCTCTGCTGGCTGTGCAGGAGAGTTGCAGGTAGACGGGGCTTGGAGGGTTTACTCAGAATACCCAGCCAAGAGGCTCTCCTGGGCCGTCTTAGCAGCATCTCTTAACATGTTCTCCCGTATACTGCGCCAGGATCAGCTAGTTGGATCTTAAACTATGAAACTAATTGTTGACTAATTGTTCACACTGTTACTAAACAGTAAAATACAAAATGTTGGGGGGGGGGGGGGGGAGTACAGTATTGAAATAACACATGAAAAATATATGACAGTGTTCAGTACATGAAAAATTTTTTGTAATGAAATCTAATGTCCAGGACATGATTTTTAAGACAACAAATGGAGAAGTGACTTACTGTACATGCTTTGTTTTGGTGAAAACAAAGCAGTGCACAAAGAAGCATAGCGCCCCCCCATGGGATGCTTATGCTAAATGCAGCTGCAAACAACTCACTCTCTCCCTCTCACACAGTGCACATGCACGCAATAATTGCCAAGTGCCTAGCTGATGGGTCAGGAGGACTATTCTCAGAGGGTGGGTTTGTGCGTGCGGGTGTTGCCTGCTGTTCCCTTACCCCACAGGCAGCTATAGGGCCCTCATTGTTGCTTGGGCACACGTGTCCTGTGCAGCCTGCCATGCAAATGAACACCGAAGGAACCCTTAAATTCCCCGAGCGCCGCCCTTCCCGACGCTGTCCACAAACGGCACACGCTGTTGGTTCCTGTGGACTCTGCTGCCAAAAATGAAGGAGCAAGCGGACAAGAGTGGGAGCAACCCCACAATGCCGTGCACATGCCTGCCGTGGCCGGGCACATGGTGGCAGTGGGAGCGGAGAAGAAGCACCCCCAGACAAAGGAGGGGGGTGACGAGTGGCCTTTCTGTGGCGCTGCTCACTGCAACTCTGTTGCTCCAGCACTCTTTCGCCACAATGTTGGCCAGAGGGTTACAGCGCCGCATCCTTTATAAACCTGAGCCGATCTGTCCGCTGCCCCATCAATAAAAATACAGGGCCAGGTAAAAAGAGGGAAACACGTGATGCTGTGCTCTATAGCAGTATTTAGCAGCAGTGTGCGGCACTGGGCGAGAACTTGGTGAGTAAGAGGAATATGAAAGCCCCCCAATTCTCTCCAGTGCCATAATAGTAAAATGAGCACATATAAATGTGTTAAGAGTATCTCTTGCATCTTGTATGGACTGCATGTATTTAATCTGGAAAGCTTATTAAGGGTGAGTCATTGCTATGCAAAGCAGTACCCAGTGCCTTTCTCTGCTCCTTTCAGCCGAGTGCAGAGTTTGGCCAATAGGCCTGGCCCCCCGCCTCCCATTGGCCATTCATAACATGCAACATTTGCACAATGTATCTCTCAAAGGCTGCTGAATAGGGGGCCTTAATACTCATGTAAACAACTGCAAACCAATTACTTAATGAATCGGCCCCACACATAATGAGGAGCGGCACAAAGGCCCATAAATGCATTTTTTGCACCAAAGCCCCTGCTTTAAACTCCAATCCCTCAGCTGTAGCCCCAGCTTAACTGCCACATTGTAATCATGGCTAAGACAACAGAGAGGCAACCATTTTTTTGGGCCCAGCCAGCGTGTTCTTTTGATGTTGCTCATCAGCTCAGTAACAAAATAACAGCAATAAGTGAGAGTGAGAGAGTATATGTGTGTGTGTGTGTGTGTGTGTGTGTATGTGTGTGCGCGAGTGAGAGAGAGAGAGAGAGAGAGAACGAGCGAGCATGTTATGCCAGGGTTTTGAGTGCACAGCACTTGTGGAAGCAATAAAGCATGAGCGACTACACTGTATGCACTATGTTAAGAAGAATTCTTAAACACAAGGGAAAAAATATTGAAAGCAGTCACTAGACAACTACACAAAGCTGAAAATATATCTTTCTTCCTATATACTTTAAATCCAAACCAAAACAAACCAAAACAAAAAGCACTGTCCCCTCATGACAGGCATGGCAGCTTCCAGGTGCTACGGTTGCTGGGTTGGGGGTGTGTGTGTGTGTCTGTGTGTGTGTCTGTGTGTGTGTCTGTGTTACTAAACACATTCTGAGGAGTCCTCTGTAACTCTCAGGCGAGAGAGAGGGGGTTATGATCCGAAAGCATCAGGGCCTGGAGATGGCTCATGTTTATTAATGTAGCCATTCATTGGGCAGGCCACGGCATCCATCAGAGAGCGCTGATAGAGTGCGGCCATTATGCCCTTCCCTCAGCTAATAGTGTACGCCAGCCAGAGGGAGGGTGGGAGGGAGAGGGAGAGACACAGGGAGAGAACCAAAGCAAGGGAAGGAGGCAGGCAGGCAGATAGAGAGGAGTGGGCGGGGTGCAGCGTGCAGAAGGGAGACCGGGAGCTGCTGCAGCAGACTTCTGGCCCTCATGTCAGCGCAGCGCTTGGTAATCACGTGAAATCAAAGACGATTACTCCTCATAATGTTTGCTCATCCATTACGTGTCCTGATGCATTCACGGTGAAGAGGCACAGCCAGCGCAGAGAGCCCAGCCGCTCGGCATTTCTTCGCTGATTGTATGAAGATCTACTGACGCACAAAGCTAAAATATTCCTCTCGCGAGCTTTCCGCGATTCAAAGGTCTGATTTGGGAAGGCAATCAATATTCGCCATGCTTAGAATAAGGAAGTGGGGAGTTTGAGTGATGGAAATTAACCACACAGGCCTCCTTTATAAAACCAAAGGATTGTTGCATGCAGTTTCTTACCGCGAGTCTTGAATGAGCGTTTCTCTCTTCGGCTTTTCTATATCAGATACACCTTTGCATAAAAAGGAATTGCATGTAGGTTACAAGCTAAATTTAAGGATCGATATTTAAACTACATATGTAAATGCTGCACTTTGTCAAAAACTACAATGATTTAATATGCTGCTACACAGAGAATATAGTACGTAAATATTCTCATGAATGTACAAATGTGGTCGTTCATATGACTACCCTGTGTGTGCTATCAGAGCAGAGCCTGAGCCTCGAAAACTCTGTCAGTTTGGTTACCTGACGGCTCCAAGTCAGACGTGTTGTTCTCCTCTTCCTCTTCCTGCCTGCTTTTCTGCTGCGTTTCTTGTGTGACCGATTGTTTAAGCAGCTGATATGCTTTTGTCTCTAGAAAAAAAGGAAGAAAGGAACAGACACACACACACAAAATAGGCTGATCAAATATTTGCCCAGGACCTGGGTGTCCAACTTTCCGGACGTTCCGTGTTTGTTGAACCAACAGACCCTTTTGAGATCTCTGACAGGCGAAGAGGTGAAAACATGGGGGTGGGGTAGCAGATAGGGACAAAACTATTGATTTGGCCTAGCCGCGCAGACAGGCGGGCACTGTTGCACGACAAGTGTGCCATCCATTAATCGCCACATCTGGCAGACATCCACTCAGACAAAATGCCCTTCGTTTCCGCAAACTTTGAATGTGAGCCATCCATGGTGGAGCAGCTTCAGTCTGGCAGGCAGCCTCTTTAATCGAAATCTTTCGCAGAGGAAGCAAGCCAAAGGCTTCTGATCCCAAGGCCTGACAATCCAGCTGATACCATCAGTCCAAGTATTAGAAAAAAAAAAATTCTGTTTGATCACTCTATTTGTTCTGCAAACTTATTACATGGATCTGTAGAATAGTCATTTCTGATTGGTCAAAGGCATTTGGAGTTTGTTGTGTCTGTTGTTTCAGACTGCTGAACTGTGACTGGACTTCTATACATAACCATTGATTTCTATGTAATTCTGAAACTTTTCCTAGCAGGGCCATGTACCTGGGTAATAAAATAAATTCAGAGCCATTATTTAGTGTCATTATTCTTTGGTAATTACTCATATAATAAGTGGAAAAAGGAACAGTCACTTAGTCATTACTGGAAAACAAAGATGACAGGCTGACAGAGGACTCAAAGACTCAAAGACTATAGCTCCACCTGGGTTTATATTGTGGTATTGACTGGCTGGCTGTACATTATCCCTTACTCGTAGAGCTTCTAACAAAACATACACATATGGTTTGTTTAAAGAAATCTCACCCAAATACCTCTTTTGGAACATTGATTTAGTATAATTTAGCATGATTTAATATCAATACAAACAGTGACATGTTAGCACTGATGCTTATTTGATGATCAGCTTTTTTATAAGGGGACAAAACAGAAATTAATTCTGCTTCTATTTTAAGGAATTCAGCATCTCTACAGTGTACTGCAGGTAAATAAAGAATATTTAATTAGTAATTAATAGCAATTAAACAAGACATTAAATTGCCTTGTGAAACACATAGACCACAATAACTGAAATATCTTCATCTGAAGATCCAACAAAGGATAGCCAAACTGAGTCATGCCTTCAAAGTGTCTTACGCTCGGCTACATGCAAAGAGCACAAAATGCCCCATTATCTTATTATTTCCAGTGATGTTGACATGCAACTTCCTATAACAGTACAACACAGGTCTCCCTTTTTAATGACTGAGAAATGCAGGCATTAGTTACATGTAAAAAATATGAAGGTCGCTTTCATGTGCATAACATAGCTGTTTTGTACACACATGGAAATGAACAGAGACATGAAAACCGGTTATATTTAGATGATTCGGATGTTTACAGCGAGGGTGGCTAAAGCAACTGCTCACTAAGTCTCCACTGTTCGCCTGTAAACATCTCCTAAGAAGGCTGCGCAGGCGGAGGCGGTGTTTGTACTAACAGGCCTTTGATTAGTTGCAGTGAGGAGCCGGACTTCTTTCTGTTAGCCGTTGCACTTTGGCGAGGCCAGCAGATGAAAGGCACAGTATGAAATCAGATGGCCAAGTGGAATAATGGACAGTTTTACATTTCTGAGCCCAGTGCTGGGGACTTGCTACCCTGGACTCTTAGAGACATGCCTTCACATCCAGCCTTTTCAAGTCTGCCCCTGGCTGCCATTGTTTAGAAGATAATGAGAGCCGACGCCAGATCTCGCGTGGCACCCCCTACCCGGCCAGAGGACAATTAAACGGCCGCATTATGCTGCCCAAGGATCTCACTTTCACCCATACTAAAGGGAGAGGGGGTGGTGGTGGGGAGCTTGTTTTCTGTGGCGATAATTAGAGGACATGCTCTACTCTTCAGGTGGGACTTTGACCCGTTTCACCTTGATCATCCTTCCACAGCTATCCATTTGGGAAAAAAGGGGACCCCCCCATTATTCACTGAGGCAGCAGAAAGACAAAACAAGCACGGAAGAACTCCCAAACGGGCGGTTCTCGGCACTGCCTTTTTACCTCTAATAGGAATACTTTCCACAGGGCTTTGGTCGGCACTGTCCTCTTCACCACTTTGTACTTCTGGAAGAAAGGAGACAGAGAAAGCAAAGCTCAGTGTGAGGGGGATTGCAGGAGAAAGTGAGAGAGAGAGAGAGAGAGAGAGAGAGAGAGAGAGAGAGGAGAGAGAGAGAGAGAGAAAGATACAGATGCAGGGGGCTGTTGAGCAGCCTTTTTGTATCTGAACAGCAAGACTGATGAGAACAGAGACCGATAGGCTTAAAAGAGGAAAACAAGGTCCACAAGGCTTCAGCAGAGCGGAGAAACAGAATTCTGAAGCAGGGTTCTCTCATGAGGACCTCAAAACCCTGGCACCCTGCTCCATCTTCTACCAGAATGGAAGTTACAAAATGGAAGTGTTGGGGCTCTCCATCATGCAGCCTTCCAGACTGCCGCTTACAGCGTGTGCTTGTCTGCTTGCTTGTGGAACACTTACAATTGCACTCTTTGAGCTGTGGGGCAGCAAGTGCTGAAAGCAGCTGATTCTGTTTCTGTCTTAGGTGGGTGTGGCTCTTAACTCTACCGGGTGCTCGAGTCTCTTGAAAAGCTGGTTGACACAGCCAACATAGTACAGCCATTGCTGCTACTGCTTCTTCACCAAACAACCAACGACAAGAACGCTTTTCAAATAGACTATCAGTCCTTATTAATATAATATTAAACATAATTATGTTATTACAGAAACTACTGTCATTATTACAGAAAACACTTGGGAAATATTCTATTTTGCATACAAAATGTTTATGACATTTTCTTTACCCTACCATGTATAAGTTCTCTTCTCCATTTTACTGGTTGTAGTTGTATGTTAATGACTGCATGTTATAGCTAGGCACCCAGCAGCCAAACCACAAGAGCTGAACAAAAACAGATTAGAATGCGACAGATGCAACTGGCACCAAAGTAGAAAGTTACATTATTATATAATCAACCCAATTTCTGACCCAAATCTGGGGTCATTATCAGTGTTTAAATAAGGTTAATAGGTTTGACATAAAACGCTGTCCTGTAGTGCTGAGGTATTGAGCCTTTATGGGCTAACACCAATCTACATCTAATAGCTTTACTAACCTATGTATATGGAATACATAATGTATAGCAAATTAGTCACTTCACCAAAGTAAGAGCTGATAAGTGGTTAAGATTAAAACTGCACAAAAAGCCCGTCCTCTGTGGCTACTTTCCAAGAAATGAGTCATATAAAGACGCTGCAGCTGAGTTTGGGGATGTGGGTCCTCTCTGGTAGAAACATGTAACTGCAAGCAACTGGCAGAAGAACATTTTGTACCCTGTTGTGCTGTGCACCCTTCCCCTCAGAGGATTATAATCTGATGATTGCAAATGAATACACATTCAGGGACTATTCTATGTGAATGTAATTAAGGTTTAAAAATTAAGTGGGAACTGTCTTCTGGGGATATAAATATATGTTGCCATTATTATAGCCTCCTCAGTATCAGCATGTTATGAAAAATAAAAACTGAGTCCAATATCAATGTGTCTAGTTGAAAGATTTAAAAGTGCCATAGAATGGAAAACTGTATTTACCTTGGTATAGTTGAATAAGGAGAATTCAGTATGTGGAACCGATATACCGTGAACCTCAAACTCTGTTGTCTCCTCCTTCAAATGTAAATCCGGCATAAGCAAAGCAGGTCTGTAAAATGGACCAATTCCAAAAACACTGTCTTGACTGATCAATTTTCACGCTCCTAGAATTTGCATACAACCGCCCATAATCCACCCTAAGCAGTAACAACACGGACCTGCATAGCCAAAACAATTCTGCATGTATTGTGAAGAACAGCAGCAGAGCACCGGGCATGGCTGATGGTCATATTTAACAGGATGCCACACAAATTGTTCATTTTCTCTGCACATTTCGCTTTGGACAGTTTCTCCATCCTTAGACTAGTATCGAGAAGGCTTTGCTCAGTGTCTGACACTGAAAAGAAGGGTAGTTCCAACTTTATTGGCATAACAATCCAAACTGCAACCTGCAAGTAGCTAGCTAGCCACGCTATGCGACTTTTATCAACTTTTTGCCAGTTGAAGCAAGATCATCTTACAATGAAGGTTTGATAGTAAGATAACTAGTTTAATTTACTGTGTTCTCAACATCGAAAGCAAGTATCTAGCTAGCTAGTACAGGTATCATTAGCTACTAGCAAGCTCTATGTATCTAACTAGCTAGCTAACTAGTCTGATGACCTAGTTTATTCACAAGGAGGTTCACTTGATTTTCCTGCCTGTTTCCAATTTAAAGAAATGCCCCATGTTGTCACATAAATCTACAAAATAATATGCATCTGACAATCCCTTTGTCAAGTAAACTAACTTACAGTTAATGAACAAGACATAACTAAGAAGATATGGGTGATTTGGCTGTCTACTAGCTAATTCTAGCTTGTCCATCAGTGATGTGGAAACAATGGTCATTTGAAAAGAGATCTAGTCAATCAGTTTGAGTTCAAATTTAGTTTGAGAACTAAAGTATCCCAAAAGCAGGCTCAAACATCTATAGCTGTATGCCTAAACACTTTTAATTTACTTTGTGTTTTTGAGATCAAAAGCAAGTAGTATAGGTTACAGTTATAGTAGTTAGTTATCCACAAGCTTCAAGTAAATAGCTAGCATATAAAATTTTTAGTATTAATAGCATGACAACCTATGTAAATTTTATCGTCCTGCATGTGACCCATTCACAGGAATAGCCTGCATTGTCATAAATCTACAAGATATATTGTAGCTAGCTAGTTTGTTTGCTTAGTGATATTCAGTGTAGGCCTATAGATGGCTAATGTTAGTTTTTCCATCACTGAAGTGGAAATAAGACATCCGACATGTATCCAATCTGTTAATCAGCTTGAGAACTGAAATATCCTCTGACGCAGGCTCAAACATATACACGGTTGGATACCTACGCACCCTATGGTTCACCTCTCACAGTTAGCAAGCAACTGATTTTGACCTGTTGATTCTGTGTGAGCCATTGTGGTGCCTCACTGTAAACCAGCCAATCAGAACCGTGTTCTTTAATTATTCATGAGCCCAACAACAAAAAAAAAGGTTGAGGAAAAAAAAAAAAAAGACAAGGCTGTTTCATTCTAGGGCCAACTCACAGGGTTGTAAATGTGCATGCAAAACCACATCTGGACATTTTTTGCCCCAACCAATTTTAAATACTCTCTATACAGACATCAGAGAACAATTAAAAAATACTGGATAATTGCATTCTGGAGCACTTAAATATTAGCTATCAAAGTAGCTGGTTAATCTGACACTTCAACTAGGAGAAAACAAATATTACCTAAGGACTAGGATTGTTTTTAGTTAACAATGGGTGAGAACACAGAGTACAACTGTGGTTATCATTTCAAAGTATCCTCCAGGTTCGATGACAGTTCATAATGATGGCTCGCTCAGTGTATTACTTATTTATGTGACCAATGCCTACAATACTTGGGTATAAAACAGGAACCTTTTTGCAGCTAAGATTATAACATCGATCCATAACAATGTATAATGAATTGCCCACCAAGCATAAAAAGACCATGCTTGATTTACTCCATGTAGAGTGACTTACTAAGTCATGACACAGTAGCAGTAGCTTTGGAAACTGTGTCACCAATCAGTATTCAGCATTTCTGTAGATAACAAAAACCTTGTAGAAGTGAGATTTGCGACATGTGCATAACCGTAGAGAGCAGCTGGGCCTGCATATGCACTGACCTTGTGTAGCAGGGTTTTTGGAGTGTCTGCCCGGCCTGATCTCTGGGCCATCGCGCAGGAGTGAGGGTAAGCTGCAGGATGAGGACTCCTCGCTCTCTGACGAGAGACCAGTCTCGGCCACATGGGTTAAAAGCCTCTTCAGCAGCTCTTCGGCCTGCGTCCCACACCCACACCCACACACACACCTGTAATGCCAGACATGCCGACCCAAAGCACACTTCTACTACAGACTTCTACTTTATCCAGCATTCTGATCCTGAATGACTTCTATTCCCTACCACTTGCAGACAGACACTTCTGGTGTGACATGTCTATTAATAAATTCAGGATTTGTTTGATTGTTTTGTCTCTAGTTGTGTAACTGATAATAATGTACTCAAATGTCAATCGCTATCAGGTGAGGCTATCCCGGCCCCATTATCCACTTATATTATCACTCTGTAGAAAGTACTGCAAGATCAGAGTGAACATATTATAATAAAATAGAAGTCTGATAGTCGCTGGTGACATCTTTGAACACATCTACAAACCAATCATTGTAATCATAAAAAGGGACTCTCAATTCTTCAGCACTACAGAGCTCAGTTCAAAACTGCTGTTCACAACTTAATTTAATGTGTATTAACAGAGGTAATTGTTGATTGGGAGATCTGAACACTTACACACTTCAAATATTTTACGCAATTCTAGGGACAATCTATGTAACTGAAATCTGATAGTACCCACACAGATAAACAGAACAGACTCTGGCATGAGCAGCTGGGTGTACATCACAGTCCCGTAGCTTCTGAACAGAAGGCTGAATATCAGTTAAGTGCACCATGCTGCAAGGGTTTTGATGAACCACTGCGTTTTAAATATCAATGAATGCAACTGTTGGCACTCCACTATTCGGAGAGGGTTTCTTCGTGTGCATGTTTGGTACATACTGCCTCTTTTGTATGGGTATATGTGTATGTGCGTTTTCCTTCCCCAAGCTTTGCAGCAGAGCAACAAGATCCGCATACAGAGAGCCTCCTGCCCTTACCTGCCTGGCCACTCCCACTAACCAAAAGCATGTGAGGGCTGAGCATCCTGCTCTCAAGAGCGCCACCTCCCAATAGCTCTCCACCTCGTTCACATGCTCTCCCTCCTAATTTTCAATGGCTGCCACTGTGGCACAGCTCCTCGAGATACTAATCTAAAAATGAAGCCCATCTACAGACATTTCTGAAGTGGGTATTCAATACGCAACCAAGTATTGAAATTAACACTTCGTTAATAAGGCTAATTCTATTTTATTTATAATTTACTTATAATAAAACATATTACAATCAAAATAAGCAAACAAGAACATTGTGTCATGCTAATGAGGAGCCTTTTGGTTTTCATCCTCCATCTGACAAAACATATTGAGGGCTCCAATATTAAGGCTGTGCTTGGGCGTTAAAAGGAACCAAATTTTACCAATTTTGTATGGTCCATGTGTATTTCTCATCATATGTTAATTTGCTGGACAGAAATAAATAGACCTGTGACAAGGTGAATGGAGTGGTGAGACAGGGCATTTAAAATGTGACATTTAAATATGGTCAGTGCAATGATATTTTTCAGCCCATTTTGCCTCCTTGGACCTGCTCTTAGCTTAAAATACAAGTACAACACAGTACTTTCCTCACTACAAGCAGGCACATAAAAACATTGTCCAATTTCTCACAATGAGACTTTGACCAAAAACATCATCCTGCTAAAATTGTATTGCTCAGTTACTAAAAAAATGCAATTGATTTAATTTTTTTATTCACAATTCTATTGTGTATCACACAATTGACATCATTACACATGGAAAAGTATATTATTTAAATAAGTAGTCATATCACAATTATGTAAATATTAGTGTGATCTCCGTGAACAACAATAATAATCATAATATTAACATGTATTATAATAATTATTGTTGATCATTACTATTGCATTATTGTCATTAATAATAACATTATTATTATTATTATTATTGTGAAAAGTAAAAATTATTGCCATATATTTGTGTGTGGCAACTGTGTTCTTGCATGACAAGCATGTCTGTTTCCTCATCTGTGCATCTGCTTGCTGTACTGTATCGCAGGCTCAAGGCTTGGCTTTTAAAGGGAATGATGGGAGTTAATCTGACTGTATATTGCTGTGGCAGCCTAACCACACCTGCTGATTATGCGTTCAGTCTAACCCAGCCTCTTTTTGGAATTGTGCGGCTCTGCGCTGGATTAGTGCAGACAACATTTCTGCCACTCCCGCACGTGCCAACACTGTCTTATGTCATTTATCTGCACTTGTGCTGCATCCACAAAAATCTATGACAATGTCTGTGCTAATAAAGCATGTTAATTATCTGTTCAAGTAACCTTATTAGGCAAGTCATGTGATGGCTTTCATACAAAAAATATCTGTAGTCATTTTATGTGTAGACTATGTGTAGACTATGTGTAGACCAGTGCATGATATTCACCTTTGTAATTCTAGGTGATTTTGTAGCATTGCCACATTTCCATCCAGCAATATGACAAGAAATTCCAGAGCTATGGCTACCAGACAAACTCTGTCTCTACTGTTTGTTTTAGTGTGGGTCAGGAATTGCTGGATGGCCTAAATGGCTTTACTGACAATAACCGAAATGGCACAGGGTCACCCCGAGAACCTGGCTGTGGCCCTCTGTGAGGGCCCAAGAGGACGGGGCTGCTACCTTGTCCGTGTAGGAGGCACCTTCACACACTAGGAGTGGCGTGAAGAGTCGCAAAGCGCGCTCGAGTGGCAGGACATCCAACCTTAGCAGCCGACAGACATGAGTGAGCCAACGCTCCCACAGGAGAGCACTATCGCCAGCCAGACATGACCTGCACATGCACATGCACACAGAAACCCTTCAATATCACATCCACATCAACATATGTATAACCGGCCACCATTTAAAACCAGACTATTGTTATAAAATTAGAGATGATTAAATGGTAATAATTTAATCCCCAAAAGAAACCAGAACAAGACATAAAGGGGAATATTAAGTGCAACATGAGAGCATGCAGGAGAACCAAGCTCCAAACTGTAGCCTAATGTGTATATGATTATTTTGTTTGTTTTCTTCTTTTTATTCATTTATTTTTGTTAATATTATTTTCAGTAGCTATAATTTAAGATAAATAATAAATAAACAAACAAAAATTGTGTGCCTTTATTTAATTTGTACAGGTACAAATCTCATAAAATGTTCTGTATATCACAATTTAGTTTTACTGTAGAGCTGTGAAGAAGAGCAGGCACTACTCAGGCATGCAGTTGCAACCCGCTCTGAGAGAGCAGCATGTGAGTGGAAGTTACCGGATCTGCGCTGCGTCTGCGGCCGTGGACCAGTAGGTGTGGACCAGGCTGCTGGGCAGCAGGCAGCGTTGAGGCATGCTCCGTGCTAAGCAGGGCAGCTGCTGCAGGACCACAGCCCCGCATGAGGCCAGTTCTTCCCTGCGAATCCTGCAGTGCCCGTCACTTCGGCTGAGGAACACACCCACACCCACACCCACCCACACACCCCCACACACACACACCCACCCACACACACACACACCCACCCACACACACACACACCCACAGGTACCTCCATCAGGTGTCACACACGCAGTACGCATACCTTCTCGGACACCAACACAAACGCGTGGTTACGTATAAAGTGTTTTATGCACATGCACGCAAATGCAACTGATCTGCATAGCCATAAAGCATTTATGATAATCCAGTCACAAGTTTTAAATCTACTGTAGCTTTAAACCTGCAAGTAAATCAAAAAATGGAGGGAGATGATTCTAAGATAATATACACATCTATTTGCACACAGACCTCCTAATGATTAACTCCAGAATTAGACTGCAAGAAGGGGGTTTACTATGACACTTCTGTGATTTGAAACCCCTCAAAAGCTTGGATTTATGGTTAGAGTGTTGTTGGTCCCACATAATGGCACTTAATTGAAAGTGAGTGCTCTTAAAAGACAGGAGAATGCAATGCACATTGGAAGGTTGAACACTACACAGTAATGGGGGAGGAAAACTGAAGCGATCAGATTAACAGACCTGATAATATCTCTGAGCTTCTGCTCACAGACCGCAGGGCTGCTGTATAGTTCAGTGTCTCTAGCAGGCAGATGCTCCTCAATGCTGTCCAGCAGATAAAATAATCCGTCCAGTGAGAGTCTAAAAATGAAAGCAAAAAAGCCAGATATGCAAAAGGAAACACTGCTCACAAGTGAGTAGCAAACACGTCCAACACAAAACTTAATTTTTTTTTTGTGTGTGTGTGTGTGTGTGTGTAGAAATTATCATTGTAGTTAGCTATTAAATAATAATAATAATAATAATAATAACAACAATAATAAGAAAAAGATGACAAAGTTGACAATATTGTATGTCAAAGTTGTTCAGTTTATACATCAAGTCCTCTCATAGGCAATTTAAACATTACACTGAAGATATCAAATCCTCACATAAGTCCAACATTCGGTGTTGATTTTAAGGAAACATTTCGCCATCAGGCTGATCATGGGTGGCAGTAAAAACAAGATATGAACCATGCGTCTAATAGGTGTAGACTTAGTGGTGCTATATCTGTCTTTCTGCAGTATTAAGCACTGGGTGGCCCTCAGTGAATGGACCTTGCAAAGCCCAGGCCCAAATCCTAAGCGCCCACCACATGAAAGCCCCCAAAAAGAATTTATGACAATCTATAATGGGCCTGGGGGGGGAGGGGGTCAGAGGGCGCCGAACAATCCCCGCCTCTCTTTGGCAGGTCGTTTCCTGGTAACATCCTGATTAAGCTGCCCGTGCGAATTATATCCATGACATTCTGTGGAGCACAATCCATCTGGGCTAAGTCCACTTCAGAGCGGCTGCAGCAGGGCCCCTCCCCTACAGCAGGGAGACAGAGAGCTCCTCTCCATTTTATTTGGCAAGACTCTTCAGACCAGACCTTTCCCAAGAAAAAAAGGGGAACATGACTTGCTGTGAACATTTGATTACTTATTAGCTACACCTCTAGGTTTCTATAGTGCTTTACGATCTCTGCTTATTATAAATTATTTTGTGTCTGCCATGACGGTTCATCAATATTCCAGTGAAAAGATTCTGGAAAATGGTTATAAGGAAACTGATGTCATGAGTCAGGAGAATGAAGACTTTAGGGTCATTCTGGATAACTGGATTACACTGGATAACTTGCGGAGGGACAAAAAAAAACAAAAGAACAAAATAAAGCAAAAACCACCAAAACATGAAATTGTGGGCAACACTATAGAAATAACCATGGAAAAATGCAAGTGTAAACATGCCAAAACACGATAAAAATGTATTTCTATTCTTGATTGCAATATTAACTTGCTGTGGTCAGCTAATACGAAGCCACTGACCACAATCCCACATTCATGACCAAGACCATTATGATCGCTTCAAAATATTACAGAACTTTATATTCAATCTGCTACAATAATTTACTGAAATGCCACGGTCAGCCTCTTACATGTGGCATGCAGAGCCCTAGACTGAATGGCTGAGTGAGAATCCACCTGGTGGCCTGCTCTGCCTGGTCAGAGGGCAGGCGAAAACAGTAGAAGAGCTCTCCTTTCCGTGCTGAAATGGAGGACTGCCTTTACCCTGCACTCCACAGGCCAGCATGCAGTACCGCAGTATATGCTAAGATGTACACTAATGGCTCACTCTCTCTCTGAGCCCAGTCAGATGGGATGAGGGTCTCCCCTGCACTCTTTAAAAGCAGAGTGTTCACACCGACACAGAGTGGCTCGACTTACACATTACGCACAACAGTGTAACAGAATCAGACAGTGATGCTTGGCCTTTGTGACAAGTGGATAGAGGGTCACTGTTCCACAGCAAGCCGAAATGCAGACACTGTGAATAAAGTGGTCATCTTAAATCAAAAAGAGACCCCTAACATTAAAGAAATATTAAAATATCTACCTGGCATTGACAGAGAAAACTTCAGTACCCTGAATGTTATAGCATACTGCATCCAAATATGTTTGTGTAGTTTATTTTTTAATGATACAGTGTATGGTTGATATAAAGGGGAATTTCCTGATCATTCCTGATTCCCTATCAGATATAGCATTACAGAGTTAGCTTAGGGAGCTTATATACTGCATGTGTTCAAGATTGAATAATGAGAAAGTAGGCATGTTCTTTCATTATTCAATATTCATACTTACTGATTAATCCATATTAATTTATCATCATCAATGTTACTACATTTCATTTGATTAATTTATCCATATCACAAAAAAAGTATAATGAACATAAAGCATCAAAGCTGGAAATATAAATATATAATACATTGCCTGGCCAAAAAAAAAGGTCACCACCTGGATTTAACTAAGCAAATAGGTAAGAGCCTCCCATTGGATAATTACTGCATGGTGATTATGTTTCAGCTGGCAACAAGTTATTTAACCCTAACTGATGCAGTGAATAGCATCTCATTTGTTAAACAACCATGTCGAAAGACACATCCTGTGGTTGTGGAAAGGATGTTAATTTGTTTCAGAAGGGTCAAATTATTGGCATGCATCAAGCAGAGAAAACATCTAAGGAGATTGCTGAAGCTACTAAAATCAGGTTAAGAACTGTCCAACACATTATTAAAAAGTGGAAGGACAGTGAGGAAACGTCTTCAAGGAAGGAATGTGGTCAGAAAAAAATCCTGAATGATCGTGACTGGCGATCACTTAAACGTGTGGTGAAATAAAATCATAGAAAAACAACAGTAGAACTCAGGGATATGTTTAATAGTGAAAGTAAGAGCATTTCCACACGCACAATGCGAAGGGAACTCAAGGGATTGGAACTAAACAGCCGTGCAACCCTAAGAAAACCACATGTCAGTGAGGCTAATGGGCAAAAAGGGCTTCAATTTGCTAGGGAACATAAAGATTGGACTCTGGAGAAATGGAAGAAGGTCATGTGGTCTGATGTGTCCAGGTTTACCCTGTTCCAGAGTGATGGGTGGATCAGGGTAAGAAGAGAGGCAGCTGAAGTGATGCACCCATCACTCCTAGTGCCTACCGTACAAGCCTGTGGGGGTAGTGCTATGATCTGGGGTTGCTGCAGTTGGTCAGGTCTAGGTTCAGCAACATTATGAGCCCAAAGAATGAGGTCAGCTAACTACCTGAATATACTTAACGACCAGATAATTCCATCAATGTAACCCCATTGAGAATCTTTGGGATGTGCTGGAGAAGACTTTGCGAAGTGGTCCAAATCTCCCATCATCAATACAAGATCTTGGGGGGAAAAATTAATGCAACACTGGACAGAAATAAATGTTATGACATTGCAGAAGCTTGTGGAAACAATGCCACAGCGAACGTGTGCCGTAATCAAAGCTAAAGGCGATCTAATGAAATATTAAGAGTGTGTGACCATTTTTTTGGCCAGGCAGTATATAATATATAAATATATAATATATAAATAAATAAAATACATCAGTATGGAATCAAACCGACTACCAAGCAGTTTTCTACAATAGCATTATTTAAACTGGTGGACATCACCTTGTGCTCTCTTTTCTTAAAGTGCTGTCCATACTTCCATTCGTCACGACACTCTGGGGAGTCAAGAAATTGTGGACTCCACTGGGACTTGGACAAATCTCCCGAGCAGAAAATTGCTGTGTTAGGGCATTATCTGGGATTAGGGCAGTAATGTTGGATTCGGGGTCTGAGCCCTCCCTCTGAGGTGTCTTCAAGCTGCTACTGAGCTGCAATGAGTGAGACCCTCTGGAGCGTGACTCTAGTTCATCATATTCTCATGGACCCGTACACACACACACACACACACAAGCACACACAGAGCAGAAAACTGGGAAAAAACTGAACCAAACCTGTTGTTCTTGTCCTACTTTGTGTCTTTAAAGAATCTCAAAGACTCATCCACCAGCCGTGACACATATGTGGGCTGATTCAGCAGCCCGGCAGCATTCTGCTGCAGTGGCATTTGTGGTTTCAGCCTCTACCATCCTGCCCACTAACTCTGGCATCTTAAAATTCAGACAATGGGTGTACTACAAACAATATGAACTGTGTTCCAGTAGGTTTAAGACAGTCTGTTTTACATAAACCTTCAAGTGCTTGAATGATAATTTAGCTGTTTTGCTGAGAGGCTGCTAGATGCAGGCCTACCTGTGCTCTGGATTTGAAGAAGGAGGTCCTCCAGGCTGCACCGTGTCCTCTGGTGTTCTCCTGCCCATGCAGGGTGTGCTGTTTCTGCCTGGAGGTGGAGCCCCTCCCCCTGGGCTGCGTGGCTCATGGAGACTGTCGCTGAACGAGACCGAAACATTGCTGTCTGTGTTTAGTGAAGGTTGGGGTGTGACAGCCACATCAGAACTGGGAATACTAAGAGTACTGGGGCTTCCGTTTTGACGCCGTTCTGAAGGCAAAGACAAAGCCAGAATGTAAACATAAACAAAAACACTGAAGACGTGGAAGGAGCAGGTGAAAGAGGAGGGAACTTGGCAATGTGTTAAATAAGTAAAGAACCCCTACCTGGAATGTCTGGGCACTTCCGTGGCGACTCAGCTTCCACTTCTGCCCCTCCGCCGGCCCCTCTGTCCTGCTCTCCGGAGCCACCGAACCTTGCAGGGCCTCTTGAGTGACGGGAATCTGGGGATGGGCTCTGGTTGAGGTGGTGCTGGAGCAATGAACCACTCACAGTTCCATGATAAGAGGACTCCGCAGACGCCTGTGAGGTCTCGCATGGCGAGGCCGGTTGGCCCGGCCCATGCTCATGCGCCGCAAAGTGTCTGGCAGCAGACGGTAGGCGCTTTCTGTGCACAATGCCCGCGCCGTCAGATGAATCATCCAAGTCTGGAACATCAGATAAAGCTGCAATGATGCTGGTTTTGGAAACTGGGGCATCGGTCAAAGGGTACCTTTGTGTATGGGGAGTTGAGGAGTGATCAGGCATGGGCCCCGTCAGACACGGCAAGTGTGTGCTCAGGACGCGGCACTCCACTGAAAGGTCATGAAGAGCCTGCTGACCTGTTACCGTGGTGGCATGTTGGGATGATTGCCCCGTGCTGGGGGGAATGGATGTGCCGTACTCCTGCAAATTATTTCCCTGAGAAAAAAAAAAAATAAAAATTACAAGCAGTGGATGACCTGAAGAGAAAGCTTCTGAACTTTGGTATAAATTGCCACCAAGTTTAGAGAGTTCATGTGCTAGGAGACTAATTTATGCAAGATCATCCTCTCCTTTTACCCCTACAATCACTAGCCCAGGCCTACTATCTCTCCCATTTCAGGGCTCCTTTCCAATAGACACAAGTGCAAAGTGTTTAAAAAGTGCCACTTTTGTCCTTTTTAACAACTGCCTGTTTGGGTCAAGGTTAGATTTCTTCTCCAACTGTCTTTTCAGCCGAGTGCACAGAGATCAGTGTCTTAACTTTTAATCTTATTAGTGACGCTTTGCTCCCCAGCTCTGATTCACAACTGCCACCGAGCTACGGAGTGGCAGAGGGGAAAAAAAAAAAAATCTGCCACACACAACAACAAAAAGCAGGGCTTCTGTTTCTTTTCTGATAAGGGTCTTAAATACCAAACAGTTAGCTGCTTAATAACATCCACTATAAACCGCACAGCCAGCCTGGCAGATCCAGCACAGAGCTATAAAAAAGAAAAAGAGAAAGAGAGAGAGGGAGAGGAAGGAAAAGTTAATTTCTTGGCTGAGTGATTCCATCGCTAGCTGCAGGGCAAAGCAGAAAGTGTTTCGCTAAAGTAGCAATTGATTCTTCTATCAATCCGCGGCACGCGCCTGCTCTTCCAAGGAATGTATTAAATATGAAAATCATATCCCGTTATCATGGTTTCCCAGCTTTCAGGCCGGTAAGCTCCCCTTAATGAATGCTGCAGCCTCGGGGACATGCACGCAGCCAGCAGTGGCGCGTATGCATAATGGAGTGATTCCTCCCATCTCTGTTCATTACAATATCACCAGGCTGGAGGGAGGGAGCAAGGGAGGGTGGGGGGGTGGCACACAGTCACAAGTGACTGCTCGAGACAGCATGCTCCGAGTCATTATGAGCTGTCTTCCACATTTCATCTGAAAGCGCTCGAACTGCTTGAAGTGAGGGAAAGAAGCAGCCACAGGCTTGAACTACATCGGTGGCACGGTCATAGCGGGCCGGATTAGACACCTGCGCCATCACAGATACGGCGACGAAAATGAACAGCCTCCACCCCCAACCAGACCCACACTAACTCTACTGAGCCATCAACATAATGGCGACTTCTGTTTCACAGGACTAAAGACTGAAACTAAGGCTGTTTTCCTGTTGTAGTCACAGCTGGCTATTAACAACTGTTTATGGTGGTTTTCCATGACTGGTAGCTAGTACGAAACATTGAGAAAAGCAACTTTTTTCCCCCCTTTTCAAGAGCTTCATAAACTGTCTAACATAAGTTGGTTTAAAGGTTTAGATACCCTTTTAATGAACTAAAAGAGCAATCTGAAGTTGTGAGTAAAACAACAATGACCTCAAGCAGTTCCCAAATTGCTTTTGATTATAAATTAATTGTGGGCTTTCAACAATGACACCCTCTATAAACTATAAAAGAGTATAAAGAAGAATTGTGAGTATACTACTCCATTTTCCTCCTCCAACTCTCCTTTCTTGCTTGCAAAATGTGAAAATGTTAGCTATACTTTTAAATAAGTTCCCATCATAGGATGATAGTTTCCTCGAAAGCTGAGCAATAACTTTGTAAATGTACAGCAGTTTGTACTCCAAATGATATCATAAATCTCTTACTTTAGGTGCTTCCAGCTGCTTCTCGCTCTCCTTCTCGCTCTTCTCCAGAAGTCTTGTAATGTGATGTCTACATTCCAGCTGTGTGGAATTCCATCAAAATTGATAGGTAAACAAACATTCATCTCATTCATCTTGTAAAATCCTGCCATGTAAAACCACTGACAATGCTTTGTTGAACATTGACCACATTAATGTGCATGTGTTAAATGTTCCATCATCCCTACAGAGCATACTTGAAGCTGCACTGTGGAAACAAGACGGTGAAAACAGTGAACTTGAAGAAAAGAGGAGGAAAAAGAGAGGCTTATGCTTATCATAGAAAATGTAGTGTCCCTCAGTGTGGGTATTCAGCTCTCTGAGTGCCCTTAACACTGCCTGCCAGGGCTTGTAATCAATTTTGTGGTTAGCCAGACTGACTGGCCTAATCCAAACTTCAATTAACAAGCCTAATGGTAGCACTGCGGGTTCTGGGATTACCTCCAGCCCCCCACTTCATCCCCCTAAGACAATAGCAGCTCCCCCCAGAAGCAATTTTGCTTGCTAAGCACAATCTGCTATCTGTTTGCAATGACTTTCAAACCAGCAATAACAGCTGTAGTGGACACATAATTATAATTTTATAGGCAAATATTGGTATTGTAGAAATATGAGTGGGAAAGGGAGAGAGAGAAGGGAAGGAAAAGCCTGGGAAAAAGCCAGGGCTGTTAGGTATCCTGGTGATGGAAAGCTGTTATGTCAGTGCTGTCAGGGATCATGGTGAAAGCACCTTGGCGATTTAACAATTTCATTAACTTAGGCAAGACAACTATCAAACTTCTTAACAGCTGTCTGTTGCAACTGGGAATGCAGCTTCCATATCAATAATATTAAATAACCTGAAAAGAATACACTGCTTCTTTAATTAAAAACAAATGCAATCCAAACACAATGAAATTGAGAAAGACAGTATAATTTCAGAAAGGGAATAAACCAGAGGTACTTCAGTGTCTGAATAGTGGGCAATTAATTTGGGGTAGTGTAATTAAACAAATTGGCAAATTTGATATTAAGCTGTTGAGCAGCGTTCAGTTTTAAGCGATAATCGACAACCACTATTGTTTTCTTTTCCCTCATTTCCTTTCAGTGATGACTGGCAGTGTTAGAGTGTTTACAATTGTTACTAAACAAAAATGAGTGTAAATATTCAATCAGCAGATGAGAATTAGACAATGATATTGGATTATAGGGAACATGCTAATTGAAGCTTACTGTGTATGTGAAACATGTCTATCTGGTTTCAGGGCAATTAGCTATTATAAAGAACATATTAGGCTAAATCTGTTACCAACATTCATATAGACTACAGCACACAAAAATATAACATCTGTGTTTAAAGAACTGGAAAAAATGATATGCTCTGGAAGGTTTTTCAAAGCTCAGTTTAATATAAGCAGAAAATTCACTTCTAACAAAATAAAATAAAACACCTTTAGGTAAAAAGTTAATTATAGGTTTACAGAGTCTGGTCTGTATTAATACAAAACATTAAAACATAAATGTTGTGGTGACAGAGATACCACTGGTTATAGTTACTAATCAGCACTGCACTCAAGGACACTCTAGCCTAAAAAATGCTATTATTTAAGGCTTTACCTTTAAGTGATGAAGTGCACTGAAGTCACTGGATAATTCATTCGCTTTAGATATCAGGCTCTCGACACTTCTGAGGAGCTCAAGGTTGCGGGCTTTTGCTTGTTGCTCTCTCTTACAGAGTTCCCTGTGATAGTACCTCATCTTGACACATTTCAGCTTTGCTCTGCAAAAGTCAGAGTCAAATTTATTTATACAGCACTTTTTACAACAGTCATTATCACAAAAACGAAGATATTAATTAATCCATTCTCTAGGTTTGCAAAACATAACATCCTGTATTGGTGAATCTTAGTACATATACTTTATGAAGTATGTTTAACTACAAGCACCATATGACTAAAAATGAAAAATATAAACGAAACACCTATTCTAAAGAGGGGGGTTATTTATATTTTTCATTTTTAGTTATGTGGAGTTTAAGGATTCCTAGAAAAACGGTGTAATTATATATATATATATATATATATATATATATATATATATATATATATATATATATATATATATGAATAAGAGAGAGACAGACGTTTTCTAGGAATCCTTAAAGGCTAAAAGCTTCTAGACTTTTAGGTTTTCATTAAAGTTGCATCAGCAGTCACACACAAGAAGCGACACTCACAGCCTTTCTTCTGATCTTGTGTAGGCAAACAGCTCTTGCTCCAACTCATGTCTTCTCTTTTCCCTGAAGTGTAAAATCGAGGCATTAACACGCCCAATTAACCCGTTTTTTTTGCAGGACAACATAAAGCAATAGCTATTCGCTATTAGCTACTAAAGTTAACGACCAACGAGAACGGGATTTTTGGGGCTAACGTTAGAAAATAGCAAGTCAGCCACAGCACTAACCGACCTGTAACAGACCTGAAACCAGATGTACCCGAAACAACATGCTTATAACAACAGTTTTAAAACCAGCAATGTCCCTTGCTTTATACGTTCCTTATTGAAACTACGGAAATGCAGACATGCCGGAAAGCAAAAATAACCAAAATACTAACTTAGCTAGCTAAGCAAACAGTAATGTTTTAACTCGGTATTGCGTCAGGTAAGTCACCTAAGTAGCTAGCTAGCCAAGTTTAGCTAACCTCATAAAAACTTGAATAGCTAGATAGCCACTTAGCTATTAAAATGGACCCCAATATAGCTAGTTACCCTAGATTGTTAGGTCCGTAACTTAGATAACGTTACAATATCATGTTTGTCGTACAAAACAAACTATTGCTACGTTACTGTTTGATCACAGGATCATTTGGCCGGAGACGGCGAGCACCTAAACGGTTAGCGATGCTGGCTAGCTAGTCAGTGTCTCCCTGGCAGGCTAAGCTCGAGAACGGAGAACGTCTTCACTTTGTCTCGCGGGTTCACTCGCGGCCTCAACAGTCTCTTTTCGTGTTGGGGTTGGTTGCCATTTTAGCAAACAATGCCCGAAAATGTCCTCCTTACCTCTCATGCATGCTCTTCTGGACAGACGCAGTTGTGTGGAAGTATTCACTGCTGCAGAAAGCCATTACAGGTAAGCGCCTGCGGACACGAGCTGGGGATGTTTACACGCGCCGCCACACGCTTGCGCACTGAACCTTGTTGCTGTGTTCGAACTCGCTCCCTATTATAGAAACAGTGTCCTATATTATAGAAATAATGTCCTATATCATAGAAATAGTGTCCTATATTATAGAAATAATGTCCTTTAGCATAGAAATAGTGTCCTATATTATAGAAATAATGTCCTTTAGCATAGAAATAGTGTCCTATATTATAGAAATAATGTCCTTTAGCATAGAAATAGTGTCCTATATTATAGAAATAGCGTACTGTATAATAGAAATAGTGTCCTATATTATAGAAATAATGTCCTTTAGCATAGAAATAGTGTCCTATATTATAGAAATAGCGTTCTGTATAATAGAAATAGTGTCCTATATTATAGAAATAATGTCCTTTGGCATAGAAATAGTGTCCTATATTATAGAAATAGCGTACTGTATAATAGAAATAGTGTCCTATATTATAGAAATAATGTCCTTTGGCATAGAAATAGTGTCCTATATTATAGAAATAGCGTACTGTATAATAGAAATAGTGTCCTATATTATAGAAATATTGTCCTTTATCATAGAAATAGTGTCCTATATTATAGAAATAGCGTACTATATAATAGAAATAGTGTCCTCTATTATAAAAATAGCATACTATGTAATAGAAATAGTGTCCTATATTATAGAAATAATGTCCTTTATCATAGAAATAGTGTCATATATTATAGAAATAATGTCCTATATCATACTATATCATAGAAGTAGTGTACTATATTACAGAAGTCGTGTACTATATTATAGAATTAACATACTATATTATAGAATTAACATACTATATTATGGAAATAGTGCATTATATTATAGAAATAGTGTCCTATATAGTGTGTCGGCCATTTTGTAGTGTAGTTTGCATTCTCATTGATAAACCTGACTCACTATATAGTTCACTATAGAAAGATCACGAGCCACAGCGGATTGTTATGTATGATACACTACACGCACAGTATGTACAATAATTCAGTGCGCAAGTGTTTCATGATCTGCATGAGAATAAAATTAAATTGTCGATTTGGGAAGAGGTAGTACAAGGAGCAAATTTAGCTAGTTAGTTACTAGAGTGGGATATGCATTATTTGAAAGCTTCGGATAGACACAAAGTCTTTGTCTCTTACATAATGTTAAAGTAACTATGACTAACTATGAAAAAATGGAGTATCTTATAAATCCTACAGAGTTTAGAATGAATTCGTTTAAATGAGAATTTAGGATACGGTGTCGTTAAAATCACTTGAAGACACAGGCTTACAAGGCTTATCAAAAGAGCAGCAGTCAACTTGATTAACTAGTTAGGCATCTAGCTAGCTAAATAAACAATAAAGTCTATGCCAATGAACAAACGATTAACTAATATAAACCTGAAGGTTTATATACTAGCTAGCGAGCTAACGAGGCTGTAATTTGGTGGAGGTAAAACACAACCCATCACATATTAAATATGAACTATTTTTTGTTGTTGTAAAATACCACGATGAATCAGATTATTATTATTATTAATTTAACAGAACATTCTGTTAAAAATGTTGATCCTATATTTGACTTATATGTTGAACCTTTCCTGATAATGTCAACAGTGGCTGTCCATCCTAGACCCACAGAGCTTCCTAACTTCTTCAATACTGGAACTGTACAGAGAATGATTGGTGCTTGAGCTTGCCTGACGTACAAAGCTCTACTTTGTAAGTCCCATTTCATCATATCCTTTTCCAATCATCTGCCCTGTAAGCCACTACGAGAGCCCATCCACACACTCTCCTTCGTGACCCTAAGTCCAGGCAGCAGGTAAACATCCCGATTTCCTTGAAGCTGTGGTTCAGAAAAATAACTTGCTGAAGAGACTACTGACCTTCATCAAAAAAGAACCACCACTGTTTTCTGTCTCACATACAGTGAAAAGGAAGCTGAATGTTCCAGGAGCTCATTGGGCTTTTCTGTCAGAACAGGGGCAAGTAACTGTGTTAGATTCTCAGTGCATGAAGGTAAGTGTCTCTCAAGTCGATAGAGGTGAGTGAGGGGCATTGACAGGGATACGGAGGTGACACCATTGGCTGCAAGTTGTGATTCAGTTTCTATAGTAATCTTCCGGATTTTCACAGTTTCACCAAGATGAGATAGAGAGAATTTGAACCCACTTACTGTAAATTGCTCTCCTATTCTGGCATCTAATAATATATGTTTGTAGCTTCTTCCATTTCCCAGCTAGCCTGTTTTACTATAATAGAATTCTCTTCAAAAAGGGCACGTTGAAATCACTAGCCCTGGAATACTGCTGCCATTTACTTGAGTTCAGATGTAATGGAGGTAAAATGGCACAAGGTCAGTTTTAACAAAATGCCAGAATCTGTTGCTCTGCTGTTTAACAGAGCCCAGACATACATCAGCAATTTAGTTTCACGCTGATTGTCATCAAATACATTTTGTTCCAAAACCTGTTCCATGACTATTATTGCAATATTATTTAAGGAACTATTGTTAGGTCAAGTGTTTTATATTATTTTACAAATAACACAAGGCTGAGTAGTCTGAGCAGTATTAACAAAATTCATAATATTCTGATTGGTAAAGTTGAAATAAAAACCAAAGATAAAACCTTAGTGTCAGTTGATGTTTTTTTCATTCTTTGTCTCTTAGTGACCCATACAAATCGGTAAGTATTCAGCAGGCCATTTTTTCGGTATGTCCTGTCTCTGAATAAACACATGCTGTAGAACTCAAACCTCCTCCCAAGGGTGATCAGGACTCGTTCTGGGGACAAATGTTAGTTTTGGGCATTGAAGTTTGGGAACCATTGTCTCACTCTGACATTGTTTATCAACACTCACTTACAGACATCCCAGTGAGTCTCATCATGCTTTGACAGCTGATCCCTCTGTATTTTCTATTGCTGTCTCATATAGCTGAGGTGATTCTGACTCTTCATGCCAGTGTGGTCTCTAACCAAGCAATTTCCCCAATTCTAACCCCATCAAATTACTCTTTAGCTGTTGAACCAGGGAGTTTTGCTGTGCTTTTGACATGCTAATCTACCCCATTCATGGTCACTCTGTGAGGCTATTTGTTGGCTAATAAATCCTCTTGTTTGCTTCCTGCATGTATAGTTGATATTGTTGCACAGTGCTTTGTTTGAGCAGGGAAGGGCTGAAAGGCATTATTTTGGAGGCGATAACGGCGAGATTTGAAACGCTGCTCTTCCTCTGACTGTCAACACAGCTTCCCCTGAGATCTAAAGCCATCATTCCTTGACAAATGTGTCACTAACTAAGCATTCATACTACACAGTGGGTTTAGACGTTGCTCGTAAGGACCGGGCAGCAAAACAGTGCACTCGAGTAAGACTGACGCTGAAAGAGAAGAAGTAGGCTTTGTTTTTAGCCCTGTTGTAATGGTCTGTTGTTGGTGTTTGAGGTTAGATCAGTGCTGACTGCTAGAGATTTTATTTATTTTATCGTATAAATAAATTGTATATTTAAAAAAAGCAGGTCACGCGTCTTCTTCTCTCCCACACATTCTTGGGCATCCTGAACTCACTTTCTTACAGAATTTGACTGTGTTTTTTTCTGAAGGTTCTATAATATAACTGACATTATAATAATAGGAGTAACAGTAGGAGTAACAGTACAGCCATACTTTTAAAATATTTTTTGTTATAAATGCATGGAGAAATGCAGCCTATTGTCTTGTGCTTGTATCAGTGAGATTGCCATATTTTGCTCCTCCCCCTCTGCCAGTGTGTGTTGTCCCTCAGATACTGTATATAGGGTCATTGATATGCCTTAACAGAGGTCAGAATTTGCATGTGAATTAACAGCAGTAAACTGAATTGAAATTCTGGGCACATCACAAATTATTCCTTTAGACCTTTGTTTCTGTGCCTGGGAGATCCAGAGCGCAGCCGTGAAGCAGTCAGAAACATCTGTCTGCTCAATAATTTGATAAACAGCTTATACAAATAGTCTCCAAATTGCCCTCGAGAATATTTGTCTCCAGTGTAAAGTGCGGAGCCTTTCGGCTCAGCTGAGTGTCTTGTTGGGTTGTATTGGCCCTTTCTGTTCATTTTTTTCATGGCTGTCACTGCTGATCATGTTTCTAAAAATTGGGACCAGTTTGAAAGTGATGTCCACCAGTGAATGTAACCTGGATTTCATTTAAAACCCTGCAAAGGTCCCAAGAGAAGGTAAAAGCCCAGTGTGTTCTCTAGTGAATAACACAAAATGGGTAATGTCATAGCTACATTTTATCACTGTTCACTCAAATATCTCATTCAACTTCAAGAGTAAATGCTGGATATGAAGCCACCCACCCAATCTTTTTAGCAAGCACAAAATAAAGATTTTTTTTCTGTATTTAAGTAAATTGTCTCCATGAGGCTCAAGAGAGTCCCAGAGCAATTGCAAATGGGGTGAATTAATTTTTATTCTGAATGTATTCTACATCGGAGTATAAAAGCTTTCAAGTTCTTTGTGTTAATTCAATGGTCACTTGTTTTATAATAGGTTTATGCCATCAGGAGAGTGAATTTGACCAAGCTTTTATCATTGTTTCAACAAATGGACACTCGTGGTTAGCATCATTGAGGTATCGTTTTGACACAGGCATATCAAAAAGGTTGAATATGCAATTTGCAAGTAATGATCTGAGTTCTTAATGTGAAAAATCCTAAGCATTTTAAAATCTGTAAGAAAATTTTAATTCAATCTATATATCTGTATATTTTTGAATACATCTCTATATCATTACTTTATTCTACACACTTTATTTTAGCCTTTAATGCATCGTGTTAGCAGTGTAAAGGGGAAGAACAGTACATTTGTGCAATGATAATAGTTTTCTAAGATGTTTAGTATAAGGGTCTCTTGAGGACTGGTCCCTTTTTGACTCTCTGTTGACCAAAAGTATGATCATTACAGCTTGAGGTATAATTTCAAAACATCTGTCACACACATTAAAACTTTCTAAATCTATGCATATAATAATATTTGCATATTTATATAGAAATGTTCTTGTGTACGTTATATTCATGTGACTGGTTCTAGGGATGTGTGTGTGTCAAAAAAAAAGTGGAAAAGGGGGAGAGAGAGAGAGAGACAGAGAGACAGAGATAGAGAGAGAGGCAGGCCGATAAAAAAAAGAGTGGGAGAGAGAGAGAGGGAGAAGCAATTAGTGAAGTGCTGTCAAGTGGATAAAAAGGTGCAAAACCCTCCCTTTTTAAAATTTGTGTTAGAAACGTTAATAAAGTAAAATGGAGAGAGGCTTGACGAGAAGCAGTCCTCTGAAAGCTTTTCTTCAAAGCCCAAGATTAAGGGGGAATTGGACACAGCCTGTCTCCCAAACAAATGTCAAGACGTTGTGTCACCCATGCCGTTGACAGTAATTGTCACTCTCCAGTAGAAGAATTCAAAGTTGACTTGCAGAATAGATGACCTCTCTCACATTTTGAATTGATGTGGTATAAAGCTAATTTAAAAACAAAGGCTTCCGTAGGTTGGACATGTCATTGTGTCTAATTATGAGAGATAATTTGAAATGCCTCTGGAAAACATGCACTGTTAAATGTAAAGCATTTTAATTGGGCCAAATTGATTAGAATGGAGAGGACTCTGCTAAAAGCATGTAGTGTCAAATAAGGTAACCTGCGTAAAATCTGCCTAGTAACACCTAGGTGTAAAAGCTGTCCATTACTGGAGAAATCCAAAAAAAAAACAGAGTTCAAGTAAAATAGATGGTCTAAATTTGTCAATTATGTCTAAGTCATTTTGGGTACATTTCACAAAATTGGTAGCCTACTAATATCCTTCATCCTGTAATTTTTCTCCTCTGAGATTAAAGAATATATGATTGTTTCCTAATATTTGTTTACTTATCCAGAGTAAAATTGCAGGAGTCATTTAAGTTCAAACAGGCAGCACAAGAGACAATTTTTGTTTCTTTCTACCAAGTAAAAACCTCATTTATTCACTTCTCTCAGTTAAGTTCCTACAGATATAAAACCATTACCAGTTAATGTGCAGAAGAGGAAGATTGTATTTATACTGAAGACAAGGTTTATTGTTATGACACTATAAGGACATTTAGGGCATGGGGGTGTTTTGGCTGCCTTAAATGGCAGAATATGCAGAGAAGTGTTAGGAACAAACTTTTACGAGAGCACGGCTGTAGATTCACCTACTAAGGGCAAATCAGTAGTTCAAACAGCATGCGCTCTCAGTTCATGGGAAGAATTGCTTTTAACATGTCAGAGGACATTCAAGGGTGTCTTTTGGAGAAGAGAATTACACCTGTGGGTGACACCAAAATGTGTTTTCATGCAATGAATGTGATTCTTTTCTTTGAGCAGTGCCCAAAGCCAGTTGTATTTCAAATCACAATGGTAAGTTCACATGTCATTTCTGAATGAATTTCTTATCATGTGATCATAAATCATATGAATTTCATATCATGTAACTGTGACGAAGAATTTACAGTAGTGGTGTTCGTACCATGTTACTTCGTCCCTGCTTTGCAACCTTGAGACTAGAAGCATGCAAGGGAGGAAATAACAGGGCAAACGAGGTACGTTTTGGACACCTCCTTGTGTTTGCTGCATGGCTAGTGCATGCTGTTGCCAAAGCTCTGTGCTGTTCACTGTTGGTTTGTCATTCTCGTGGACGGTCCACTGGTGAGTTTCATTAGATAGGTGGGGGGTTTTTTTGTGTTTGTTTGTGTTTTTACAGTTACAATTTTTATTGAAATATGTCTCCATTGTGACAGGAGAGAGGGGGAAAAAAAGATTGTTGTTGAATGTTTGACAATAGTTAGAGGAAGATTCTGTCAGTCTGAATTCAGCAGTGGTCAATGTCAATACCATCCCGAGGACTATTTGGTCAGAAGAATGCAGCCAAGACTGGTGGGAAAGAATTACGGACCAATCTGAATTTACCAGAATGTCTATCATTCTTTGGCATACAGGGCCAGACATTTAATTTGCAGTGCTTCTGCTTTCATAGCTTGTATGCAGATAAAGTAAGTAAATTAATTTACACATGGCTTGAATGTGGCCAAAATCCAAAAATCCATGCCTGACATGCTGTGAATGTGTGTTTGCGAGATGCACGGCCTGATCACAAAGTGTGCTGGGCGCCCCTTGCTAGACCTTTTGAAGCAGTCAGTGAAATGTGATCCTTATGCGATAATCGAACACTCTTGATAACGAGAGCTTTTTGAGGGCGATGGAGAAGGAGGTGTGGCAGTCGTGACAGTGGTAAACATCTTAACTTCTCCTCCACCGTTCGGATAGATCAAGCAGAATAGAACCACCCTCAAGGGTATGAATAAAAAACACATATAGAGTCCCACAAGATTGTCTGGTTTTATGAAAAATAGTTATCTCTAAGACTTTTGTCAAGTAGTAGTGTTATTCTAGACCTTGTGCACTCATTGATTCAGCTGTTATTTTTGTACAGGCACCAGTTCAGTCTCGAGTGCTGTCTGGGGAGACAGTCATGCGCTGTGTGTTAAACGAAGCACTACAAACACAACAGTTTCTGATTGTCTCCATGTTTCCACTCTGCTTATGGTGGATATTTCACGTCATGGTGGATGAATTCTGCCCAAGACTTATTCACAGAACTGTAGAGTTATAGAAAGCAGAAATTGTTGTACAAACAAGAAAAAAAGAAAGATTTGTCTTAGTTTTGTTAGTAATATCAGTAGAAGATGGCAGAAACATTAATAGTTTGTATTATATAATTATATTTGTATTTATTTACTGTACTTTGTCCATGCAGCATCTTGTAGTCTGGCCCAACTAGCTAGGTTGTGTCAAATGAACACAGCAAACACTGGCATCCTAACACCTGATTTCAATATGAGAGTATTGGTTGTGACTACAAAATGACCACATGGTTCACATTGATTCTGATGGATAGGTCTCTTATGAGTTTAAAAAGAACTTTTAAAGTTGGTTTATCCAATAGTTACACCCTTGCAGTTCATTAAGAATGAATTAGTCATATCAAATGAGAGGTTGTTTCTGTTTCTGTTTAATAAAAATTAAATGCAGCTGAATATATCTTTAAAGATATTTTAAAGACTTATCTAAGTTTAATAGGTTTGCGTCATTAGCTCATTTTTATCATTACAGACCCTTTGGGAATTGGATTTCTCCATCTCACTTAGAACGTGATCTTAGAAATGCATTATTTAGAAAAATATAAAAGTCTTAAGTATGAAAGTCTTTTAAATAATCATCACACAATATTTCACATTGACATATCTGTTGAATAAGTGGTTTAAACGATCAAGGTTGGATGGTCAAGAAAGGATAGAAAAATGTGTGAGCCTATATAATAAAAGCTATATGGAAAGCAGGTAGGTGGAGTTAGTGTTCTCATTTTCTCTGTTTTTGTTTTGATGTTCTCTGCCATGCAAAAACCACACTACCTGCTCTTCACAACGGAATTCTGTTCAAGTGCAATGTGACCCAATCAAAAGAGATTGCAGACAACCTCTGAAGAGAGGTTTGCTGCAGCTTCTAAGACTAGAAAGGATTTGTAGTTGGGCAGTTTACAATCAGAAGAAATTCAGTGTCATTGTTATTGTCTCCAGCAGTGGGCATTCCTCCAAGGATGGAAGAAAAGGCACGCTGAGAATTCTCTGCTAAAAAGCTCTAGGGGAACAGCCAAGGATCTGTGGGCATCATGAACTGTGTTCATGAGGCTACCATAATAAAAACAATGAACAAGCCTGGGTTTTGTGGGAGGTTACTACAGAGAAAACTGCTACCTTCTAAAAACAATCCCACCTGTCTCATGTTTGCAAAAGATTACTTGGGTGTTCCGTAGCTCTTTTGTATCAGTGTTCAGTGGACTGATGAGCCTAAAGGTGAAACTTTTAGTAAATGTACCCAGCAATATGTTTGGAGAAAACAGGCTAGTACATATCAGTATTGAAACCTCATCCCAGCTCTAAAGCACGGCGCAGGTTGTGCAGTGGTGTGGAGCTGCCTAGCTGCATTAGGAGCATGTAATGCTTGAAATCATAGAGAATCCAAAGAATGGCAAGTGTAGCAGGAAATTATACAGGAGGAAGTTGTGCAGCATTTTTCTATGACCTAAAACTCAAAAGGGGCACATGGAACAAGAGTTTGACCTAAACACTAGAATACAACCGGCATTCGAGCAGCTAAAGCAGAAGCGTTGCTGTATATCAGCGTACAGAGTACTGACCTTAGTCATACAAAAGCCTGTAGTGGGCTCTGTTCAAGCAACGCATTCCAAAAACATACACCAAGTGTAACGTGGCATAAAAGTTCCTTATAAATAGTGCTCTCATCAGCCGCTACAGAACGCCTTTTGCACTGGGGTTACACACAGAGGAGGCTTTGCAAATTAGCATGGGTTTACATGCTTTATCGGTTAATCATCTTGATTGTCAAAAGATTGGTTCAATGAGATGTGGCACCATAACATGTGTTGTTGGTTAAATAACAGTGCCTTTGTTAGAATACTCTACAATATTATTTCGAGTAAAATCAAATCCTGAATACACTTGTTTTTTTCCCTTTGCTGCATCATGGTCCAGTAACTATTGACCTGCAGAATTGGACCTTGGTAATTGTAATGTCAGCTTCACAGCCTGCTTGTCAATTACATTATTTACCCATTTCTCCCCCTTTCCCCTAACCTCAAATCAGCTCCAACCCGGATGTCCTATTTGACACCGTGACCTGCCTTTGAAAAAGAGCTGTGGGGTTATTCAGAGCACTGACTGCAGGCAGCATTTATTTGTGTGTTTGTGAGGATACAGTCGCATCCTCACTCACTGTGGCTCGCCCTCTGCACCACCCCTGGAAATGTGCTTATGTGGGCTTTGTCTCCTAGGTCAAATTATCCTCCAATTCTCCCAGCACCATCTGAAGTCCATCTCCAGTGGATGGGATCGGGCTGGGTGCCGTGTCCTTCCCATTAAGCCATGTCAGTTATATAAGGCAAGCACGTATGATGAACCCAGTCGCCAGCTTGCCTGCCTCCAATATCCCCATAACATAGCATGCATATTGATTGCAGAATGTGCCTTTGAGAGACCTTCCCCCCACTATATCCACGAGGAGCAAGACTATCGCGTTACACCGCAGCTGATTAGAAAGCTCATGCATAAGAAATCACACGTCCGGAGCTTCTACTACTCCCCCATCTGCCTGCAGTGCAGGTGAAAACAATTTACACATTGCTGGGCTAATGGATACATTCATGGATAGCAGTGAGCGAAAGAAAGAAAAAGAGGGAGTGGAGCTACAGGGAGTGAGAGAGAAAGTGAGGGACAATAATGGGCCGAGGCCAATGTGGGCCAGGAGCCATGGTCAAACAGACACCGCGCATAGTAGCGGATCGGATAACATCTAATCGGACGGGTCGCGCGCTAATGAGTGCGGTCGTGCCCTGCAAACGCTAGCTTTTGGCCCGTGCTAAAGACACTCGTAAACAATTCGCCTGCACACGCTTCAAATGCGGCCGTAATGTGTTGATTCAGCAGGTAATGAGCTGCTCCCCGAATCAATACCCTCCGCCCCGTGTGGCACCCTTCTGCCCTGGTCCTCTGCAGCGGAGAGTTGCTAGCAGAGTTCAGCGCTGGCCCCTCCCTCCGTGACCCCTCCACTGCAGTAAGGACGGAACACTGTCTGAAGAGGACCATTCTCATATTGCAGAAGGCAGCCGAGTGTCAGAACTTTCATTCGCGGGCGAGCAAATGAACAGGCAGCCGCCGCATGCTAATGAGGCGCAGGCTATTTTCCACCTTTTTTATCTGCACATTATGCTCTTGACTCTGGAGAAGGTGGGAATTAGGTTGGACCTCAGTGTCAGGCTGCCTGATGGCTGCGCTCAGAAAAACTGGTAATTGAAGCCGATGGCTGCCGCGGAGGAGGCCTGAATTTGGAAATAAACAGTTTCAAGCATCGCACGTCATTTCTGGAGAGACAGCAGGGGAATGGAAATGAGCTGTCTGGACCTAATGTGCTCACACAGCAGGAAAAAGGACGGGGGGGGGGGGGGGGGGGGTCTTTGTGGATGACAATTTCACTCATTAAGACCTGAATGCAGCCGTAATGACAGGGAGCCTTGGGATGGTAAAATCAGAGAGGGCAATTAAGGGACGTCCTCTAAACAAAATGCAGATGGCATGTAAAAAACCCCCAAAAAACCCAAACTTTACATTGCTGTGGTTTCACCTTGTAAGATGCATGTAATTGTCTTGAAACAGGGTGAGGTACATGCCATAGGAGCCCTCCTGCTGAGAACTGTATTTTATTTTGTATTTTTTTTGTCAGACTTGGAACTTTGTTTATCATTATAGTTTGTGTATTAGCATAATGGGAAGTGAGGCCAATGATTTCTCCTCCTGTTGGCAAAGTAACTTATTTGTCTTTGCCTTTTAAGTGTGTGTCTGTGTGAGTGTGTGTGTGTCAGGTTGTTTTTTACTGTGCCAGCATGATACCATACATATTGTTTACACCTGTTACATAATGTTGCGCAGATTCCAGGATCGTAATTAATGTTTCAAAATGAGGCAATTATCCAAGCACAGCCCTCTTCATCCAGACGGAGGCGAGAGTAGCCTGCTTCCGCAGCATATGGTAGTTATGGAAAATAGGCCTTTTTCTGCCTATTGTTCTAGTCTGAGTGCAAAAACTTTAAAGCTCATGTGTTGAATAACGAAAGCTGTTGCTGGAGCTGTGGCCTCTGTGCCCCGTTCCTCCACAGCTCCCCAGTGGCGGACCCCCCACGGCCGTCTTCGGCTTTCTCCAGCGGTCACATCGGCCCGCCGGTAAGCTGCCAGGATCCACTGCCTTGCACCTTCTCTGAGACCAGCCAGGCTCTCTTTCAATTTCCACTAGATTATCAGCAGCAGTGCATTTCAGCAGATGCGCAGACCACCCCCTCAACCTCTCCTAAAATCCTGCTGTCCCTTCCCATGAAAAATAAAACTCATCTTCTGCAGAATGAGTGTGTCTTGCATACACTAGTGACCTGGACTGTTTTAGACTGCCACGGCGCTACACCAGAAACACCCGTCAGTTCCTAAATCGACTCGGAGCCTGTTAATCCCTGTTGCTTTTTAATATGGTACACCAGAGCTGAGACCTGGGCCCCAGCGTGCACAGGCGTGAAACCTTGATGTGCTATGAGAGACTGCGGGGGTTTTTCTCGGCGACAGAGCCTTCATGCGCATGAATAAAACCGAGGCTTACCAACCTCCCTGAGCAGCTAACACACAGCACCAGGTCCCGTTCGATTTGTTTTTAGGGTGCTTCGGAGGAACAGCATCTCGCCCTTCTCCTGGCCCCTTCTCCTTTCCAACACAGAGGAGGATGTTTTAGCATGCTTTTACTGGGCCTGTGTTTTGGCACTGTTATTGTGGTTTTTTCTTTCTGTGAACTTGTGCTGTTCTATTTGCTTATGCCCCAAATACAGACAGAATATCGTACCCAACTGTAAATGGTGTGGATGCCTTGTATGAAATTTCAGTACCCGACAACTGGAAAAGCAAATTTAACCATGCCTTTTGCTGAGAATGCTGCACCATTGATGTTTTGCCAGTGCATTTACAGGAAATATGATATTAGTTACATATGTCACAGTAGGTTTTGGTATTTCTGAATTTCTGAAGAGCATTTCAAAAGACTCATACACAAACCAATTCTTGTCTAATTCATAAATGTTTAAAAAATAAAAGGTATATGATGGGATCAGGCGTGGATGGAATTTTATTTACTTTTTTGCTTTCTGCCCCGTTGCACATCTACTGAACATTGAAGCTTAGGTAAAGCAAACAATATCTCTGTGAGACAGCCCAGTGTGGTCCTTTTTCCAGCTGTGGCATAACACCTTCAGCAGCTTTGGCTGCAACTATTTTCTTCACCTGAACCAAGGTGCAGACGAATGGTGGACTAATTTCAAGCAAGTATTTTACATTCATATTTCTGAGCAAATGTCATTAATGTGCCACCTATTAATGGAAGTAGACTAGATTTCTCTCATATTTCGGAGAGTTGTTGACAATAAAGGATGAATATTTAGAATGTGAATACTTTAGTCATATTTATTTACCACCCATTTAACATGTACAGGCAAATGCAGTGTCTTTTCATTAGTGGAAAGATATTTTGTACCTGGCTTGTGAAAAGCTTCCATCTACAGCCCCTAAAGTCAATTATGGTCTTTCATTGCTGACCACTTACCACTCTGACCACAATAGTGGTGTCATAGAATGATGTACAGTTGCTTTTGCTTAGAAACTTTGCCTTCTCCTGTTCAGTTAGCGCGTCTTCGCTTTGTCCATTGTGATACTCAGCAGGGGGCTGGCGTCTTAACTCGGACACAGATGACCATGCGATCTCAGCCTCTCTGCAGGACTTTATCCCAGTTAGTGCCAGGTCCACACCCATGTTGGGCAGGCCTAGACTGCCAGCTTCAGACGCTGCCGCGTTCGCTGGGTGTGTGGTCTGCTGTGAGACGTACCCCCGCTGTGCTCATCTGTGTGCTGGCATTGTTTCATCTTCAGTGTGTGACACGTGAGCTAGCCCAGCACGATGCTCAGTAAATCTCACTGGAGGATGTGCTTCAAATATTTCACAGACATTATTGATACGTTCCATTCACCGCGCTGTTTAATCAAAGTTATCGTTTTGTACAGGGCCCAGTGTTCCTTGTGCTCACCAAAATATGCTATCTCGTTTCTGTCTTCTGAATGAGATTTGGAACTATACAGTTTTAATGCGAATATGATATTGTATCCCTACCAGTATCTCATCATTTCCAGTGATTAATTTCATGTTGCATGTAATGTTACCTTTCAGACGTATTCCTCTTGGGTATTTTTAATATCAACACTTCAGGTTGTGTGTATTTTCTAACTTAGGCAATCTTTTTGAAAGGAGGTGCTGGTAGTGGGAGCACCCTGCATGGGTCTTTGAGGCTTCCGAGCTCACCTGGAAAAAGAAAAAAGAGGTTTCGTGTAAGGCCCGTTCAGCGAGCTGCAGTGCTCAATGGGCAGCCGCACGTCAATACTGTCCAGATTACTGAGATCAGAGGGTCAAGGCTGCTCTGGCAGTACAGGAAGAACTGCCCTTTTAAACTAGAGGGAAAGGGGCCTCTCTGTTAAAAGAAAGTTGAAGCTCAGTTGCAGGGGGTGCTAGAGAGACTATTTGAAATAAACAGAAATATGATTTGAAAAGACAGGACTGGACAGCTGCGTTCTTCCTTTATCAGCTGAAATGTCACAGCGAGTCAACGTTTGTGAAAAGAGACTGTCAGACATTTACAAACATGGAACAAATGTGAGTCGCTAAGTTCATATGATCTGTGGAAATCTGTTGGTGGCAACAATCGAAGATGAGAGCGTGCACTTGCCCCGGGGTAGAAGAGTTCTCTATGTCTATGAATAGTTACTGGTGTATATCAATCAGCAGGGATGTGCGTGCGTCTTTCTTGCTATGCTACTGCCCGCTTTCACTGGATGAATTTCAACCTGCATAGATGCCCCAGGTTTGTCTGTCCCAGTCACTTTCTACCTTCTGCTTGCCGCAATCGGAGATGACTTCAGTCCAAAGCCAATCAGTCTGTAGGTAGAACTGCCCAGTGTTCACCCGGCTATGCTAGTAGCAAGGGGTGTAGCCATTAGGCAATCATATGGATGAGCTTTGAGGAATTTGGTACCTTTTTTATTATTTCCTGTGCAGAAAGTCCTTAATGATTATGTAATATTTGGGCCCTAGTGGCGGTGATTGGTGTCCAGTCTTTGAACGGGTGTAGTTCTTAGTCAATTAGACACTGATTAGTGCATAACCAATCTACTTAATTCTAAATATGCTAATTAACAGTCTATGCTCTCACACCAGTGGTTAAAAGCACTAGTAACCTCATGCAAGCTTCAGATGTGCTGCTCTCTAAATTGCTTTCATGGGTTTCTTTGAAAGGCTATATTTAATTAAATGGCATACTGTAGCCAGTTGGAGGGCTAATGGAAGTTACATTATATGTAACAGATATGGTGGGGAATCACTTAGCCATCGTTAATGGATGCAATTTGACTTTGCAGCAGTTCCTTGCTGTTTCATTTTAAGAATAAAACAGTCTGTTTGAGGAAAAGAATCTGATTAAAAGACACTCAAATTGAATTAGTAGTTTAAAGGTGCAAATGAAAGGTGTTAATGTGCTAATAAACTGGCATAAATTAACACCGCGTGTATTGCAAATGCTCTCCTCATTTTCTCATTCGAACAACACTATCTTACCTTTCAGTTGAGAGGGAAACACTTGATTAGTCCATACTGGGATTTTTAGTAATATTCTATAATACTATAGCTTCTACATATCAGGCAGTATTTTTCTTTTTCCGAGGAATATGACAGATACAGTGCCTTTCATTTTAAACGCAGAATTTCGAAATGACATTGAATTTCAAAGTAGCAGCTCTGAGTGATCTAGCAATAAGCGTTCATCTCTGTTTAATTTGCCATAGCCAAGACACTTAAAAGATAAGTAATCCCCCTGAAAAGCAGTGCGAATGGCAAAAAAGACACAAAGAAAATGCGACTGAAATAATATTAAAACAAATCTAACCACTAAAGAACAGTCGTTAAATCACAGGCATCACAACAGAGCCATCTAGTGTCTGTGTACTAAAATTGAACACACTTGTAATGTACCTATAACGGCGTATACAAAACCGGGATTGTGCTTAACTTGCACAGCTTGTGTTTAGGATTCCACTGGAATGGCGGTCAAAATTCATCAGAAGTTGAAGGCTTCACAATTTAACCGAGACCCCCAACATACATAAAAAAATCGTTTTTAGGAATACCTTAGTTACTGTTTTATAACTATTCATGATTGCACTTGCAATTCGTTAAAATTTTAATAGGTTTATAATATATTTAAAATATATTTATTTATAATAATAATTACCGCCTTTGAATGCTTGTAAATGTGTTTTGGCCAAAACTAAAGTAGTGAAAAATGTTAAAAGTTGGTTAAGGGTGCCCCCATCTGGCCACAAATCTATTCAGTACCAGATGCACGTAACTGCACGATTGGCTCTGTTCACCTAATAGCTAGTAAGACAACCTTCATATGCGTACTGTTCAATGGGGACCTGCATAAAAACATCACACAAAAAAAGCATTTATGGGATTCAGGAACCAAATTACCTGTGATGTGAAAAATATAAAATAGCTTGAAAATACCTTGAAAATACCCTTTAATTACAGCATGTATACATATAGTGTATATACTATACATACTCTTAGTAGTGTTATTAATTATGGTGGCTTTTTTTATTTTAGGTTCAATGATGAATTTTTAAATGACATTTTATAGGTTTCTTTTTTCTGCTTCTCTTCCACTGTCATTTGTTTATTCTCAACCCCCTCCCTCTTTCTCTCTCTCTCTCTCTCTCTCTCTCTCTCTCTCTCTCTCGCTCTGTCGCTCCCTCTCTTGTGTGAATTTTACACTCTTTAAGGCTGTGAGGTAGCATTTAAAGACACGTATAGAGAGCAACAGTTGTTTTGGACAGTCTCTCTCTGAAGAGGGGGCCAACCTGCTTACATTCCTTTCATTTACAGCCTTGCTCCTGAGCCATTTTCTTTGAGCGCAGGGCTATTCTGTTTGCGAGTATAGAAGTCTATTAGGTGAGGCGAAATTGCACTGATGGACATTGAGCGCTCAGAATCAGCTGCTCAATAAAGGCCCCCTAATTGCTTAGCAACAGTGTTTCAGACCTCTCATTTGAGATCAAGAGTTTACTGGACTGAAGACTCTGCTTTGGAGAAATAGAGCTTGCACCATTAGATAAGACGGAGGAAATGGGCTATATCTGCATCCACAGGGCCCCTCCCATCCTGCTCCCCTGCGCTCTCACGCCCATCCAGCACTGCCAAACCTCGGCGCGATGATTATGTTACCTTTCAAATGGCTGATGTATTCAGTTCAGTAGATTATTCTCTGTCATCTCAGTTAATTGAATTCTGTCCATCATATTTGGATGATTTTGCATTTGCATAAAGGTTAGAATGGTGAAGAGTGTCAAACTTCAATTTAGACAATGTCATTCAAATAAATGTTCCACTGTATCAGCCCAGGCATGGTCTTAACAGAGTCTGGCAGGAATTCAAATATAATGTGCTGTATTGTCATGGACGGAGACCCACATATACATGTAAATATAAATATGAAAATGGCTAACGTAGGGCTTCGGGATGGCGTGTGGTGGTGTGTGGTGTGTGCATGTGTAGGGAACACTGCCCATTTTTAGTCATCTGCTCCTACTGGATCTCTATAACAGAGAGTGAGTGGGCACTGCAGTCCTCTATCTTAGACTAGAGCACTCAACAAGGCTGCTCTCACTCCCCTACTCATCCTCAAGTGTCTTAAGCCTCCAAAACCCAGAGAGCCGGGGGAAAACACTGCAACGAGATCGGAGGTTAAGTCCCACACCCCACCTGAATCCTCGGCCATGCCTTTAACCGCAGTAGCCCCCGTCGTCTATTCAACGCTTCTCTCCTTGTCAAGCAATTGATAAACCAGCATGCCTGTGAAAGAGAGAGCTATAAAGGCACCTCACCCCCCACCCTAGCCAACCCCAATGCTGCAAATAGAGTCAGGACTTAAAAAAACATTCTGGCCTGTCTGGAAAGGAGATTTGCTTTAGTGTCACATTAAATAAGCATGCCTCCATATCCAATTACCTTTTGATGGAGCAAATTGATTTGTATTCCTTTAGTGGCAATTTTCACATTAGCCCCCCTTTCACATAAACATCCTTTGGATTGTGTGCGCGGCATCTGCCAGGCCACACGACGCTGGCACTCGCGCCAGAGGTAGAGCGCGTGTCACTTAGTCAATACAGAGGTGCCGGAGACGGAGGGACGATTAGAGTGCTTATCTCCTTTCATAGCCGCTGAATGCTGCCTGAATTGAAGGTCAATATCTCGCGCTTCCTCGGAGCCGAGCAGGTGTCTGAAGAGCACGGATTCAGCCTGCTGCTGAATCATCACCGCGGGAACTGGGGCTCCAGTCACGGTGCAAGAAAAGAGAATATTGAGTGTCGGCCCAGACCATGGGCGCGCTGACAAAGCCAAAGGCCATTGTGTTTCATTACTGTTTTTTCCACTCTGTGTTTTAACTGGGCCCATTGTGCGGGCTCTATTTCAGTTGGGTTGCAAACTGTGCTTGTCTGATGACTCTTGCAGTAATGCATGTATTGATCTCTGTGCACAGAAGAGAAAGGGAGAGCGAGAGAGCGAGAGCAAGAGAGAGAGAGAGAGAGAGAGAGAGAGAGAGAGAGAGAGGGAGAGAGGGAAGCTGCCAACTGTAAGGCAGCCCATTTTTTTTTTTTTTAAAAAGCTTCCTCAGACCTGAGATGGATTCAAATTTGCTGCCTGTCAATGAATTAACACCAGTGCAAGCCTCAGGCACACAGGCGCAGGAATTCTTTCCTCAATGGGCCATCTGTTTGAGGACATTTTCAAGGCTGTGTGTTATTGATTACATCGCCTTTTCTCTGGGCACACAAGCCATGACAACAACTCGGAGTGGCCATGGAATTTGAAGCATATTCAGGCAAGGTTATTTTTGCCCTTTTTTTCTCAGTCAGCCATTAAAATCTGAAGGCAGGCCATCTTTCCTCCTCGAGCGTCACAGTCGATAGACGGCCGTGCGGACGAAGGCAAATATTCCTCAAGCGTAGGCTGAACTCTTCTCGCAGACTGTTTGTGGAAGGTCTTAGAGGCCTGTGCAAACTGGAAAGCTACACAACCAACTGGATTAGCTCAGGGACCCTTGAGTGGTGGCACACGTGTGAGAGTGTGTGTGTGTGTGTGTGTGTGTGTGTGTGTGTGTGTGTGTGTGTGTGTGTGTGTGTGTGTGTGTGTGTGTGTTTGGGGGGGGGGGCTGTTGGGCTTGGCTCGAGGGTCTTGTCCACCCTGAGTGTCCTCTCATGTGGGTGACACTTCCTTTAGATGTTGCTGTGGATAGGCCTGTTCTTTTGCTGCCCTTCATATGGGCAAATCCATGAAACCAAACATTTAGTGCAAGCACAAGCTCTTTGTAAACAGACATACATCAATCGACAAACTAGGGAATCATATGCTGCAATTTTTAAATATAATTTTAAATAAAATAGTACATTAGATCATGCAGAGACTTTTTTTTTGTTTAGATTTTTAGATCATCTATTGATAGCAAAATCATGTTTTATTATGAACAGCTGTATTAGTGCAATGGTTTTAGAGTTTTTATAACTGGGCTAATCTGTAAATGTACTATTTTTGTAAATAAAATATTTATAGATTCTATTCAATTTGATCCAGTACCTTTAACGTACATAAAAATAAGGCTAGAATGATAGTTGTCTATCAGTGTAGATCAGACTCTGGTATTGTTATTGCATTACCTCCCATTCAAATCCCATCAAATGTACCATACTATGCTGTCTGAAATGCTGCAGTATTATAACTGCCAAAGACTATTGCAGGAAAACGAAGACCTTTGAAAATGTACAAATTGCAGCTTTTATTGAATTTGAAGTTCAGGGACTATTGTAAACAGTAATCATCATTGGTTTATAATGAGTATGAAATACTGTTTTTATATACAATACTGCACAAATCTAAAATTAGGCCTGGTTGGTGGGGTTTGCATCTGTAACAGACCCGTTCAGGGTGCCCCGATGTAGACCCATGCTCCGCTTTTATTTACACAGTTGTCTTGCTTACTCACAATGGTAGTGCCCTATGAAGAGAATACAGCTTGAAAGCCCTTTGAGGCCTAAACAAAGCCCTTCTTCAACTGCTTTTTGTTGCTTTAACTGCTTCTTTCTTAAGCATGTTCCAAATATCTTTGGCTCCAAGCCAGTAGCCTTGATGGACAAGGCTCTGTGGAAGCCTGTTTGTGCACCCCCCCCCCCCCCCCCCTTTAAATTGGACTGTGTTTTGAATCCTTGTTTGACAAGTAACATGACAAACTGGGTCTAGGGCAGGTGATAATAGCTCCTTTTCTAATCATTGGTGTTTTATTATTGTATCCAGATGTTTAGTTTCCTATTGTTTAGTTTTAGTCCCAGAGTTTTGGTTTAATTTAGTTCTATATTTTCATCATATCAAACAGCATGAAGCCCAAAAGTTTAGTTTTGCAGTTGGTATTTAAACTAGAAATTCTAGTGACCCCCCCCCCCCCCCAAAAAAAAAAAAAATTTAATCTACATATTTGTACCACAAATGTAATCTACATAAAGTCAAGTAAATGGACAAATGCAAAGTAGGATTCACCATATTTCCTTATGAGTGACACAGTGAGGGAGATTATATTTTCACAGAGTTCGAATAAACTAAATACGGTGTGCTACTCTTCTACGCGTATGTGCAAAACACGACTGCAATCTTTTTTTTTTCTTTTTTTTTTTTAAAGTGACATCTGCTTTAGGATTTTATAGCCAACAACATATGTCCTTCCTTTGGTGACAAAGCTGGCCGCATCTCCCCCGCTGCTCGCTCTCCCCAGGCCAAACACACGTCTTTAGATACCTGTCAGCATTTATTATGCTGTCCTCTGTCGCGCCGCAGATAAGGCCAGTTAAAGTTTAATGAAATTCAGCCTGGCTACACAGGCCCGCCTTTCATAATTTGTCACAGCCTGTGTGCTGGAGACCCACCGCTCGGTAAACATGGAGCCCACATTACCAGCCATTAGAGCCTAAACGACAGCCGGCGCGTATGGCCGTGTGCGCCGGGCTGGGAACGCGTCTCTCCGCTGCTGCCAGGGGCCTGGGGCATTTCTCTGTTGCCCCGCTTGGGGAAGCAGTTCCAAATAAGCCACATTTTGGACATTATGGTGAATATTAGGAACAGGGCATTTTCTGCCGGTGCTTTTCAAAACAGGGAGTAACTGAGCGAAAGTGCTTTTTTTTGTAACGACCGTTTCCCTCGAATAATCGCTTCCGCATCATTCTGCGCTTGTGTTTCATTATAATAAAATCTGTGTACCCCAGCTGTTTCACTAGCCGCAATAAACAGCGATTATTACTTCGTTGTTAAAGGTAAATATGTGTCTCTGCATGCGGATATCTGTTTAAAGCAACACACCCTATTGATATTTAAGGCCTCCTTAGAGGCTTTTTATATACTTACTGACAGGAAGATACCCTCAGATGCCACTCAGATAGCCTTGGTGAGTGGATGTCCCCCAACCTGCCTTACTGGAGAGCAGAGGTTAAGGTCCAGACCTGAAGCAGAGCTTACACCCTGGCACCCGGCTTAGACACTGGCATTCTCCCTCTGTGAGCGCCTGAGCTGCCCACGTGTTACTGGTATTAATGGGAGCATTCAGTTCTTTCCCCCAAAGTTTCTTGCCCAGAGCTTGCAGCTTGTTGCGAAGGTGCTGGCCTACTGTTCCCTTGCCCTTTGCTCAATGGGGCACTAATTACTGTAATTGTAGATTTACATTTGTAGCATTTAGAAGATGCACTTATCCAGAGCCACTTACAAAACTGCTTGGTCATGTACTCAAAGTGTGACATAGAAGTTTAAATATCTCTATTGTGTGATATGTAAATCTAGTATTAGTAGCACTTTAAACTAAGTACTTATAGTTACAGAATTATGTTATTTTTGAGCAAAATTCTAAAGTCATGCCCTTTCCAGTAGCAACAACTATAATTCTACTTCTGACAGCAGTACACAATGCATGGATATTGTGAAAATAATCTTTAAAATATTCTAGTTATTTTATTCTGCAGATAAACATTAATTAAAAAGTGAAACAGACCAACAGATAAATCATTACAACTACAAAGTCATTTGTAAGATTACAGATCAATTACAACAGAAAAAACTACACAAATATCTGTCCTCTAAAGTATTTAATATAAAATAAACTTATAAAAACATCCTACATTCATGAATTTGTCCACACAGAGATACACAAACATTTTTGAGAACAGCTGCTTCTCTGCCTTTCCCTACCTCTCTCTCTCTCTCTCTCTCACACACACACACACACACACACACACACACCCAGATCCAGGTTGCGTGGTGGGCTGTAATCAGTGGCTCTGTGACAGTGGGGGGGGCAGGTTGGTGGGGGGGGGGCAGAGGGACAGGGGTGATAACAGATTGAGCGACTCTGATAAACTCTTCTCTAATGGCTCTGCCTGTCCCTCTCTCTCTCTCTCTCTCTCTCTCTCTCTCTCTCTCTCTCTCTCTCTTTTTTCTTTTTCTTCGGCACCTATTTAGTGGAGTCTTTCAGTGCTGCAGGGATTAGCCAGCCGGATAAGGGCAAGTAAACACTGGCTGCTTCTCTGAGCAAGCAACGGAGAGAGGGAGGCAGGGGGAGGTAGAGCCAGGGAAGAAAGGGAAGGGACGTGAGTGGGAGAGGGGGAAAGTGGGAATGCTAGAAGAGCGGGAGTTTTGGAGAGAGGGTGAGAGGCAGAGCAAGAGACTAGTCACGCATGTGTTGGGTCAAAGGAGACCTAGTTCAAAAGAGATTTAGGAGAAATACTGGAAATAGAGAAGAAGTAGAACTTCACTATTTCACGTGCTGTTACTTTTCCAAATCTGCCTGTAAAATTCCTTATATTTGTGCGGTGTTTTATTCATTTTCTGTTGTTTCGAGCAGGTTTTTTTTATTTTAAGTGTATTCTACATTATCCTCTTCACCACTGTAGGGGACCTTGTGGATGCTCTGTTTTGAGAGCAGTTGAAGTGCGTGATGCCAGGTGGCTCTGTGCGCTATGACACAAACCCCCACACGCGCACACACATGTAGCAGGGTAAACATGGATTAGTGGGATGTCTCAATCACACTGTGGCAGGCTGACAGGCCATGTCATCTCTGCTGACGTCCTGGGAAAATATTTCAACGTAACAGAAAGATAACACTTTTGAATGGTTGGGGGATATTGATAGTATATAGTGGCTAATATTCACGAGTCATACCAAGAAAAAGCAACATTTTAAACAATGCAAAGTTAATCCCATTTATTGTTTAATGGTGATTTATTGTTTCATCTGTATTACTACACTATCAGCATAGTTTCATTCATTGTTATAAATCAAGACCTTAATGTACTAGTACTTTTAAAGTCATTATAAAAGGTCAAACTAATCATGTCCAGAATCACTACTATAAACTATTGCATTGGTCAAATAACTAATTACTCACTCTATGAATTAAGCTTTTCAATCAGCCACCTGCCTAATTGCTTAATTAAATCACCAGTCTCTCCAGACAACTGATGTGTGGTTAACAATCAGCTGCTCATGGTCCAAATGTTCCCCTACCATAAGCAGATCGGTGCCAGGTATGGCCAGTGTTACCACCCAAATGAGCTGGTTTAAGTTCTACAGCATGCATGTGGAACTAATAAATGAATTAACTGTCACAGAACAAAGGGAAGAGTCTTTAGCCGTTTATTAAATAAATAGTATAGTTTTCTCTTTTAGTTATTAATGGGGAAGAAAGGGCTTTGTGTAATAAAATGTGGTGGTAAGTTATTTCACATATTAAATGAATCAGTCATGTATGTAATAAAACATAATTTATGTATGTTGTATGCAGTTTTTAAAAACCTTAACATTTGGAATTGCCGATCAAAAAGAAAAAATACTGTACAGTTCTAGCATTATTAACATTGCAGTGTAAAAGCACTACATATAAGCAAATATTTTCAGTTTTTGAAAACAGCCAGATTTTGAAATGTGTGTCATTTACTTATTACTTCCTTTTATATACAACATAAAAATATGAGAAATCAGAATTCTATTTTCCCCCTTTTCTTTTTTTGACTCAAGAATGTACTTAATGATGATGAAAATCACGTTGCCAATATTTTATTCATTTCCCCTGGTATCTGACAGCAGCACTGCCTCGAGCTGCAATCAGTCCTCTTCACTTGCGCCTGATTGTGGTCAGCTGTCATGTGTAGGCCCTGAACAAACACCTCGTGTGCTGGCATCGCGGGCCCGTGCGCTTGTGCGCGAGGCCGGGCCACCACAGCCAAGTGTTTCCATTCCTGAAGAGCTTCCAGGAGAAATTAGTATGTAATGACCACACTCGGCAAGACGAAGGGCCCATTATGACTCTCGCTGACTGTACTTGGCTTTCATTTGCAAGCTAAATGGATGCGTGCAAAGGTGAGAGTTCACTAGCCATTCAAGTATTTGGCTTTAACGGGCTCCAGCACTCTTGCTTTAATTCAAGCAGAAGGACAAGTATGAATAATCGCTCTAGATAAGACTCATCAAAACACAGCTCCGCAGCCTGCCACGCATTCTCTTTTTTTTCTTTCTTTATTTCAGCCCCCGCTTTCCTTCAAATGGCCAGTGAAGCTTGATGACAAACTACAATTCACATCATGCCTTTTAATTCGCAATTTGCCTGCCTTTGTTGCTGCTATCTGATTCTGCTGTCTTGTAGCTCTTTTGTATTATTTTGATGCAAATTCAACCCCCCCCCCCCCAGCCCAGCTTGGCTCAGTTTAATTTTGCATTTGTTTACTGTGGTCTAGGGGAAAAGAATTCGATAACCGTGCAAAGTGACACCACTAATCAAGCTAAAATGGCAAAGAAATATGTGATAGCTTACAAATGCATAAGGGAAGGCAATGAGAGAGCACACCAGAATACGACAGCTAGCGCCACTCAATCATCCCCCCCCCCCCCCAGCACATATAGACATCCTCTAAATGATGTGTGTGCGGCTGATTTGTAAGGAAGGACGGTTTCAGAGATGTCTCTTTGTAAGCCATAATAAGCGAGGACTGAATGGTTTATTTAGATACATGAGGTTGCATGGCCAAAGGTGCTAAATCGCAGCCCCAAGGGTGTTCGTTTCACATAATGTATGCACAGGCTAATTTATTACACTGTGACTAATTTCCATTTCTTGTGCTTGGAGTTGCCTTGCTAATTATAGAAATTTTTTTTCTTTGGTCATTTTTTCCCTTATCCTCCCCTCCCGTGTTCTTCCATAATTACACTTCAGCATTCAGGGAAGACATTGGCACAAATGAGATGGGCCTTGCTGCACTGGGAGCCCTCGGTGCTCCGGTGCCCAGGTGAGACTGAATGGCCCGCGGGGCCACACTGTTTGCCCTCTGCCCTGCCCCTAACCACCCCTCCCCTAAAGGCCTTTGATCTGAGCCTCCCCAGCACGGGCTGGTGCATACCTTGTCCCGTTCTGCGGCGATAAGACACGGCACCGGGCGTAATTAGCCGGGCAGCTTAATTAGGAAAAAGTTAACTGTCACACGAAAGCCGACGCATCTGTGATCCGCCGGCGCTGGCTGGGCGGCGCGCTCCCGGGGGGCGCTGCATCAAAGGGCCCCCCCTGCTGCGCGAGCCCACTCCAGCACGCTCTCTCCTCTGCCAAATCAGGCCTGCCCATGCCAAGGGACAGAGCCCAGCAAAGACGCAGCCGCAAGCGAAACCGCACCAAACAGAATGAGATCGAAGAGGAGGAGGAAAGAGGAGGTATAGACGCGACACTCTGTTCTTCCGTGGCTTTCATTAAGCGCGGAATGCAGAGCAGACACAAAGGGATCTGAGGCCAAACAATGTCACTTAACGAGACATCACTGGCTCGTCATTAGCAATTTGCTAGCGCATAATTTCACCTCCCTTCTCATAATAGGTGTCTGGGGATGTCGGGATAGGCCGGGCTTTGTGCTGCCCCCTCGTTGTGCTGTTTGTTTACTTGGCCTGGGTCTCAAAAGAAAGAAAGAAAGCTCACCACCTATGGCGATGGCCAAGATAGTGCTGCTGTACTTTAGCGCCATATTAAATAGGGACTCATCCGCTTTTCCTGCCCGTTTTGAAGTCACAAACGGACACGGCTTGCTTAAAGAAAACAACGGTTAATTAACGAGGTAAGATTAAAAGCCATAAGAGAGAAACCAAAGCGTCATGACTTCAGACCTTGCTGTTACAGATGTAACCTTAGCCCCATGATCCCTTCTTTGCTCAGTGGAGGATTATAGTGGGAGCAAAGTAGTGTAGGATTTTGATGTTGTATTCCCTCTTCCCCAATGCCACCCCCACCCCCACCCCCACCCCCACCCCCATTTTGGACATGAGAATGCAACAGCTGCATACTGCTATAGTGGCGTTAAGTGTGGTGAAACGGCTTGACGTGTATCGCCACCGTTAATCACAAAGAAAAAGCCTTTTAATTTCGCTGGGTCTGTATCCTGTTTTCCCCCATCCCCACAGATGGTAGAGACAGTTCGGCGCAGGCCCGCTCTTCCTTTCCCCGCCTGTCCCATCACTTCCTATTCTGTGGACCTTTTGTCACCAGCAGACACTGAGCTTCCATTTGTATGCAGCGGGCACACGTACAGAGCGAGAGGCGCACCAGCTCATAACGACAACGCAGCGGAGTGACAAAGTGCAAACTGTAAACTGCGGGAGGAACACACAAACAAATGCATCATGAGCCCCTGGCGAGAGTGCTTCAGATGACAATCACAAGCGACAAGCGCACCGGCCTTAACTCCTTACTGGCCGTTATCACCGTTTAGCATGTTAATTGCGCGGCATGTAAAATCCAAGATGTGACGTTATGCTTTTTTGTTTGCCTCTGGAAAAGTTGGGAGCTCTTGTTTAAAGCTGAACCAGCCAGGCGAAATCAAGCCTGCTCTCCAGACATGCAACTGTAGTGGCACTACATTATATCAACAGTCCAATCAATTTCAAACCAATTGAAAATTCCGGACCGTCTACCACTCGTCCAAGCACAAACGTGCATTAATTTGTCAGGCTTAACGACAGCGGCAGAACTCGCTAAGTCCTTCATTGAGGGTGTGTTAAATGTGCAGACATGCACGGCGCAGCGGCGTCACAGCGACACTTCATTGGCAGAGCGAAAGAGGAGATTGTGAAATCGATTTCCACATTGTATTTCCCACTCTTTCATCAGACGGGTTTCTGCTGCTTGGAAAGACTGCCATTTCAAAAGCACTTAACATACTCCAGCCCCTGTGTTCAAACAGCACACTACTTCTGCAAGACATAAATGCAAATAAAACCAAATACCAACTTCAACTGAAGCACAGCTAAATTACTCCTAGTTAATACATCTTCATTACTGTTTTTCCTCTTCTGGAATGTCAAAAGAAACTGACGTGCTAATGATGCGTCGGCATTAAAGCTTCAGCTTTAGATGTCACTTTGAAATTGAGACACAGTAACAGATTATTACAGAGATTTCTTACATTCCCTGCTGTGAACACCAGAATGATACTTAAAATATAATGACGTTCTTAACCACACTCATTAGTGCGACTGTGTCTCTCACACAGAAATAATATTTCTCTTCAGGGGAGCCAAACAGATTTTAAATTACAGCATAAAAGAAGCACACAGTCATTTTGGGGGGATTGGTGAACACAGAGAACAGACTCGCTGTTTAGTCTTAATTGGTATGCTTGCTTTGGGAAGGCCCATGTGTGTTCTGTACCAAGAAACTATTCCCTGCTTATTACTTTACATTTAAAGTACTTCAGCAGCTACATTTATATATTTTATTTTGTTTATGCCTGCTCTATGTTATTATAGCCAATTTTTTGGATTTGTTGTGTTTTTTCTATATTCTTCCCACACGACTGTGCTATTGTCCCTTTTCATCACCTGTTCTGCATTAAACTGTCATGTTCTCCACAAAAGCAAGCATTTATAATTATTTCAACAGAAAAACACACCAAGGTGTTGGTAGTAGAGAGAGAGTGCACATTTTAAACACACAATCAACTGTGGGATTTGTGCTAAGCATGGCAACATTCTGACCTCCTGCGATTTTGGCTATTTCAGGCTGGAGTGGAAACGGGCGCGATCCTATGGCAGCGTTTCATGCCAGTTCACCCGTCTGAGTACACAGAGCAAGAGTCACTCACACAGATAGCCTGCCAGCCAAACCACAAGCTGCGCAGGCCACGGACAAAATTGTTTTCTAGTAGTTCCTTCCTTTCGTGGTGTATGGTAACAGCCGCCATTTGTGGACCGTGTGGTGAGGAAAGCAGAGGATGGCACCGCACAGTGCATGCTAAACCTAAATGATTCTTTGTCAGTGAAGACACAAGTAAGGCAGCACTGATTGTCCTGTCAATGGTAATCTGATGCTGGTGGGAAACAGTCACTTATCTAATGACAGTTTTCCGTAACACTGATCGATGAGCGGGCGCGTGCGCAGGGGGGGTTGGTTTGCTGGGTGGGTGGAATGGGAGGACCAAAGGGGACCTTTTATTCAGAAAACAACACTCCTTTCAAATGAACCTTGGTCACAAAGTGGCACATTTATAATCAGTACCATATTGTACCATATTGTGGTGCATTTCAATGGGTATTTCTGTTTAAATATTTTCTAGTAAATTCTCACCTTCTCAATAGGATGCTAATGTGGAGATGGTAGCTAGTGAACAGTCTTAAGGAGCAATAGCCATGATCCCAAAATGTGCACCAAATATCACTGTGCATTTACCCATTCTGTGCTGCATGTGGTGCGGACCGTGTTAGGCTACACCCACCTGCCATTCTCCATCCTCATTGTTGTCTACACGGGCAGATGATCAACATCTCATCGCTAAATGGATATGCCGATGTCAATGTTTATGGGTTCTCGTCTCATTCAAATGGTCCACAGACACTTCAGAGACAGTATCTGCACAGCTCTGTCAGGTCCATCCTAGTTTCTCATCTCTTTAATTCACCTCATCTGTGCACGTGGAAGAGAACATTTCATACAGTTCATAGCAGCTCATAGCAGAGGCACACAGTGGTTCAGGCATTTTAATGCCTGGCTGTGAATAGACAGATTTCTCTTTTAGCTGACTTTCCAGAATATTTGGTTTGATGTTCACTGCACTGCTGTCTGTGCCTCTTGGGTCAGTTCATCTCTGCCCACCAGTCTTCAATGAACAATACCGAAGAGCTGGAAGGCTGGAGCGTGCCTTGCTTCCACTGACCTTGGACTGCTTCACGAGCGGTGTTGCGTTTGAAACCCACTCCTTGCCCTGTCTTCTTCTTCACGGTGCTAATATGCTTCGTAGAAGTTGGCCATACTCACGTCAGCCTCTGGAGTCATGCTCTTTATATAAGATCCAACATTTGTGTGATTAGGCTATATTAAGTAAAATGTTGCCATCTACCAATTGCTATCTGTAGGAGGACATGACTATCATGTCATGCCGTACTCAAATGGCACGGAACCTGACAGTTAAGCAGCTATATGTAAGTTGCAAGTGCAGTGAAATACTTCCATTAAGAGAAGCCTGAATCAACTATGATATAATTGTTATATGTTCTCACCAGGCATGTAAGACATTGTGTTATAGGGTTTAAAGAATAGTCTCTGTAAAAGACCTTTAATCCTTGAGACGTTTAATTGGGCGGAGTAGAATCCATTCCTTGACACTTAGATGTATCCCTGACTTGAAATTCTCAAATGTACAACTTGGAATGATGGGAGGAACACACATGACTCGTCTTTGCTGTCTTAACTTGCTCTGGAGCATCTCACATTTTGACATAACATTTCAATTTGTCAGTAAAAGGTGTTGGAGGATGCAAAAAAAAAAAAAAAAGGAAACTTTGACAAATATCATTCTTAACATTCAAATGGCTGCCATTGTCATTACAGACAGTGAGATTAAGTTCACCTCATCAGACATGAGTGTGACAGGTGACTCAATAGGATGGTGCCAAGCGGCGAGCGGAGGAGATTAGCAGGGCACTGATATCATTATTTGCAGCTATCGGGGATTCAGCCGGGAGGCAACTGTAATTTCTAGGCTTATTAGTCCACACTCTGCAAAGGAGAAAAGCCCAGTGATAAAGAGCGCTGCTGACAGCCCAGCATTCCACCGCAAAGTGCTGTCACTGTGACACTTAGCAAATGCCAGCATGCAGGCGGCCCCCGTAATCCCGCCTAATAGAGGTTAAAACACACCACCAAGAGGTGCTCGTTGATGATCAAAACAAGTGGCGTTATTTGAATTTCGGAACTTTAAAATGGTTTTCATGCTCTGCACAACAGATCACGCACGTGCAGAAACATATGTTTATCAGGGAATGGAGCATGGAAATGATCAATTTCAGTATTATCTTTGACATAATTTTAATAATTGGGTTTTTACCTGTTGTGGTGCATGCATGTTTTGTTACTTACTATGTTAACCTGCGTATGTGTTGTCATTGATCCAGTGCAGATACATTATTTCATTTGTGCTGTCATTCACGTTTGTCTTGTGTCATTGGCTTTGGGTAGATTCCTTCATAAGAACTGCTTCAGGGATTCATCAGACTTCTTTCTCAAACAGTTTCCTAGGCCTACTGGCACCTGGTAAGCCCAGAGCTGTTTGTCAAGCCAATAAAATATCCCTTGCTGCCTATTCGTTAATCTTATTAATGTTTACACATGTCTGTCAAAATTAAGCTCCTTTAGGACTGCAACTAACCAGTCTTCCTCTAAAATGGAGCTATAGGGAGCTTACTGGAGAAGGAGACTTGGGAAAATTGAGGAATAGAGAAATGCTGAATATATGGGAAACCACTGAACTCTAAGCACATATACTGTTTACTGGCTAGATTTGTACAGCTGAATTCAGGCTGGAATTGAAACGCTGTCCTGGAGGAATAGAGATGTCTGGGACTGTATGGGGTTGCCAGTGCCCTTAATTACTCTTCATTTGTAGACCAAACAGCAGCTTATCGTCTCACTGTTCCTGACAGCTTAATCTGGCTCTATCAGGAGACAAGCAAGCATGACCATTACAATAATATGATTCGGTATGTTTTGGAAGTATGCCTCGTTTATTTTCAGTGCATGTTTTGTGACGATAACCATCAAATTATTCTAGCCGTTATGTATTTGTCTTTTTTTCTCTTTTTTTTAAGCAGGGAGAGACAACACGATGAGTGAATGTATTACAATAATGGCATTTGTCAGGATCCTTTGGGATCTGTGGAGGATTTGATATCTTCTTTAGGCGCTGACATTTCAGAGCAGCGTCTCGTATGGATCTTGAAAGGGAAGCCCTGTACTACCAAAGAGATTTAACTTGGAGCACAATCACAGTATGAGTAATCTTGCACAAATTAGAAATGCCACTTTTTCAAAGGGTTTTCCAATTTCCCTATTGTGACATGTAGAACAGACCTTACTGAGAAACCTGTAAGGTTAATTGTGTTTTACAGAGGACTTTTTCTCCAGTATTTGTGCTATTTGACCATCCTTTTTAATCCATTCCTCCATCCTTCCAGTGGCAGATGGGTAGAGTGAAACGGGGTTATTCATAGTAACCATACTGGCCTAAAATCTACCCGGATTTGCTTCCACTGGGGCAATTATCACTGAGCCCCATATATAACCATTCCTCTCAGACAAGCTGAAAAGCAGTGCAAGACAAACATAATATTCGATTAAATGGGTCCCCAAAAATCAATACGCAATGCAAATGAAAAGAAGCACAAGTATCCACTCAGTATGCATATTTCCTGTCAAGTACACTCTCTGACCTACCGCGGCAGCATTCGCCAGTAAACCGGTACTTATGAAAATAGCCACGGATGTATTGTAATGCATAGCTCCCATCTGTTTCCCTCCCGCTGTAGCTGTGATACAATACACCGAGTATGAGTGACAATAGTGTTTCACGGATGTCGCCATTGAAAGATTGTGCCCGTGTGCGGAAGGAGAGGCTCTGTTTAGCTCCTTCGTCTATAAGCCACGCGCAGTTATAAACTACTGCTGGTATGAAGCACTTGTTTTGTGGCAGGGATGCACAAACACACAACAGCCCCGAAAGGAGGCAATTATCCGTGAGCTGAGCAGGGGTGAAGCGCCAAGCAGCCCACCGTGCCGCTCCTACGCTTTGGCTCCAATGTGTGTGGATATATTAACGCAGGATGCAAACACGAGGGGGAAGAACACTCATACTGGAGGGACACACACTGAATGACTGTGCAGTGCAAACAGATAAGTGCTTATCATATAACTGTAGCCAGCAGGTCATAGTCAATATTACCTGTCAATTTTGCTGACACAGTTCCAAGGTTGGGTCCAGTGCTAAATAATTTGGGAGTCTTTTATGAAGAAAGTTTAGATATTTCCTCAGGAAGCCAATAAAATGCTTTCCTGAGAAGGACGTGTGTTCCTCCTCATGTTTATCTGACCCACGTCTTCAGTTTTCCTCTAATGGACCTTTATTCTTTCCGACATTTCCTGTAAAGTATTTCTAAATTCAGATTTAGAAAGTCTATATGAGAGACAGTAATAATTATGTAGCTGCTTAAAAATAGTGTAAAATGTTTTAAAGCCACGTTGTATACTTTACATAAGTAATGAATATTAAAAATCAGAGTAGAAATATAGGATAGAATTTCCATTCTTTTTCTTTTCATCTTTTGTAATTTGTCTCCTTACTCTAATAGATTTGCCTCCTTATCTTAATGCTACCATTTCATTCACCTTGGCATCTCAATTCCTGTATATTTTTAAAGTACACTGTTGTTTGAAATATCTATCTTAAAGCCATTAGGTTCTTTCAAACGGGCTTTTTTAAATACCAGTTTTAATTACCTTTTAACATGCACATAGAATTAACATTTGTACAATGAAAACATTATTCAAACTATTCTGTGTTTTTTAATATCCCTCGTTTCTGTCACCCACCTCAGCAGAGAACATTTGTGAATTTGTTTTAGGTCAACGGTTATGATGTGAACTCATTATAGAAAAGGTCAGGCCCATACATAAATGTATGACAGAGCTTCGCATCCCTGGTTTGTGCTATTTTAAACGCAGTGGCCCCAGGGGAGCCAGGGGCTAGACCTAAGCACACCGGCGCTTTAAAAGAGCTGTCCATCAACCACTGCCCATCTAGCCTTGCCCTACTCTGCCAGTGTACAAATAGTAAATACATTGTAACAATTGTTCATGTAATGATGTCAAGGCAGTGCATACAAAAGGTGATGGGGCAGATGGATGGATGAGGAAGTCATGTCACATCTTTTTCTGCACCCCAGCCACTGGTCACATTCATTTGTAGGAGTAATAACAGGTTCCATCAATGCATAAAACTCTCTGACAAATTGTCAAATTTGAGTGTTATTTTTTTTTACTGAAATACATGAATTTAGAACTTTGTAGGAGAATTGCCAGTGATGTCATGCTTAAGGTTGCCCTGCGGTTACACGTGTGGCCCTGCCGCTGTAAAGTGATGACTGACACGATTGGGTTGAGTGATGAACTTTCCATAGTCATATAAAATCACAACTGGAGAAGTTTTCAGTATAACTCGACAACTGATGCTGTTTTTTCTTTGTCAGTATAATTCAACTCAACTATATGAATCAAGAAGAGCTCTGTGAAAGCAAGAACTGTATAGAGGCATCTTGGCTAGCACACAATTGGCGCGAAAAAGTGCATTATCTTCCAGCGCCCTTGCTCAGAGCATCTTTTCTTCCATGGTGTCATTGTCCATTCACAACGCCTGGCCCTTAAAGAGTCATATCCTGCCTTGTTTGGCTAAAGAACACTTTTCAGTCTGCATGGACCGTGTCATTCCTCCCTCCTCGTACATCACAATGGGGGACTTTAAGCTTCAGCACTGGCGGTGGGCTAACAGGATGGACCACCAGCGCGCTTGGCCACCGCGTGTCCCATAACCGGAGCACAGAACAAAAGCGCATTGAGGCCTCCCAGCCTGCTCAAGCTTTTGTGAGGTGACCCTTAGGTACTGACGCCTACAAGGCACCGCAGTGCCACTTCCTGCGGCTCGCCTCGCAGGAAATGTATCACCCGGCCTGTCAGAAACACGTCCGTTACGTTTAAAGATGGATGTCCAGTGAGCTGATTTTGTAGATGCCGGGACTCTGGTGGCGCTCTTCTTGGGGGCTCTCTGTGGACAATGTGGCTCTGCTTGTTGCTGGAACTTTTGTATTGTTTTTTCCTTTTCTTTTCTTTTTCCATTCTTCTGCCTTCTTAGAGATAATAGGTGAGCATTAACAGGAGATGTCCCTGTTCCCACCCCACCATGGCCAAAATGGGGACTCCTCTCTGTCCACTCTGCCCTGCTGCAGAGTCACCCTTTGTGGGCTTGCTCTAATAGGATTAAAATGGGCTAGCAGGTCTATCAGAAGCCTCCAAACCAGCCGTAAATGGAGGTATCTCTTGGGAGACAGGTCATTGTTGCCCTCCTCCCAGGCCACTCCCCATAGCCCTGGTTGGGTTCAACTCTAGGCCTGGTGTGGCGGGGCAAGGAGGAGGCATTGCCATGGGTTGACCCCCAGAGAAAATCCCAGGATTATGGCAACACTCATTACAATGTACACAAAGGCTGTGGGATCAGGAAGAGCACAAACGAAGCGTTTAAGTTAAACAGGCCAGGCCAGAGGATTCTCCCCTCCAGTCTGACATTGATTAGGTTTGGTGGGAGCCTCACATCCCTCGCATCGCTAATAGCCCTATTAGCGGTCATAGGCTGTATTCAAAAGTAAGAAATGCAGAAACTGATGATGACTTGAACTGATTGATGTGTCAACAGTATCTGCAAGCCAACATTTGCATAGCAGAGATCACGCGCAAAATGTGCAGCTCGGCTGGCGTTATTATTCTAGTAGCACGCAGAGTTGACACATGCTCGGTGGAAGAGGACCCTAGCAGACCACTAGATTCTGGCCCACCTTGCTCTGCGTGCACTCAGCTTAGACTGACTGCTGGCCCAGGTTGGTTTCATCCAGGCACTTAGTCTCCCTGTAGCCCACCCCCATCCTTTCCAGTGCGCTTTGTGCAACAACACATCTAGTGCTGACCTGTGTTAATATGCTTTGACATACAAAGGGGCAGTGACTGCACTCCCCAAATACATCAGTCTGGACACTTTACAGAGTAGTCACTGCATTTATACTGTGATGGGCATAGATTCAGAGTGGCTCATTATAATCACCCATCCTGTTGTGGAGGCGTTAGCCACTATGTAAGGTTGAGCTGATGCTTATGTACTTGTTTTGAATTTTACCGATGGGCCTTTTTCTGCTGGTCAAACAACGGCGATAACGCTATAGTACTCACCTGAAAGTGGGCTAGAATACTGTGATTGAAATCCAGTCCCTAGTTCTCAATGGAGAAAAACATATATGCTGCCAATGAGCTATACTCAAGTAATAAGGTTGCATCGGAAATATTGCATTATATGATGACTCTTCAAATATAGCCACAGCAAGGATGATGCAGAGAAACAATGTCTAATGCATATTGTTTGCTTGCATTTGTTCTTCTTGAAATAGGTTTTTTGGATGATTATCTCAGACCACCTACAGTACGCCGTCCGGCACCCTGGCTGGTGCTATGCATGTTTGTTTATTTCCGTTATCCAGATTAGATCATAAAATTGTTAAATTGCGCTCAAATTGCCTTTTCGAGAATGCCAGCATCCTGGACATGTGCATAAATGGAGCAGGAGTGAAAAAAAAATCTTATTTCAGCTGTGGCCTGATAGGCAGGCAGGCTACATTTCCATAGCTTTAAATAATGTCAATCTGGGAGTCCCTGGATTGAAGCTCGGCGCCGCCAGGCACAATTTCGCCTTTGCCTACAGTCTGATAATTTTCAGAGCTATTGGCAACTTGGGAATTTCTGCCTGCCTTATCACTCGGGCTCAGCGAACTTCACTGCTGCTAATCGGAGCTGGGATCACTCACTCAAGGTTTGCGCAATCATGTCCCCCCCCCCACCACCTCCTGACAGCTGTCCCCTGCCCGCATTAGCAATGCAGATGAGCCCGCCTAATAGGTTAATGCGGAACACCCCAAAATGAGGTTTAATCCCCCAGTGAAAATAATCGAACACTGGCAAATTCCTTGATGTGGAGAGATAGAGTCAACGGCTGTGACTCAATTAGGCCCCATGCAGATCAAAGCGAAGGTACCTTGTGCCCCTTGTGTGTTCATGCAGTGTGTGATATATGGCAGTAAAGCCAGAGGGAACAGAGGTACGTGTGTGTGTGTGTGTGTGTGTGTGTGTGTGTGTCTACTGCAGGCAGACTTAGGGCAGCCGCAACACCCACCTGACAAGCCCTGTCGACTTATTTATTCCCCCTTTACTTAGCCCACTGGTGAAATTATGTCAGCACATACACACACACACACATGCACACACACACACACACACACACACACATACACTCATTCATGTGAAAATAAACACACAGCAGTGGAACCTGTGGAGCAATGATAAGTCAGGCGCTGTGGTGTGCTCAGAATCAGCGTCAGTGTTTTCAGCCTAATTGGAACTAAGTAGCAGACGCATGTGGGAGCAAATATATGGCTATATTCATATGCATGGATTCCTATTTGGACGCACCACCTATTTAAATATAAATTGAGCTGGGGCTGCTCGAACTCAATCCAAATGTTCACACTAATGTCAGACCCGGTCTTGAATTAGATCCAATGGTTATCACCAGCCCCTTCCTTATTTAATAACTAACCACATGTAGGTATAGTTCTACTACCTTGGACAAAATAAACCAATTGTTTTTAGTAAGAGGGCTGGTTATTGTGATGAAGTTAATTACTGGTGAAAACGTTAGACATGCGACCACTGACAGTGTAACAAGACAAAAAAAAAGTCCTCCAAGGAGAGCGTCAGGAGAGGTCGCGCCTCATTTCTCAAAGCAGGTGAGGAATAAAACGCGCGCTCTTAAGCTGCCACGCATTAGCAATCCAGCGAGAAGAGAAAGGGCTTCAAAACAAGCACTGTTCTGGGAGAGAGTCACGGCAGGCGGGGTATGTGTGTGGGAGGTGCAGCTGGCGGGGGTGTCTGTCAACCATCACAATTAGAGCCGCGCATCCTCCAAAAATAAATAAATAAATAAATAGAAAAAGCAGAAATCAATATGGAAACAAACTGCACAATCAGCCAGGGCCAGCTATCACGGCTGGAGTGGACTATGCAAAAACAGCAATTAAATGTGTTAGCATACACACTCTTTTTCATGATATCGGGGCATCTGTGGCATTAGCGAAGCAACTCCTTATGGATAATAGAGTCAGGAAATGATTCTGCAATCTACCTCGGTGTTTTCATCATTAGTGCACGACGACTCTGCTCCCACTGCCGGGTGGCAGGCGGGGAAGGGCGAGAGGGAATTTGTGTGCCCTCGCATGCCAAATTAATTCTTGTCTTGACATCTTAATTCTCAGTTCTTGTGTGTGGTCAAATCAGCCTACTATAGAAAAGCAATCAAGCAATTATTCCTAAATTATATTTGCCCAACACACACTGATTGGTTATTCTTTTCTTATTGGCTAAGCTCATTAATTCTGAGCAGCTTGCTTGTTATGCCTGTACCATTACTCCTTTTCCTCTGCTCTAGCTACTAACCCTTTCTCTCCTCCATCCCTCCCTCCCTCCCTCCCTCTCTCTCTCTCTCTCGCTCTCTCTGTCTCTGTCTCATTCACTCCTTCACTATACCTCTCCTGTCTCTGCCTATCTACTAATCCCAGCTTTGCCAGTGTTTCAAGATGAACTCCCCCCCCGCCGATCTACGGCATTGGCATTGTCTCCTCCACCAATTACCGTGCCCATCTCTGATTAACTTTGATGTGGAACCTAATGAGATAAGGCTGACTATGGAAGCAGTGGCTGATAGCTGGCTCATTTATGCCTGTGCGCAGCTCTGCCGTGCCGCACTGACTAATGAGAGCTTGCGCAGCCTCGGCACAGGAGAAATATCACTAGTTCATCAGCCCTGCTGGAGTGACACTCTCTCCTCCGCACAGGTTCAGTATGGAGACACTCTGTGTAACAGCGCGTGTGGCACTATAAAGACAGCAGAAGCCACTAGGAGTTGGTCGAGATAAGCAGGACAGATTCGTTTCTCTCTCGTATGGCATCTTTCTTTAGTGGCTTCTCTGGGGTTTAATAGCCATGCTAATTGCTAGGATGTTTTGGTGTTTTGTGTGTGCCTGCGTGTGTAATGGCCAGTACCCTTATCTAAAGCTTCAGCATTAAAACTTTAATGAAGCACATCTGGCCTCTTTGTAAATCCTGGCTATATAGTCAAGAGGGCGAAAAGAGTTGAAAATAGAGTGTCTGCTGCTTATTGTTGTATACTGTAGCTTAGACTCCAAGAGATTTTGTCTTCATAAATGGTTAATAGTTCCTGTAAACTGGAGGATGTAGTGTGGATTTTTTTTTTGTAAACAATAAAACACAATATAACATATTTATCTGTATGTGTTAAATTAAAACTACATTTAGTCAACAACATAATTTTTTAGCACTAAAAATACACTGTAAGCACCAAATATCCTAATCCTCTTTTGAGACAAAGAAAAAAATAAAATTAAAGCATCTACCACAACAAACAACTGCAATAACTAACCTGGAATTTTTCAGCATGATAAAACACAGGGCAATAAATAATATTAAATAATACCAAATTGCCCCTAGAGTATGCTATTACATTGTGGGATATTACAAATAAATATCCAATTTTTGTTCTTTTGTAAAATGTACTATATATCTATTGAAATATATCAGCTGAATTTAAACATTATTATAGAATTTTCTTTTTTCAGGAGAAACAATTTGTAGGTAAAAAGGAAAAAGCACGCGGGTGCCTCGTGCTACCCGTGGATTTATGCTTGTGGGATGGTGTGCCTTTTGATTTTAAGTCTAAAGGTAAATAATATTTCGACATCTAACATACTCTAAGTGAACGAGCGAAGCGTGAATGCAAGTCTCTGAGCTGGTGGAGAGCCCTACAGTCTTTATAGCGCTGGCCCAATTAAACGCTGCCTCATCGGCGGCGAAAGCGAGACGCGCCGAGCGCTGAACGCCGAAGATAATGGAAGAGTCGGAATTAGAGCAAACATCTTGATAACAGGCAAAAAAGAAGAGCGCGCCATTCAGAGGGAAGACACTTCCACGAAACCCACGCTTTGAAACAGTTAACCAAATACAGCTCTTCATTTTTAGCACAATTAATGGTGTCTCTTTCTTGTTCTTATAGCAGGCTTCATCATAACAGACGCCGGGAAGAAAAGATTTTTTTTGCCTTTATCCAAATTGTAACCAATTTAAGGACAAAGCAGTGCCCTCTAGCTCCCCAGAAAAGGAGTCACGGGCATGAAAGGAAATTGACAGTCGACATTCCAATTTCATTCAAGGAGGCAATTTCCTAATGCTAATCACCATCTGCAGATGTTGTCTGCTGATATATTTCCCTATGTTCGATTTATTTCATCCCAGCTGCGGCCATGTAAAATTTGTGACAAAGGCACGCTAGATACGACAGAATAGCTCTTTGCGCTGAGATGTCTGTACCAGGATTTTAGGGGTTCAACAAGCCAGTGCGCTCTCTCTCTCTCTCTCTCTCTCTCTCTCTCTCTCTCTCTCTCTCTCTCTCTCTCTCTCTCTCTCTCTCTCTCTCGGATATGTCATCATAGCTTACTGTCTGAATCTGTGGAAAAGGATCCTCTAAAGAGAGCGTTAAAAAACATCTCTAGATTTCCTCCATTCTACGCAGAGATACTTCAGTATGAAGACAGTGGGCAGAGGGTGATCTTGCAAAAAGCAGTTTAGTTTGGTTTTTGTTTGTTTGTCCTTCTGTCTTTTTGAACTCAGGGTGGAAATTAGCTTCTGAACATGGTGTTAAAGTTCAGTCAAAATGTATTGTTATATTTAAAGAACTGAAAGCCATAGCATTTAACAATAATAACAATAATAACAACAACAACAATAATAATAATAAAATTGTTGTTGTTGTTGTTGTTGTTATACATTTTTAAAGCATAAAAAGCAATGCAAATCCAGGTATTTATCTAAAATAAGGCATTTACTGTTTACCTTTTTTGAAATGTAAATGAAAGATTCACATCCAAATAACTAAATTGCTTCAGTATATTTAATTAGTATTTACTTATTTATTGTTAAACATGAGCTTCTTTAAAATATTTTATTGGATATTTACTTTTATACAGCCAAACAGTGTTGTTTAGAGTGAAGTTTTATATTGAGCTCAAATCATTGCATTCATTACTCATCACTGATTATGATCACAAAGAACAATTTAAATTATTAACATCAGTTGCATATACAAAATAAAATGTAAGGAAACATAATTTATTCGTTATACTAAAACGCAAGACAGAAATATAGCTATATATTTGCAGAATTATGAAATCTGTATTATATAAAGAATATATAGAATTATGCCAATAGATAAAAGCTACTGGCTTGATAAACTTGGATTACTAATAGAAGTTATATTTTTATGCATGGACAATTTACATTTTTTTAGCAAGTCTAGTTTTGACTTCCATACACAGTGCTCCTTCCCCCTCTTTCTTCAGAACAGCGTCTGCTTCTTTAATGTTATGTTTGCATTTTAGAGCCAGCAATCTCCAAACAGCCCTCGCTGGCCACAATGCCAGACTCTGTTTTGAAACAATTGTGACTCGTGCCCTCTTCAAGCATGCTAACCGATCAAAACCAGCCCAAGACAAACAAGGCCTGCAGCTGTCCACAAAAACAAAACCGCTGATAAAAACTCCAAACACTTCCAGGCCGGCGGAAACGGCGAGGCTTTTCGCCTGGCCCTGAAAGGCCCCATTGTGCTCCCCGAAGCGTTACAATGTCACATGGCCCTCATTCGAGGCTAATTTTTATTTACCGCCTCTTTCATTCGCACGCCACCGCGGCAGCACCAGCGGGAACGAAGGAAGAAAAGAGGAAGAAAAGAGGAAGAAAAGGCCCACCCTGCTGGAAAGGAGTGGAATGGCTCCAACTGCGTTCTTGCTTTCTTCCCCCTGTCCGCTCCGTTCCCCTCCATCCCCTGCGTCCCGCGTTACCACCAGATCTCTCTCGCCTCTCAGCCAAAGGTACTCGACACGCCGCCTCAGTTTCGACAGCGGCGTTGTATAAGCGTTGGCTGAATGTGAATATGCGGTGCTCCTATTCATTACCGTTCTCTCGGGCCCTACAAAGCCGACCCCAAGAGTCTCAGACCCCCCAGCTGCGCTGATCAAGGTCGGTTACTAAGAAAACAAAATCTGCGCTACTTCCTGGCTGCTCCTGACGCGGCCTGTCCTCCCTCTCCTAGCTCGTGAGGAAAAGAGGTTCCCCTGCTCCTTCTCTAACGAGCATATTCATCATGTCCTCAATGGGACCACTTCTGGAGAAAACAGTGTCATTCCGAAGTGACTTTTTTTTCCTTCTTTTTTTTACATCGATATCGGGATATGAGAGGCAACTCCTTGCCGGCTGGCGGATGGTGGCTGCCAGATTGTGGGCTGCGCACAGCTCCTTCTGTCCGGTCCGATGCAGATGAGCGTCCTCGCCATGCTCCCAAACACAGGGCATGCCTCGTCTCGCACGGCAATGGAGTCCTGTCTCCTTCCGAGCTGCCATCATTCCAGATGTGAGCATCCCAGTGCTGAAATATGCTAATAAACAGGATAAAGGGAACTGAAATAAACGGAAATAAATCAATCAGGTCGTTGTACCCCAGGTAGTGATAATCGGGTTGAACGTACCCAGGGAATGGAAGAGCGGCAGAGGGGAAGGCGGCCATGTTGTAAACCTGTCCACATCCGTGGACTGCTTGTCTGCAGGAAAGAAGCACAAAGCCTAATTAAAAAGCATCCAGACACAGAGCAGCTTTGGTGGGTGTGAATGATGATCCATCAAAATGTCATTACAGTGACCCGTCCCCACCCACTGCCATACATCTGCACCGTGCTGACAAACACACTCGCAAACTATTCTGTCCCACACCCATGCATACACTCGCGCTTACACGTACCCTTTGCTCCTAGACAAAACAATGGCAGTTTCTTTCATTGCCTGTGTGGCCTGCCTGCCCTTGGGGTCAGTGGTAATCCTGGGGGAGTTTTCACATTGTGCTTTAGGACATGGGGGTCAAACTGTTAGAAATGAGAGGTTTTGTTAAACATCTATTAGCCAGGCCCAATGTGTTTACTTGATTTATGAGGCAATGGAAAGTCTCTGCTGAGCAGATGCAATACTGTATTGGGCATGTCATGGCCAATAACAGCTACAACCTCTACAGCACATGTATCTACATATCTTTGTATCTACAAATACAGTTCACACCATTTGAATTTTAACATCATTTCCATTATTGGAGAGCATTTTTTTGTGTTCTGCCTGTTTAGTGAATCTATGACATTTAAACATGACCTATTTGTTGTTTAATTGCAAGAACATTTATTCATGCTCAGTGAATAATTTTGTGGGAAATTATGAGATAAAATTGTTAAAGTATAAATAGATATTCTAAAAAGCCCGGATACTTTAATACAAAAGAATTACATCTATGAGTTGGACTTTCTTTACACCATGTGTCAGAAGGCATATTTGCTATATATTGATCCTCAGGAAAAATGTTTTTCTTTTTTTCCTTTCCAAGTCAAATTTGAATCGCCCTGACACAAAGCATGTTAAACACTTTTGCGTGTGGTGTTCCAGTGTGTTTAGCCATGTTCTGCAGCCTTTAGTGTATTTCGCATTGAGGAAAAAATGGACCCTCTGGATTATTACATTTCTGAATTAAAATCGGACAGGATGTTTCGGCAGGATATAAGAGAGGCTACTGCAGCTGTACAGTAGAGCTGAATATACATAATTTTCTCAAGACTGAAGGTAAACACCACCTAATTATAGAAGCACTACTCCAGTTCTCTTGCACAGAGTTGCAAATGTCAGCCTATTACTTCACTCTGAGTTTCAAACGCTCAAGATAATGACCAGTTACTAATTGGTGCTTATACCTTAAATCGGTTAGCACGGAATATAATTGCAGCT